>NW_027468598.1:31105213-31110213 GCF_046254945.1 Alosa pseudoharengus
ATATCCATGATTAAAATGTGCTACTGTTCAACTTGATCGATCTAACTACACTGTGTAGCCTACATAATCTGATTTTATGTAGGCTACAGATATGTAGGCTATATTTAACATTTATTTTCTATTTGGTCTGTTATGAAATCATGCCTATTTAAGCACAGCTCAGTTTTAAGAAACTTAAATACATGCATGCTTAGCATTTTGTGAAAAGAAATCATTAAGGCTACATTGACAAACTCTTAACCGTGAGCTGCCTGTATATTCTCTGATTGTAATATTTACAGATATCTAGGCGATGTAAGCACAGCTCAGTTTTAAGAAATGCAGCCGAAAGACCATGTTGAATTTTTCTATAATTTATTTAAAAACCGGATTACTCTGGAACAGCTAACTATACACGGGAATGCATTACACCTTTGTGTTCGGTAAGGTCTGCTGTTTATTCTGATATATGGTTTGTCATGTGTTGCGTGAAGAGTGTGTAGGCTTACGATATTCCACCGAGACGAATGGATGTGGAGATGGGCGCAGAGAATAATTATTAAATCTCTTGAAGTTATTTTTCTCACGAACTGTTTATCACAGCAAACAATGGCTAGCTAGCACCGTTTAAAAGCTGAGAAAAGGCTCTTTCATGTGACACATGTGTGATGAGTAGCCTACTTCTCGAGGAGTTCAACAGAGAAGAATGTGTGAATTTGGACGCACTTCATGCTTGTAGTGAAGTAAAGTAAACTTCAAATCAGCGCGATTTACCCTTATAGGCTACTGCACATTACAAGATCTGTACGAGGTGATCCGCAGCACTGAAGTGAGAAATTATTTAACTCTTTTTTCCCCATTTCAACCTGAATATTGGTGGGGACATTTCAGTCGTAATTTGATATTGGTGTGGACACGTCCTTCGGTCCCCACGCAAATCTACGCCCCTGGGTTAGGGGTTAGGGTTAGGGCTAGGGTTCATGTGTCATGACAGTGTCATATGTTCATGACAGTGTCATGTCACTCTTATGTCGATACTGTCAAGTAAAGTGTTACCGAAAAATATGAACAGAAAAATTCAACATACAAAAACTACTACTACTACTACTACAACAGCTAGTACTACTACTACTACTACTACTAATAATAACTAGATGTACCGCAGAGCGGTACAAAATATGACCGCCGCCCAGTCCAGCACATTTTTTCCACAAAAAGAAATCATGCTGAAAGGCCTATATGATTCTAACTGTCTCACTAAATTGCATTATCCACACTCAATTCTTGGTATCTGCTAGACAACAAGTACCAAAACATGATTAGTTCATAGATTTCACATGTAAAATTAATTTTATACAACCCCACCTCCATCTTGCCTGTTCATAATTCTGAGAAATTCTTGATTGTTTGTGTTATGTTTATGTTATGTGTGTGGGTGTGTGTGTGTGTGAGTGTGTGTGTGTGCGTGCTTGTGTGTGTGCCTGCGTATGTGCCTGTGCATGCAAGCGTACATATGTCTACTGTGTGAGTATGTGTCATACATATGATTACTGTGAATGTATGTGTGTGTGTGTGTGTATCTGTTTGTGCACATGTGTGCACATGAAATGGGTTAACATGACCCCTGGAGGCAAACATACGGAAAAAAATGGTCATCCTAGGCCCTACAGTTCTCAAGATATTCACAGAGAACTGTGTCTGCCCTACCCTCCTTTCGGGGGGTCCAGTCCAGCGGGGGGGGCTACAGATCAAAACGAAAAATGACGGTTCCATGCTATCCAAGTGGGGGTACATGCCCACCAAGTTTTGTGTACCCCGGTCTTTCAGTGTGCCGGGAATTCTTGTTGGTGTACGTCACTAAATGAACACATAAATTATTTTATTGTAAAGCCCCCCATGAACGAAAGTACACAAAACTTGGCATGCATTCGGAGGGTGTCATAATGATCCTACACTTTTAATTTCGTGCAGTTTTGACCTTGTCAGCCAGAGATATTGTGATGAAAACACCTAATTTTTTGCTTTTTAATTTTTAACTAGGTGGCGCTATACGTGAAATAAGTGGTAATGGGATGGGTTGACATGCCCGCTTAAGACCAACATACATAAAAAAGGTGGACCTCCTAGGCCCTACGGTTCTCGAGATATTCACAGGAAACTGTCTCCGGCCACCTACAGGCCAGTTGGTGTATAGTAACATATATTAATTTATTGTGTGGCCCCCCATGAACGGAATTCCACAAAACTTGGCGTGCATACAGATGGTGTCATAATGATCCTACACTTCCAATTTCGTGCAGTTTTGACTATGTTAGGTCACAGATACCTTCAATTACAACACCTCATTTTTACTTTTTTGTGTTTAACTAGGTGGCGCTATACATGAAATGAGTGGTTATGGAATGGGTTGACATGGCCCCTTGAGATCAACATACAAAAAAAAAATGGTCCTCCTGTGTCTGCCCTACCCTCCTTTCGGGGGGTCCAGTCCAGCGGGGGGGCCACAGATCAAAACGAAAAACGATGGTTCCATGCTATCCATGTGGGGTTACATGCCCACCAAGTTTCGTGTACCCCGGTCTTTCAGTGTCCCGGGATTCATTGACGGAAATTTGGGCATGTGAAAAAGAAAAAAAAAAAAAAATAAATAAATAAATAAAACAATTCTGACTAAACCTATATGACCGTCGCTTCGCTGCGCGGCAGTCATAATAATAATAATAATAATAATAATACACTATTCAGAAGCACCTTTCTCTAGTGGGCTTATTAGATTGTTGTGCTGAAGCCAGTGCACTACAGAGAGAGAGAGAGAGAGAGGCCTCCCATCGGTCTCCTAATCCATCTGATTTGCGGTGCACGTCAGAGCGCCACCCAGCCCCACTGGGAAACTGCACTCCTAATCCAGGTGGAGGATGAAGGCCAGCGACGCCTGCCAAGGCCTTTGCACAGGCATTAGGTCACGGTTCACGGTGTTTGCACATGGAAAAGTCATTGACAGGAGGCGGCCCTGGACAGATTAAATAGCCGTGCTGGTCAAAGAGGGCTATTCAGCTAGGCAATTGGTGCGGATTAAGAGGAAAACCATGCAGGACTTTGATGTGTCCACCGTGGAGCATTGCCCTGGTGAATCTCCTGGGGGTTAAAGGAGGAATTCAACAATTTTTCACATAGATCTCCGTTTCTCGAGGTCACCGAAAACAACGAAAACAATCGCTTTTACCTAGCTCGAGTTGCTACAGCCAACAGCTAAAGTAGCCAGGCAGCTACAGTGCTACACTATGGGGGCATGAACATGGGGGCTCACGAACATGCCCCCATGAGTGTAGTGCTTCAGCTGCCTGGCTGCTTTAGCTGCTCAAGAAACAGAGATCTATGTGAAAAATTGCCGGATTTTGCCTTTGAACCAAGTGTCTCATTTCTATCTCAGACATACACACAGAATAAACATCACCACAGGCCACTGAACCTTGTCGACAGTCGATCTTAGCCACCACAATCAAAAATATGACATGTCAAAACTGTACACTTATTCTCATCATGCGTAGCCTCAGTGTCGTAAAAAGCCCATAAGCTCCAGTGTTGGCTATAACTGTGGATTCATAATCAGTGAGTCATTTTGTTTGACTGTTTTATTATTCAGTACACAGTGTTCTTCTGTGTCTCATGACTCATAGGGTCCTCCAGACACAATGCTGAATCCAAACACAAGGGTAAATATTCCTACCTACACGATGTAGTCATAGTCATATCCAGCTTCGTGTTTTTCCGTTGTGTGTAATCATAAATGTTATAGGTACAGAATGAGAGTGAAGTTCAGCTGCCTTGAGACAGCAAATTGTTTTTACAAAATTGCTTTAAGGTAATGACAAGGCTCGCAGTCTCTTTTAAACACGGAGACATGTTTGGTGCAGTCATGTTTCCACTCTCCAAATAATAAAGTAAATATTGTGACATAAACACACATCATAATCACTAACATCATAACGCGATACCTGATATGTCACATCACCAGGTCATTTCACAACAGGCTCAGAGGTAAAGAACAGATCTCAGCTTTCATTTAATTTGAGTGAAAACTACATATCTGTTGTTTTACGAAAACAAACAACAACAAATATGATGCATATTAACATGCATCTTGATACAGTAAGAGTTGTTGAGTATAAATAGTGAGGTCTTAGCTCACACACAGTCAACAACAAATATGATGCATATTAACATGCATCTTGATACAGTAAGAGTTGTTGAGTATAAATAGTGAGGTCTTAGCTCACACACAGTCAACAACAAATATGATGCATATTAACATGCATCTTGATACAGTAAGAGTTGTTGAGTATAAATAGTGAGGTCATTTATCTGCTATCGCTGCCGTGAAACTGCACAACTCCAGCACGTCTCTTGTTTTTTACAAGGTGCGTGAGGGTAGAGATGAGAGGCCAGGTCTTCAAGTGCAGTCTGAGCAGGTGAACTTGAGGACACTTCTCCCCTTTCAGAGTAGATGCACACACACACACACACACACACACACACACACACACACACACACACACACACTGCTCCCCTTTCAGAGTAGTTGCCTTGTGTTTTACGAGGTTTTGTAAGGTGTCCATGAGCTGATGGATTGGTGGTAAAACTGACATGTGGGAACAGGCGGCCTCGTACACACTCTCTGACACACACACACACACACACACACACACACACACACAGACACACGCACACAGACACACACACAAAGACACACAGACACACAAACACACACTGACACACACACACTGACATACACACACACACTAACACACACGCACACACAAACACACTGACATACACACACACACACACACACACAGAGACACACACACAGACACACACACACACACACACACACACAGACACACAAACACACACTGACACACACACACTGACATACACACACACACACTAACACACACGCACACACAAACACACTGACACATACACACACACACACACACACACACACAGAGACACACACA
>NW_027468598.1:31115213-31217713 GCF_046254945.1 Alosa pseudoharengus
TGTGTGTGTGTGTGTGTGTGTGTGTGTGTGTGTGTGTGTGTGTGTGTGTGTGTGTGTGTTTGTGTGTGTATAGGCTAGTATATAAAATACATGTTTGTTCAAGTCTGATGGTGTACTGCTATACTTCACAAAAAATATGTCTATAACTTCTGTACCTTAAGTGACCTAAATCATAGGCAGACCAAAAACAAGCAAAGAACCAAAGCACTGAAGCTATGAATGACTGATGACTAAGACTAGTCTGATGTCTAGATATCGTCACTTATGGACTGAGTTATGTAATTTTAGACAACTGGAGGTGGATCTTAATACAGGTCATGATCTCTAGATAACAACACAAGTCTATGTAACTTTCCAGAGCTTAGCTAGGTCAGGTTGAAAGACAGTATGTGGTTCAGAGAAGACAATGGCATTAATGATATTGCATTGACCCTGACACATTAAAAGCTAACACATTAAATGCTTTATGCTCAATCTGAACAGTTACAGACCAATGGACACAGACAAACAGACAGGCAGAGACAGACCACAAGAGAAACACATATAAAGAGGTCAGTGATTAATTAAGCTGGTCAGTGATTAAGAAATAAGCAGAGAGACAGACAGGCAGAGAGAGGACGACAGAAAGGAAAAACACATAGGCAAGCAGACACATAGACCAAAAGGGTCAGTAATCATGGGCCTGTGAGAGATTTGTACAGACAGACAGACAGACAGAGAGACAGACATAGACAGACAGATGGACAAACACATCAACAGACACATAAACTGAGAGGTCAGTAAATTGTGAGCCTGTCACAGACTCACAGAGAGACAAACATACAGATGGACAGACACACATAGACAAAGAGACACATGGCCCGAGAGGTCTGTGAGCAGACTTGCACAGAGAGACAAACATACGTACAGACGGACAGATAAGACAAACACACATAGACAAACAGACACATGGCCTGCCAGGTCTGTGAGCAGACTTGCAGACACAGCTGAGCTAAACGGTTGAGCTCACCCTGAGCTGGCAGATTCTGCACCCTGCCTTGACTACCATACCACGCTGGTCTGCGAGCTCTCTGTCTCACGGTTCCCACGCAGTCCTCTGGTCAGGCAATGGCCATGAGGGTCTGGACATCGGCTGCTGCCTACAGAATGGGGACAGACCAGGGGCACACTGGGACATAACATGCACCATATGCAGAGTTTTTATCGAACAGAGTTGGAATTGGAATTAGTATCATGTTTCGGGTTGCAATGGAACATACACAAAAAATCACTACTGAAAAAATATCTTTACATAGCCCATGGGTTTATTTCTTACTGACTAAAATGTATTTACATGGGTTTGTTTTGTTCTTTTATTTTTTGTATTATTTGTTTTGTCTATTCCTTTTCACCTTGTGAAGAAACTTATAATAAGTATATAAGCAAGTAAACAAATAGTTGTGCAATTTTCACTCACATGCTAGAAACTTTTTTTCCTATCCTACAGTAATGTTTCCCAGACATGCTCTGCAATCTGTTGTATTTTCCACTCCAGGCCAGGTATCTGTGCAATCTCAAAGCATCTGTGGGAAGAGATACCTGAGTAATCTTCGATCCGTGCCTGCATCTGCCTCGCACCCATCTATCTAGGTCTGCTGGCCCTCGCTGCGTGCGTCACTACCCTGCCTTTGATTTGGAGGGAGTTGGAGTGCGTGGAATGTGGCGTTGATTCACTGATAACGGGCATCTCTCTACGGGATACTCTGCGGAGAGCGGCGGATCTATTCAGTAGCCGTGCAGACTCAGAGCCAGATGTACGTCCAGCAGTTCCACGTCAGGTCAGAGCCGGATCTCTTCCCCAAACAGTGGATCAGCCATGCGCCTAACTTGACTTTTTTTTTTTTTTTTTTCATTTTCACACTGAAGTACAAGTACAAGTTCAGACATGGTGTGAGAGTTGCCTTGTGTGTCGTTGTTTATTTATTTTTATTTTGCTGTAAAAGAGAGTTTTGAATGAGTGTGTTGGCCCGCAGTGGTGGAAGGTGTGTGTGTTTGAAAAGGCCCTTGGTGTTCATGTAGACGGACGGTAGGGGTCTGCCGGCCGACGGTGAACAGAACCCACAGTGTGAGGCGAGGAGTGTGAGGCATCTGGTGCATAAGGCTAAGTTTGTTCCTCCAGGGACATTTCACACGGAGAAAATGTGTTTCGGAGGGAAGTGTAAAATCTGCTGCTCCATGGCGAAAACAAAGTTAAAGAGAGAGAGAGAGAGAGAGAGAGAGAGAGAGAGAGAGAGAGAGAGAGAGAGAGCGGCACAAACGGCCGCTACCACTCAGCACCCATATGGGCAAAAACCACCACGTCCCGTTTATTGAATTTGTATTTTTATTTGGACTCAAATGAGCGAGCCTGAAAACTGGGAGGCTCTAGCCTCTAATTTATTTTCTCATCTGACTTTTAAGACAATCCAGAGACCTATGTTGATCCTACTGTAGTTGTGTGGAGGCCATGACACAGTAAAAAGACAGCTGCGTACCCATAAAACACTCCTGGAAAAGAAAGTCATAAAAGGAGAGCGCAGAGAGGGAAAAAAGAATATGAGAAAATAGAAGCTATCAGAATATGACCATATTTGGATGTTCTGACATGTTGTAAACAAAAACATGTTGTAAGAAAAAACAATCTAATCTTTCCCCTCTTCAGAATGTTCCCTTTTCTTTCTCACAAATTATTTTATTCCCAATATTGCAAATCATTTCAAAATGCAAACGTAAAAGAGATGCTATCAGACAAACAAGCTTAACTGCTCCTCCAGCATCTGCTGGATTCCCAAAGCCTTCCCTCCAAAACTCCAGAATGCCTCTCTCTGCCTCTGGCTTCCATGGCAACATGGAAACAGCGCTGCATGCACAAGAAGGGTCTTCCCAGAAATCACACACTTGAAAAAGCAACAGGAGGATTCCTATCCCCAAAGTTGGCCAACCGACATCTTTAAATCATTTTACGGACAGAAAGCCATTGAATTTCCATCAAGGACATTCAATGTCAATGCAGCCAGCAGAGGTAGAATGAAAGGTACTCCCCCCCCCCTGTAGATGTGTGTATACATAGCCTGAGGTTTAGATGTCCACCGCACTGCTGAGTCAGATACCTCAGGCGACGACTGATGAGGTCATCAACCCGTGACACCTAATTAAACACAGTAATGTGCAGGTTGTTGCCAGTGAAGAGAAACTGAAGATGGGCCAAAGAAAAGTGGATAGTTGTGACTGAGCAAAGTTGGAGAGTCCGTCTGGGGTTGTAAGATGTAGTGTAAACACACACACACACACACACACACACGCGTGTTCAAATACACATTTGCAGAAATGCGCATTAGCGTGCGCGCACACACACACACACACGCTCGCACACACACACACACACACATACACAAACACACACACAAACATAAACAGACACCGGCACCAAAGCAGCTTGGCAAACATTACCAGAATTGAGGCAGGCTGTTTTTCAACAGTTTTTGCCATGATATCTTTCTTTTCAAAAGGCAGAAAACAGAGCAGAGCTTCCAATAGCAGCCATAATTAAATTAAAATTCCTCTCTCTGGTCTATAAGACACTAACTGGGTCTGCACCTTGTTAATTCAATTCTATGACCCAACATTCTGATCCTCTGGCTCACTGCGGACCTCTGATGAGTGTCTCCTGTGTCGGCCTTCCGTCCACACTTAGAGGTCATATTCAGGACTATTTTCGTCTGTGATTCCTGGTTGGTACAATGATTTACCTAACGCAGTTTTGGGATTTTCAAAAAGTGTTTAAACACACTCTTTTTACCTTTTATTTAACTAATTGATTTCCCTTACAGTCACAGTTGTTGTGTGATTATGGTTGCTGTTATTATGATGATATGCCATTATTATCTATTGAAATAATTTTGTCTATAACTACCATTAGCATATTTCATGTAGGCTATAAACTATTTATCTTAATCTTAATTGTTAATCTAATAATTATTGTTAGTATGCCGCTTTGGACATAAGTGTTTGCTAAGGACAATGCACATAAACATGCAGAATCTCCTGTAATCCAATCATCTTAAAAGAAACACTCACCTACCTGATGCCACAGGTGACATGACTGGTGTTACGTACCCATATTCACAAGCATGACCTACACTTTTAAGAATCATAAGAATCAGACACTATTCACTATGACCAAGCACAAACAGGCCTGGAGGAAGAAGATATGTGATATACAGAGTGGGGAAACCCCCTGTACTGCAAGGAGTTAGGAAAGCGGCACAGCTGATTTAAAGAACACACCCGAGGACCCAGGCCGCTATAAGTGTGTGTGAGTGTGTGCGATTATGTGACAGAGTGTGAGGGAGCACGTGTGTGTGAGTAAGCATGCCCCACCCCTCTCCGTTCCCCAGATTTCCATGTGCACAGCCAGAAGGGAAACGAAGAGTGAATACTATGAAACCTCTGAAAATCTAATACCAAATATATGCCTAGAGAGGGAGAAAAAGAGGGGAAAAAACAGATGTTTGGAAGGGGGTGGGCGGTGGGGGGCATTTTCCATTTCTCATCATGGGCCATTTTTAAATACACGACTTCCAGCCAAATTAGACCACTGTGTTTTGGGAGTAGGGGCTATTTTTAACTGGGCATGAGTGAGCATGCCTGTTTTACAGGCCGCCTGGACCCAGTGACTGCTGCAAGCCAGTGAAATAGTAGCCTGCAGAGCTGAGAAGGGCACAGCACTGCCCAGTACAGCACACAGCACCAGACTGTTGGGGAAGTGGAGGGTGCAGGGGATCTTTATGGTCACATAATATGGGGAGGAATGGTGCAGTCTGGAGATGAAGGGAAAAAAAAACAAATGGTACCGTTATAACACATCTGGGTCTGACTCAGTATGACCTGACTGACAACTTAGAATATAATTAAGTATTTGTGAGTTTGTATTTGTGAGTTTTTGACCATGTTTGTGTTAACATAACACACACATACATAATGGTATATTTTATTTCATTTCATTTATGTTGTATATTTATAAATTCTGATTCATGAACATCCTAATTATGGAGTGTTTAATGAGATGGCCCCTTTACAATTTATGCATCCCTCATTATTAAACAAAACTGAATTTTGTCTAGACTACCTCCTGGAAATCAAATATATTCATATTGATATGCAGATATATTCCTATTAAGGCTAGCCTACTTAAGTTGTCACCTATGTTCCTTACAGTTTCTATGAAAGCTGTAAGAAAACAAAACAAGGTATGTGTCATGTGGTTTGGTGAGTACAACTGGAGAGACGGGAACAACTTGTGGTAATGTTGGTAATAATGTAGGTGAAAATCCTGTCAATAGGCCCTGAAGAAAAATAGGCTACAACTTGGCGATGAGTTAATCAATGTTTTAAATCGACAGAATAAGTTAAATGCCACCATAGCAATAACATAAGTATTAAACTAACCTACATTCACGTATGTTTGTTTACTAAGTGAAACTGGTGAAGCCTGCAGCTCTAAGAAAAAAAAACACACACAGGCGTCCTTACAGAATGTTACGTCATGGGAGTGGCATCCGGGAAGATAGCCGAGGCAGTCCCGCCTCCTCCATTCAAAGGCTTTATAAACGGCTTATGTCTCTCTTCCTCAGTACAGCCAAAAGTCTGGCGTTTGTCGTTAAGTTGGAGAAAGCTACAACTTGAAGGCAACACTTTTCATTATGTCCGACGTATTGGGCGACATTATTCTGAAGGTAAGCTAATTAACTGTTTTGTTGCTGTTGACCGTCATTAATTTCTGATTTTAGCAAAGATATTTGGCAAAAGAGCAAATTGTCTGATTACCAGGTAAATTAATCGATTCTTTGTATTTCCCACAGAACCTGGTCAACCTTGGCTTGGACGAATCCTTCAACGACCAAAATGCGAAACCGATGGTACCTCGTCTTAATCGTTCCTCTTCATACTTCTCGCCAACTCCTAAGCCCCACAGCGTGAGTTCTGAGCAACTGTCTGATGGCACCCCGAACTGGAGTTTTGACATCTGGGGCGACGCACTGCCCAGCAAACCCCAGAATCCATTCCGACCTGACCGTTCCATGAGCCTCACAGAGAACAGTATCGCAACTTTTGGCAAGCCTAAACCTCTCGAAGTGCCACCACCTCCTGGTTTTCCTCCTCTGACCCCTCAAACACCTATTCCCTCTAACCGTTACAAGACCGAGCTTTGCCGAAGCTTTCAGGAAAATGGCAGCTGCAAGTATGGGAATAAATGCCAGTTTGCGCACGGTGAGGCTGAGCTTCGCTGTATGTACAGACACCCCAAGTACAAGACGGAGGCGTGCCGCACTTTCTATAACTTTGGGTACTGTCCCTACGGGACGCGGTGCCACTTTATCCACGAAGACAAGCTGTCTTCATCGATGCTGAATCAGAAGAATCAAACGCCACGTCTCCGCCAAAGCGTAAGCTTCGCGGGCTTCTTGGGTTCTCGCAGTTCTCCACCTCCTGCTCTTCACGAGCCGCTGAGTTTCACCCGTGCACCCTCGGTCTCCCCACCGCCCTCAGATCTCCTCTCTCCAGTTTTCAACGAAACATTTCAGTTTGGCCAGACCCGAGCAAGTGTTGGCGACATACACAACATTCCTATGATCGTCGAGCCTCAGAAGAACACCCGCTGTGTTTGCGGTCACGGAAATAATCACCCCTCAGCTCTAAACAAAAACTATGCCATGGACGACCGTAACAGTGTCTACTTTCCCCAGCCGAATTTGCAGCGTTTCTCCTCTGAGGACTCCCTGTCAGACCGGGAGAGCTACTCAAGTTCCAGCAGCAACAGTGGCTCTACCTCTCCTACTTTCGACGGGTCGGGGGGAAAGCGTCTGACCGTTTTTGCTAGGCTGTCTGTGTCAGATTAATTTCTGCGCAGTCACCTAGGGACTGATTTTTGAGAACACAAAATATTTTTAGATGTCAGACAACCATAACAGCAGATTAGCCTTAACTGGTTTTACCGTCTATTTATATTTAGTGATTTGCCATTGAATGAAATTATTTGGTGCACATCTTAATCTAAAGCTACGTATTTTTGTAATTATGTATCATTTTATGCATCTTGCATAGTCTTCCAATAGCTTTTTGACATGACAATGGCAGAGTGCCTTTCAATTGTCTAAACTATAGTTGGTGACAGAGTTTGTCACTGCTGGAAAAAGTTCATTCCACTTGTCAGCAAACTGCAATATTCCACCAATGCACACTTTTAGAGGTGTCAAACTTTTATATGTAATTGCATAACCATCAATGTGACAAACTTGAAAGAGGGATAGCTAGACATTCTGTGATATGCACTTTAAAATTGGAGAGAAAAAAAAAACTCCCAATGTAGCATAAAACCAAAGCATTACACTTTTTTATACTTTATAGTTTTGGACAAACTATTGTAAACAGGGCAGTTTTTACACAAACTGTTTCTGTCAGATTTCTATGACAAACACAAGGTGGGCATCTACCAAAATATGCCCTACTTAGGAAAGCAGAAGAAAAGAATTGTGCAACTGTTCATCACACCTGTTGCATTGTGTAATTGTTGACAACCCTAGTTGGTTCCTTTCTAAACGAGACATCGCTTCTCATCAGCAGGGACTGTAGCCTAAGAGTACAGTATTTCCATTCAGCTGTGGTTGTCTTCAATTCTTGTTTATTTTGTAATTGTACAGACTTATTTATTATGTATTTATTAAAGTTAATAACAACATATTTTGTACTTATTTATCTGCAAGTGCCAGGGTCATGAAAATGTGAGAAATATTTCTGTAAACAGAAAAAAAAGAAAAAAAAATGCCTTAATTATTTTTGAAATGGAAAACAATAAATTCAGAATCACAAAGAGAATCCATGTGTTTGTCTGTTTTATGTGACTTGACATAAGAGGTCAACTTAACTATGCGGGTGGGGGGAGGGGATTAGAGGGTGGGGAGTAATGACACACTGAACTGTGATGTCACTCCCCACAGAATGGCAGCAAATCAGGCCCTCACCCCGTGTGTTGTGTAAACATCATGGCACGGATACCACCCAGACTAGCCCACATGGCTAAACAACAGCAGCTGTCATGTACACAGCTCACACACGAATGACAGAAGCACTGGCTCTCTCACTGCAAGTGGTCTGACAGGACAGGTGGCATTCAGTGACAACTCATGACGTGGAAAAACACAGGGTTTGGAAGAGACTATTCTCTACATACATACTCAACTATTCATTGCCAAGATTGTTACTCAAGAACTTTCTCATCTCAGCTGGAACATATTTTTCCAAAACTTAACTTTTCCTGCACACAATGTTTCCAGAGTCATTTCTACAGTGTACACGTGCCAGGAAGTGTTTTTTGTTCAGGTCTTAAAAGTCAGTAGCCAATAGCCCTCCATTCCTCTTCGGTTCTGTCTCCTGTGCACCTAGATAGTGTTCAGCATTGCTTGCTCATTGTGACAGCTAGCTCAAATATTTACACTGAGCTGCAGTGATGTGATCAGTTCACTATCTGGCCATAGCTTTTGCACCATACTGACAAAGTACACACCGGTCGACGCTGAGCGCCTGCCCGCTTACAAACGCGAAGAAGAGTAGGACCCCACATGTGAACCCACATAAAACCACACAGATGAAGACCCGCACAGCCAATGGCAGGCAGAAACAGATGACATGGAGCCTATAAACAGGGTAGTGGTACATGCCCACACCATTGGGGAATCGCTGGAGACTAGATTGTAGCCTACTTTTCTAAACACCCCCATAGATACTCTGGACATTGTTAGCAGTCATTATATTACAACAGAACGCAGCAGAAGTCTTTGACATTTAGGATCTACCACATTGCCACGCGTGATGACTCATAGAATGTCTCTCGTCCAATCAAAAATGAATAAATAGCTCGACCGGACCTAACTGTTGTATAAAGTTTAATATCTTCACACTGTATCAAGAACTATTGTAGGAATTGGATGTTTTCCATAAGCTACCGCCTCCCATGTGCTCACAAATATAAGGGGGATTCCTTTGAATACTTGAGCGTGTATATCTAGAGGGCTCATCTTTGGTGATATTTAATTTAGCTTAAAAAGTAGTTAACTTTAAGCATATAAAGTAAGTGATATTCTGACTAGGAGCCAGGTGGCCATCCTTGACTCATGCTTGTACACACAGCCACCTTTTTTTTTATTATTATTGCGACAGACTTTTCTCAGATAACCACAACAGCCATGTCAGTGACCCTCTATATCTCACAAACTGTACTCAGCACAATCTAACATGTTTTAAAAAGCCGACCACAGAACTTTCCCGATTCAAGAGGCACATGTGTGGGGTTCATTCATAGATGCTGGTGCTCAGTGCTGTACATGAATGAAATCAAAAGAATGTGTTCATTGAACACGTTCATTTTTCTGATAACGTTGTGGTCACTCAACCAGTAGTGCTACGGAATCCACATTTTAAGATACATTAAACTTAATACTTGGATAGTTGTCTCAATACAGCAATGAAATTCCATGTATGAAACACATAATGAATTTTATATTATTCACACTTGCATTATCACTGCATTCAAAGGAGTGCACCATATCATTTTTAAAGAGTTGTTCCACTATGTGTGTCTAATCACTTCATAAGTAACATTTTAAAATCAGTTGCTGTCCAAAACTTTATTACTGTGGTACACCAAAATATCCTATGACCACTTAGCAGGGCAATAATCCTTATTCAGGCCACGAAGGAAAATCAGAATAGAATGTGTCTGAGAGAGAGAGAGAGATAAAGAGAGAGAGAGAGTCTTCACAGTAGCTCACAGTCCACTCACTGATCTTTTAAAAAAGTGTCTTTTACAACCAAGATTATCCCCTGACTAGTCACATGCTGCAGTACACCCTTATGGTTAAGCGTCTGATGTTAGAGATCTCTACTCAGCCGCCATTTCTTTTCCCTGAGGCACACAGTGTGTACTTTCTCTGTGGCATACATACTGTATCAGGTTGATGGCTGGCTGCTATGTCTACAGCACTGACCTGGATCAAAAATAGCATGCTGTGACTTATATAACTCACATACGATTGAACATATTTAATATACGTTTTTTTGTTTGTTAATATGTTTCTAGTGATTCAAGTTTGAACGAGGCCATGGAAATATTCAGTGTTTCAATCTGTTTAGTGTGAACATTCCACGTTTGTTAACTTCCTGATGTGATGTGATGCAAATGTGTTGAAGATGTCAGCCACAAATAGATACATTTGTGTGTGTTGCCCAGTGGCCAGGCTGTTCATTTAAGCCACGGAGGCATTACAGTCACTGAAAGAGCAGGACGGCATCAGACCTGAATTAAACAAAAGAGGATATGGCAAATTAACACCGCTATATTTAGCCGTTCTGGTGCGACAGTTCCTCTTTCAGATACGTCAAAATACTTTGTCACTTCACAATTTGTTTTGGAGTACAGATCAACACTTTAGCACAGGGTTAGTCAAGAAAATGTTATGGTCGAAGGTCAGACATTACTCTCTCTACTACTCTCCCTTTCTCTGGGTCTCTCTCTTTCTCTGTGTGTGTGTGTGTGTGTCTATCTCTCTTGGTTTCGACTTCTTTATTCTTATTAAACGTTCAGCTTCAGCTTTTCTTCCCGCAAACACCTACTGTTTGACAGATATACACCAAATGTCCTGTAGCACCTATGAAAAGCTACGGCGGGTTGCTGGTCAGTTGTCCATGGCGACAGGAAAGAGTTAACTATGGTGTACGCTCTATTAGTTTCCCTTGTCTTATAAGCCAGAGCACACACAGGATGTGTTGCCATAACAACGGTGGTAGTCCTGTGAAAACAAATAAGCACAAGAGAGATCACAAATTGGCTTCACTCCCCGGTTTGAGTAGGCCCATGCCGAGACCCCCTCTGTCAGCTGTCTCAGATGGTATGTGCCTTTGGAAGACTTCTTCCAGAGCATCCCTGCTGAAAGTTCACAGACAGGGAGAATGACGCATGGCAAGATGTGTGTGTGTGTGTGTGTGTGTGTGTGTGTGTGTGTGTGTGTGTGTGTGTGCGTGTGTGTGTGTGTGTGTGTGTGTGTGTGTGTGTGTGTGTGTGTGTTTGTGTGTGTGTGTTTATGTGAATGTGTGGTGTGCGTGTGTGTGTGTATGTGCAGTGGGCATGTATGTGCGTATGGGTGTGTGTGTGTGTGTGTGTGTGTGTGTGTGTGTGAGTGTGTGTGTGTGAAAAATAGAATAGAAGGTGTTATAGCCCAGTGTATATCTCGAGGGGACTACCAGACGATACCAGGCCTGTATCAACACCATAAATCCAAGACCTTTGAGCACTGTTCTTACTCACTCACCTGGTTTCAAAGCACGACTTTTACACTGTTATTGTAACAGGTTTAGATTCCCATTTGGTTAAGGGTCGAAATCAGTGGTGTGATTCAGGCTCAGGTTTAATATTTAACCGTTGTAGATTGTCTCTAGTTGTACTTTAGACCCGTTTGCCTTCAGATGAACTCTTGTTCAAACACTGAAACACTGTAGTGATTAATTCACTGTCAAAAAAACGTACAAAGAGCTAATGAGTTATGAGCGCTAAAGCGTTATGAGTAAATAGAGCAAATGATGCTGCAAAAACCACTACGGTTTTTTCAAATAATGAGAAGATTCCCTGTCAGATTGGACAATGGCAATATCAGAAAGTGTGATAAAACAGCATGAGGTATCATTTGACCTGTAAAGCTTTTTGACCACATGCAAATAGAACATTTCTCTTTGCTCAATTGATTTGTTGCCGTGGTGAGAGCAGAAAGGTAGCACTGAGAACAGAGGTTCAAAGGTGATAGTGTCTTTTATTTGCATGCCGCACAGGGGAGAGGGGCGATGTGGGGTGGTGTGAGGCGGTGGGGCCAGATTGCGCAATTGACGGAGCATAGACGTATACAGCGTCATGGAAACAGGTTTGGTTTCTGTTCTGCCTGCACAAGTTGCCATCCGAATCGCAGACATCCTTGCCAACAAAAACAACCACCACAAATTCAGCACAAACTCGGTCTTAACAAACGGGGTTGAACTTGTTTGGAAAAAGAGGAACAAGCCAAAAAAAGAAAAAAAAAAAGAAAAGAAAAACAGAGATTGCTCAAGAAGGACTTGAGAAATGCTAGCAGTGCATGTGGTTCGACATTCTCCCCATTGGCAAACATTGCTGCCCTGATACGGCAGGCAGGTACACAAAAGCACAGCAGAGCAGGCTGTGGTGGAATCCGACTCAGTTAAGAGCTTGCAAAACAAGATGCAAACAGTAAAATGATCCGCCGTGATTGTATGCACATTCTCCTCTGTCACTGGTGTGATCTCATCTCTCATTCCTGCATAAACAATGACCGCCTGGACACAAACGCTTTGTTATACCATCTATTGTTTGCTTTGGATGGAGCAGCTATTGTCTGAAGCTGGCATCATGTGTTATTCAAATAGGTAAACAAAAGTTCAATGCTGATAATAGAACCAAGTCAAAGGGATTTTGTTACCACCTCCCATAGGACAAGGTTATTCTTCAGAACATCTAATATGACAAGGTTATTCTTTAGAACGTCTAAGTGCTATTACTTGGTATTTCTGAGGAAGCTTCATTTGACTTTTGTTTGAACTAAATCTGATCTGTGTGTGTGTGTGTGTTTGTGTGTTCTGCCTGCGTGCATTTAGGGGGTGGCCATTTTTACCACGAAAAGTAAAAGTTTGAAAAGGAATTTTTCTTCTCTCTTGCACCTCCCCACTTCAGCTCTGCACTCTGTGAGTATGTGTCGACTCCACTCAAACCCCTCAAAGTGTGTGTGTGTGTGTGTGTGTGTGTGTGTGTGTGTGTGCGCGCCTGCGTCACCTCCCCGGTCCAACCCCTCCAGCTCCTCCACAGCCCTGGGACACTGTGCTCTTGTCAGGAATGCGCTAGCGAGGGAACGTGCCTATAAAAGGCAAGCACTTCCACTCGGGCCGTTGACGTCAGCCGCCAGCTATTTCCCTCTTCCTCGCCTTACCCCTGGGCCACCGCTCACACTTATGAGGAGAACCAACGGCCACGGCCAGGATCTGCTTCTCTCTTGGCTCGCGCTAGCTCTCTCTTCTCAGGCTACGTCAAGCTGCATCAATGGACCTCGCATCTGGATACATGCACAATGATATCATTCCATTAGTGTTTTTTATTGAACGATTAGTAGGACAAAAGCAGCAAGTAGCATTTTTTGACCTCTCTATTCCCCCCCAAAAAAATATTTTTATTCCAGCAAGGCTGGTGCCAAGGCATGATGAACTGTGCCAGCCTCTCTATGCTAAATACCATTCAGTGCACTGAAAAAACACACTACGAAGCAGTCATTCATTTACAGTGGATGCATATTTATGATGCACACTAATTTGATGTAATCCTGGGAGATCAATTCTGGCAAGATACATGAACAACAGCAAAAGGTTCTTTAATAATAATAATGTTGGCAATGAGATATAAAAAAGAACTATTTCCTGCACTATCAAGGATAGCCAAAGACACATTTCAAATTCCAGGTGGCAAGTTCAAAGTTCCATGTTCCATGTTTCAAGTTCCATTTCATATACATGTCCTGGGCTTTCACTAATAAGACAGCCATGCCACAGCTCCAGACCAGCACCACAAAGTGCGGACCACGATTGCAAAACACTCCACTGCCAATGTGCATTGGTTTTCCTTACAAAAATAGACCTGAATTGTAATCAACACGAGTTATAGAGTTTGATGCTGGTGTAATGGGTGTAAGCTGTGGTGCAGCTGGCTTTTAGCAGTCACCCAAAGAACTCTTTTATGTTGCCATGGAACAGACTGCTGCGCTGTGGTGGGCTGGTGGCCTGCGGGAGCTGGAGCAGAGATGGCCCAGATCTGAACCAGATCAACCCCACTGTCCACCCCGGGGGAATCTCTCTCCCAAACCCACAAGCAGCCGCGTCAGAGTGGGCCCAGGCCCTCTTGAGTCAGGACTTGTGTGCTTTTTTACTTGTTTGCTGATTCAGTCTTAGACTTGGGCTTTGAATAGAAGTGGTATGCTATTGCCCACACAAATACTTTGACATAGTAGCTAAACACTAAACTTGAGGTACAAGAATACATTAACTGGCATTACCTATACTTCCATCAGTCGCCACCATAAGTAATGCACTGACCGTACAAACAGTTATTTTTAAATCCTTTCTTTACACTTACACACTTGTGCCCTTTCTTTACACAAACATTTCGTATTGTCTTCACAATAGCATAAACGTCATGATATTTTCAGCCTAGTCAGTCCAATTAAGGTTGTTTTAGTCCCCAACGAAACTTTACACTCGTCATCATCCAAAACTAGACACTACGTTTTTTCTAACACCAGATTTTTCCTTTTAAGTGAACTTTGAAAGACTTCCTGAAGGAAGTTGAGCCAGCAAGCAGGCAACTTGCTATTGACTTAACTTGTTGTGAATCCTATTATAACTATATGAGGCAACAAAGAGAGGGAAATTAGTCTTTAGCACTGGCCAAGATCTACATCCATGCATACACATCTCCTACATACATGACCTTACACATCTCTTCACTCTTGAGTAGTCGCCCAAAGAAGACAACTTCTGTGTCTTTAGCATGTAGGCCCCGTCAACGTTCTGGCCCGGGGGGTGGGGGGTGGGGGGGTTCAGCACTGTCCACGCATGGTTTGGCTGGACTAGCGGTGTTGTATCAAAGACCCTCAGAACTGAACTGAACTGAAAGGAGACAGGAGTCAAACTTAAAAGTAAAAGTGAAGTCTAGTTAAAAGTAAAAGTGAAAGGGTTCAGTCAGAAATGAACAATGAACAATGAAAAATTCCCCTTATTTCCCCTGACCTTAATTGGCAATAAACACACAGTAGTGTAGACTGTGTATATAATTAAATGCCAGATGGCAATAATATTCACCTTCATTGCTTTGATGAGGCAAATTTAATATTAACAGTGCTGACACCAACTTAATCATACCAACTTAATTCATCATTGACATCAAAACAATCAAAACAACAAACAATCAGATGTCATTAGACACATAAGTTATAAGAAACATCATAAAAAGAGACATAGTTTTCAGGAAATTGGACAGACAACAGCAATTGTGAGTACATATTGGGGCTGGAGGAAGTGGGGTTAGGGTTAGGGTTGTGTGACAGAAAGGGAGAATAATAGACGGGGGAGCCTTTGTAGAATGTGGTGAACATTACGACATGGTCCTACTGGGCTGTGCCCCTGGCCCAGTTACACGTGCCTTGACTTCCTGTTTTTGCCTGGTTACATGTGCGATGTACGTCTTCTGCTTTTTTTTCCCTGTGCCATACAATCACCTGACCCATGTAGCATAATCACACATTGCGGGAAAAAAAATAGTCTTTGTTAATAGCTTGGCTGATATGTTTTATTCCTGTTTTTGAAGCTCTGTTCTGCAAAAGAAATACCCACTAAGTTTGTTTCACATCACCATATTTCAACACTATGCGATGGGTTTGAGGAACTGCAAAGGCCCAAACGCTGCTGTCTGTTCCTCATTTCAAGTTCCTCAAAACAACATGAGGCACAAGAGCAAAACACTAACACCAAATCATAACGCTTGACCAGCAACCCCAAATCTCAACAGCCTTCCCAGTGGCCCTCTCGCTGTTGTATAAACATTGAAAGGGCACTAAAAACGGTCTCAGCAAGATATGCCATGGAGCTCTCAAAACAAGGCGAAGTGAATGTGGAGCTCTCCCTCTTCCAATAAACATATGGCACTTAGGGTATAGACTCTGAAGGTTTTGCAGGATCTAAGAAAAAAAAAAAATTTCCGTGAACTTGGAATCAAACCACAAGCTTCCTAATGCAAATTCCTGGGCTGCAGGGGTAGAGTATACAGAGGCGTTCAGCAGGCCTATGCGGCGTAAATGTCCGTCAAACATCAGCCGTGGAGGCCCGGGGAGCTCGAAAATTAAAACATACATCTGAGCCGAGGTCCGGGTCTGGCAACCGCGTGGCCGCTGCTGAAGGTGCAGTCTCTAGTGGCGGCCACCGGCGAGCGGGCGAGCGAGCGAGCGAGCGAATGAAAACACACTCCATCCCCGGCACCCCACCAGATGTTTCACAACTTCAAAAAGAGCAATTACAATTCAGTGTTTTTGTTGAGTCTAAAATAAGTTCCCGCTGGGGCGTTTTTGGAGAAGAAAAAAAAAAAAACTGCACATGACACTGCAAGCGTACGGTGGCGGCGGACAATTCCCCTTTATGGACGCAGTGGTCTGGCCGGGGTGTTTGACCAGGTGTGTGAATTTCATGAGGGAAGTATGAAAGTGAGTGTGGTTTGAACAGCGCACCCTTTGGAGACCTTCGTGGGTCTACCAGGGGGGGGGATCAAGCTGCCTAGGGCAGCAACATTCCTGCCTTCCACTCCAGAAAAATAACTCCATCATGGAAAAAGAAAAATAAGGCACAGAGTAAAAAAACAACACATGCTAAAGATGAAGTGTGTTTATGAAAAGCTGGTACTTTGGCGCACCTCCAGGTTGCCTGTCGGCATGACTACGCACACCACACAATGGTGGCGGCACAAGCAACATTTCCATTTTACATGCTGTGGTAAAAACAGCTAAAAGTTGTTTTCAGAAAGAGCTTTTACCGTCATATTGTCTTTGTTGGATTGTCTGTGAAGTGTAACAACTGAGTCCTTGTATGTATGGGAATATTAAAACCAATTTAATTTTGTAATATGTTAAATGCAGTCCAACACAGAACCCAGATAGCCTGGCCATTCCCCAATAATTAATGGGACTGTCCTCACAGATTATGGACAGAAATTAAAACACAACACCCTCAAAGTCAATAGATTCCTTTTGCTTCTAGCTGAATGTTTACACGGCATTGTTTGTCCAATATTCTACTGCATGAATTGTCTAGGGTCATCTCAATTCTCAATTCTCAGCCAAGACACAGCGTTGTCTGTATTGTCTGCAAGCCCAGTTGTGGCGGGATTTATAAGACAGACATGGAGAAGTATGCTCAACATCTAATAGTCTAACATTCTTCCAGATATGGTTGTTTGAATTTTTGACTTGATTGTTTTTTTGTGTGTTTGTGTGTGCCTTTGTATTTCTGAACGTGTGTGTGTGTGTATGTGTGTGCTTGGAGCAAGAGGCATGGGGGCAGTATAAATTAGTAAAGCATTTTTTTCTTTTTCCTGATAATGATTTCGGACTATCTAGGTTATATCTGTTCAGTTGCGCATAGCAGACAAGTGTATGTGCTTCTTGGCCACTGAGGGAATATAATTTATAAAGGCAATGTTCTAGGAAAGCAAAGTCAAGAAATATTCTGGTATTTTAAAAATAAACATCTTGAGTTATGTATAGTTCCTCTCATCGCAAACATTCCATAGGTTACACTGAAAATGGAATGCTTGTTTTTTCTTATCCTTTTCTGTATGCTTAAGATTCACAGGACCGATAGCTTCAGCATACCAGTCAGCGATTGTCATTTATTAGATCTTCTGTCTGTGAAAAGCTGAGCAAACTCAACAAATGAGCTCTTACATGTTAAACACTTACCTCATCTTCTCAATTGAATGCACTTTGCACCACAACTGTCTCACATGGTTATGTTAACATGTAAGCCTCAGTAAACAGAAACCTTGCGTTTGTGTGTGTGTGTGTGTGTGTGTGTGTGTGTGTGTGTGTGTGTGTGTGTGTGTGTGTGTTATTGTACGAATGTGAAAAGGGAACATGACAGTCTTGCATATGAAACAATGGGCAAGAATCAGCACGGAAAAAGATTTGCAAATCCCCAGATATGGATTTGCGGTGGCCACACCCAAACTGGTGAGACAAGGGAACATCTCTAAACAAACTTCATCATGTACTAAACAGACATCGTTCCACCAAGTGCCTGGGTGGGTCTGTGTGGGAGGGAAGAACACACATCTCTCTCTCTCTCTTTCTCTCTCTCTCTCTCTCTCTCTCTCTCTCTCTCTCTGTTCTGTTCTGTTCTGTCTGTCTGTCTGTCTGAAGATTTGTGTGTGTGCGCGTGTGTGTGTGAGTGTGTGTGTGTGTGTCTGTGCGTTTGTGGGAGAGAGTCAGAGTTGAGACAGGCCATGCATCTCAAAACAGATTTTTCCTGACATGAAGATGACGTGACGTCCCTCTGAGTAGAGGGAAGAGGAAGGCCCGAGCATGTATTCATATTGGTTCCTAATAACTCTGTGGGGCTAAGATAATCACATCTGCCATCTTCCTATCTATCTACCCTCAAGGGCTGTTCACACCAGGGTCCAAAACTATAAAGATAACCATAACTATGACAATATGAGTGTCGACACTAACCAACAATAAAGAGCATATCTCCTCATGTTGAGGAATGTGATGTTTAATATTCAATGTATTCTCATTGGCCGTCATCTTTTTATTTATTCTAAACATTGCTCTGAAGGTGATCCCCAGCTATATTCATGTCGTTTTAATAATAATTTATATGTGGACGTTGTCAGCAATACTTAAAGGTGAAATCCGGCGATTTCTTTAGATTTTCGTTTCTTGAGGTCATCGAGTACTGTCGGTACGAAAAAAATGAAAACAATCGTTTTTACCTATAGCTCGAGTTGCTACAACCAACAGCTAATGCAGCCAGGCAGCTTTGTGGTACACTCTGGGTGCATGTTACAGTGCTACACTCTGGGGGCATGTCACAGTGCTACACTCTGGGGGCATGTCCATTCAGACAATGTCCGCTGAACACTCATTTTAGTATCATCATGATAAAATCTGACCAATTACCAAAATTGACTTTAAGTCTGTAAATGTGAACAAAAAACTGTGTCCCAACAGATTTTGGTCATATCTGAGAAATTTACTCATAGCCACGTCATCTTCATGTCAGGAAAATTCCACCAGTCTCCATTCGATAAGCTACACTCTAATTTAAGACAGATTGTCTGAGACAGGTTGCAATGGATACTGTATTTCAACGTTGCTAATCCATGTGACAAATCCTAAACCAAAAAATACACAAAAGAAATTGTTTTAAAATGTCATTTTTGAAAAGTCAAGTTACAAGGTCAGCACATTAACAACACCATCAGGTGAAATAAAATGTTCTTATGATCAACTATGTCACGCATCTGATAGAGACTCATTAAACCACATTTGTTTTTTCCCCCTTCAAGATCGTCAAGTCAGCGAATCAGCTCAAAGTTAGTTCCTCATTAATCATACTCTTCTGCAAGCCACTAGTGACGCATGCCGTGGATTGGTCAATCTCCAAGCATACTGAGACAAAGCAAACATTCTATTGAAATGGTCTTAAAGGACAGATTACCAGCGTTTCCATGACGAGTCGCTGGACGCTCTTCAAACAGGCCCCGTGTCTAATATAACCACCTGCCACCAAGGCCTAGTGAGCAACCTACACTGGCAACAGTTGAATCTGCTACATTGATTCCCAAAACAACACATTTATTAACATCAGATAAGGACACCTGCATAAGAATCAATCTTATTACATAATAATGTAAGTGTGTGAGGGTGTAAACACTGTTTGGCATGAAAACACACCAATAGGGAAGCTGGTGTGAGAGCAGAATGTGTTGCATTCTTACACAACCAGAATCCTATAGAGCTGAGTTAACTTCATGATGTGAAGAAATCCAGACCAGAATAAGGGCTGAGCTACACCAGGCACGTAACTGAAGCGTTCCGTTCGCGTTGCGTCTGCTGCAACAATTAGCTTCCATTATAATCAATGTAAGTATAGCTACACCAGACGTGACAGTGGGGCGTATGTTCGAAAAAAATAGACCATTCAACTAAAATAGATTTTACGCGTCGGGAACAGAACGCTTCAGTTACGCGCCTGGTGTAGCTCATACCTAAGGAGGTTGCTTCCTTGTGATGTTAGGTTATCTTTCCATGATTTAAATGCAGATTTGACCTGTTTTACAAAACGATAGAATGTACCAGGTGGTTTAATGTGTTAGGTATGAGCTACACCAGGCGCGTAACTGAAGCGTTCCGTTCGCGACGCGTAAAATCCATTTTAGATGAATGGTCTATTTTTTTCGAACGTACGCCCCACTGTCACGTCTGGTGTAGCCACTTCCATTGATTATAATGGAAGCTAATTGTTGCAGCAGACGCAACGCGAACGGAACGCTTCAGTTACGCGCCTGGTGTAGCTCAGCCCTTAGTAGTAGGGCAGTGGTTAAAGGAGAAATAATCAGTCAGGAGGACAGACTTGTTACAATATTTACTTAATTTGGTTTCTGGTGGGCCTTGCTCCGATGTATCATTCCCAGTAGTGACTAGTTTAGCAAACTTAATTCATTGGCGTGGTGAAAAAAAGAGATCCAACGTGACTCCTGCTCCTTAAGTGACGTAAGAATTTTCCCTAAATGTCAAGAAACTCAGGCCCAGATACCACAGGCTGCAGATGGAAAAAGTGATGGTGGCTAAATTGAGATGATGAAATGAGTTGTGCTTACATCAGATCATAAACGAACACGAGGAGCGAGTGTGGACACGTCTCACTGGGAACATGCCTGGCAAAAATTGATGAGATTTCTTTTTTGTTCTTGTTTGGCAGTGTGAGCCATGCTAATGTTTCTGTTCCTTCTTCAGAAAGACACCACAAAAACATGAGTATTTACTTTTATCCCAAAAAAATCATGTGGTCATTTACACATATAAACACTCTGTCTGATTCCAGACTCTCAGTTATCCTTTGCCTATTGAATAAATCTTCTCAAACCGCTGACCCAAGATTTTTTTTCTTTTTTTTTTCTTTATGTGATAACACTTTACTTGAAGGTATCTACATAATAGTGACATGACACTGCCATTAACACATGACACTGTCATGATACATGAACCCTAACCCTAACTTGTCATGACAAAAACCAAATGACACTTAATGACAGAAGCGTTATGTCAAAAACGTTTATGACTTGTTTACAATGTTTATTACACGTTCATGACAGTCTCATGTCACTCTTATGTAGATACCTTCAAGTAAAGTGTAACCCTTTATTCTTTCTATATGTATTCCCATTACTGTGAGTCTTCTACAGCATTTATCTATCTGAACCCTCATTATGTATGAATGTTTTAACGTTGTGCATAATGCACATTAGATATCATCTTTGCCATTTTTAGATTGACTTCAACCTTAACCTGAACCAGATATGGACAGCTGCTTGACCATGATAGCATTTTAAAATCCAGGCTATTTCCATAACATCTGTGTCCCGGTGGAAGTGGTGGAGCTCTGACGACTGCTGTTTTTTGACACATATAGGATAATATGTGATGGTTATCGTTGCTACAGCAAACCAAGTCAGCATATTACGGTAAATCACGCACATGCAGGCAAAGCCACTTAACAATGACATCTGACGCAGACAGAACATCCCTTCCTGAAATGAATCAAACATGTGTCAGGACCTAATTAAGTATGAAGATCCCTTTCCTTCTATCTCCCTGTGTGTGTGTGTGTGTGTGAGTGCGCACATGTGTGTGTTTACAAAAGTCAGTACTTGTATACCTAAACAATAGTGACCCACTTTTCTGTCTCGGGGGTTTTCAGCGTTCCACAGAGAGCAGCTTGCGCTTATATGCAGCAACACCCTCCCATTCAAACAAAACGTCAGTGCTATTACCATCGCTAGGCAGCAGTGGAGGGCTTGCTTGCATCACAGTCTTACACAACACCCCAGGGAAACCAGGCCAGCTTTGCCGTAAGTGTGGTGGTTTTCCTGGGAAACACTGTCAGATGGGAGGCACTCTATGACAGCTCCCACAAACTTCTCCGCAGTAACCTCAGAGCGGCCAATGATCATTCGTTCCTTTAGCAACATCGCCCTGGTGTTTACACCCAACCACTTCATTTGTTCAACTGTTTACGCTCATTTTTGTTGACATTGTCGTTTTGTTGTTGTTGTTTTTTATTTATTGATCTCACGGTTTAGTTTAGTTACACAGAAGACACTTTTCTATTTCATCTGTTCCATGTCTTCATTCAGGCCTATAGTGCCATTACATCCCCAAGTTTGTTTTACAGAATAAGGCTAAAGTCTAAAGACAGACTTTGAAATGAGCATACTTTAAATCAAGAGTCTGGTAACATCTTATTGTTTCGTCACACATGCTGTTGCTGTTGAAATGCTGTTATATGTTTATTAGAGGTTTAATATCACTATGTCACCATTATCCGTGATTATCATGATAATTCCTAATGGGTAGTTAAAGCATGCAACATAACTAATGTGTTAGTAGTGCAAAACAACTTGAGAATGAGTTATGCAACACTGTTAGATTGATGAACATCTGTCATGTCAGCATTAGTCATGGAATATTTCAAAGGATATATGGAGGATTTAAGTAAAGTGAAGTGAAAAATATAATCTCTAAACTAATACACTGACTTAGTGCTCTATCCATGAGCACAAGTTTAATTCTGTTAGCCGTACGCTAACAAGCTTTTCCCATGAAGTGTTTTGTGAGTATGTTGAATATTTGCCTTTAGCACTGACTGAATGGTACTGTATGTTCTCCTCACTATAATCTAAACTGGGTTTAAAACTCAAGGGGGGCATGTTTACAAATGCCTTTCTCGCTGCGTATCTCTTTCTGTATGTGTGTGTGTGTTTGTGTGTGTGCGTGCATGAGGGAGTGTGTGTATGTGTGTGTGACATTTCTCTTTTGCCCATTCCTCCCATTCAGTTTCTGTCTTATCAAACAAGCATTACTCTACGCAGATTTGTGTGTTTGTTTATCTACACCAAAACTGAGGGAATAACCGCAACTGTGGTTGTTTGTGGTAGGAGTGTCGGTACGAGTGCTCTTACGCTGACACCCAAACGACAGCTGTGGACTGTGGGTTATGCAAAACCCAACATGTTTTCCTGAGCGTTTTGTAGGAAGAGCGAAATTGTGTAATTCCACAGTGGAAAGGCGCCTAGGGGGTGCCTGGCTGGGACAGATCCACACATGCTGCCACTACGCAGAGGAATGAGAACTGTGAACACACACTTGCTCACACACACACGCGCGCACACACGCGCACGCACACACACTTGCTCACACACACACGCGCGCACACACGCGCGCGCGCACACACACACACACACACACACACACACACACACACACACACACACACACACACACACACACACACACACTCCCTCTCTCTTACATACATCACATATATAGACTTTCTCTCTCTCTCTCTCTCTCTCTCTCTCACACACTCTCTTATATCTCACACACACACACACACACACACACACACACACACACACACACACACACACACACTTCTTGACTTCTTGGAGGGAACCAATAAATGGTAACATTTACTCTCCCACTCCCATTGCTGTTTGTACCCACTACACAGTCTGGTAACACTTTACTTGGGTAACTCCAGTTCAGTATGTACAATTGTTGTTAAACAATTACAGAGCATTGACTTAACCAAATCCAACCCATCGCCACAAATGGTAGTTAAAGCAACACCAAAGAGTTTTTTGTACCTTAAAATAATGTTTCCAAAATCGTTTCAGTGGTTCATCAACTCGTAACAGGGTGAACGTCAATTCTGTCTTCGCTTTGCGGCCCTCTATTGGCTATAACCGCACTATGTAAGTTTGCTAGATCGGGTAGCGGATCTGTAGTTCGATGGAATGAGATATAAGAAACTACACATTTGACTTGCTTCTGATCTCGCAATACATCGTACTTTTATAAGTCATGCAAAATATTCTACCTTGTCTGTGGACATCGTTATTTGCAAAGCCGGTGCTGGATAAACAACTAGTGCGTGCGACAGAGGGAAAGTTCTTTGGTGTTGCTTTAACAAAGTATCAACAAGTTAGTTGATAATCTGAGCATCTGCAGATAGCCTGTGGGCAGATTATCCAAGTAAAGTGTGACCAAAAGTCTTCATCCCATCGTCATGGAGAGACAGAAAGAGGGAGAGGGAGGGTGGGAAGGATGGATAGAGAAAAAGTAAGAGAGAGAGCAGAGAGAGGTTGCTGCTGTGAAACGCATGTGGGTAGAGGCTGGCAGGCGTGAGAGAGAGAGCCCCACAAAGACAGCCATTCAGCAGGAGAAAAAACGACAAGTCTAACAGCCCACTGTGCTTAGCCTCCACACACACACACACACACTCTCTCTCACTCTCCCCTTTCTCTCTCTCACACACACACAGACACACACTCACACTCTCTCTGACACACTCTCTCTCTCTCTCTCACACACACACAGACACACATACACATACACACACACACAGACACACACACAGACACACACACACAGACACACACACACACACACTCTCTCTCTCTCTCACTCTCCCCTTTCTCTCTCTCACACACACACAGACACACACACACACACACACACTCTCTCTCTCACTCTCCCCTTTCTCTCTCTCACACACACACAGACACACACTCACTCACACTCTCTCTGACACACACTCTCTCTCTCTCTCTCTCACGCACACACACACAGACACACACACACACACAGTCCACCCCAGCTTTGGCCAGTCAATACACTTTCTCTGAATCCACCCTTTTACCTGGACAGCTCGCTTCTGAAGAAATACAGCTGCAAGTGCATGTGTGTGTGTGTGTGTGTGTGTGTGTGTGTGTGTGTGTGTGTGTGTGCGATGTGGAGAGTTTATGACAGATACACACACTTTTCTTGCTACACTCTAACTGGCCGCTCTGTTGATTTTCAGAAAATAAGGAATGAGGACATCTTGCATTCCAAGTGTGTGTATGTGTGTATGTGTGTGTGTGTGTGTGTGTGTGTGTGTGTGTGTTTTCTTGTCGCCTCAGCCCTCGACTTCCCTGCCATATTAAAAGCACTGAGTCAGTGAGCGTACCCTGCAATTAGAGTCATTTTCAGTCGTGATGTGGCGGGCCCCACGGCGCAACTCTCCACACACGCATGCATGTGCTCCGAGCCGCTGGTTGGCTACGCACTGCAGGCTGCTTTTACGGCTGCCGACTGGAACATCGTGTCCAAAGCCTGGCGCGCAAGTAATGTTTGACAATAAACAAGCCGTGCGTGGAATGCCGCGCGTTTGCTCTACTGCTGCTGCTGCTGCTGCTGTGCCCTAGAGACAGAAGGAGGGAACGGCCTTCGAGCTCACTGACCACTGAATTTACACTAAAGCTGTCATATGTGGCCTTCGAGCTCACTGACCACTGAATTTACACTAAAGCACACTGACCACTGTTTTTACACTAAAGCACACTGACCACTGAATTTACACTAAAGCACACTGACCACTGAATTTACACTAAAGCACACTGACCACTGTTTTTACACTAAAGCACACTGACCACTGTTTTTACACTAAAGCACACTGGCCACTGATTTTACACTAAAGCTGTCATATGTGGCCTTTGAGCACAATGATCACTGATTTTACACTAAAGCTGTCATATGTGGCCTTTGAGCACAATGATCACTGATTTTACACTAAAGCTGTCATATGTGGCCTTTGAGCACAATGATCACTGATTTTACACTAAAGCTGTCATATGTGGCCTTTGAGCACAATGATCACTGTTTTTACACTAAAGCTGTCATATGTGGCCTTTGAGCACAATGATCACTGTTTTTACACTAAAGCTGTCATATGTGGCCTTTGAGCACAATGATCACTGATTTTACACTAAAGCTGTCATATGTGGCCTTTGAGCACAATGATCACTGATTTTACACTAAAGCCGTCATATGTGGCCTTTGAGCACAATGATCACTGTTTTTACACTAAAGCTGTCATATGTGGCCTTTGAGCACAATGATCACTGTTTTTACACTAAAGCTGTCATATGTGGCCTTTGAGCACAATGATCACTGTTTTTACACTAAAGCTGTCATATGTGGCCTTTGAGCACAATGATCACTGATTTTACACTAAAGCTGTCATATGTGGCCTTTGAGCACAATGATCACTGATTTTACACTAAAGCACAATGATCACTGATTTTACACTAAAGCTGTCATATGTGGCCTTTGAGCACAATGATCACTGATTTTACAATAAAGCTGTCATATGTGGCCTTTGAGCACAATGATCACTGTTTTACACTAAAGCTGTCATATGTGGCCTTTGAGCACAATGATCACTGTTTTTACACTAAAGCTGTCATATGTGGCCTTTGAGCACAATGATCACTGATTTTACACTAAAGCTGTCATATGTGGCCTTTGAGCACAATGATCACTGTTTTTACACTAAAGCTGTCATATGTGGCCTTTAAGCACAATGATCACTGTTTTTACACTAAAGCTGTCATATGTGGCCTTTGAGCACAATGATCACTGATTTTACACTAAAGCTGTCATATGTGGAATTTGAGCACAATGATCACTGATTTTACACTAAAGCACAATGATCACTGATTTTACACTAAAGCTGTCATATGTGGCCTTTGAGCACAATGATCACTGATTTTACACTAAAGCTGTCATATGTGGCCTTTGAGCACAATGATCACTGATTTTACACTAAAGCACAATGATCACTGATTTTACACTAAAGCACAATGATCACTGATTTTACACTAAAGCACAATGATCACTGATTTTACACTAAAGCTGTCATATGTGGCCTTTGAGCACAATGATCACTGATTTTACACTAAAGCACAATGATCACTGATTTTACACTAAAGCACAATGATCACTGATTTTACACTAAAGCTGTCATATGTGGCCTTTGAGCACAATGATCACTGATTTTACACTAAAGCACAATGATCACTGATTTTACACTAAAGCACAATGATCACTGATTTTACACTAAAGCACAATGATCACTGATTTTACACTAAAGCTGTCATATGTGGCCTTTGAGCACAATGATCACTGATTTTACACTAAAGCACAATGATCACTGATTTTACACTAAAGCACAATGATCACTGATTTTACACTAAAGCACAATGATCACTGATTTTACACTAAAGCTGTCATATGTGGCCTTTGAGCACTATGATCACTGATTTTACACTAAAGCACAATGATCACTGATTTTACACTAAAGCTGTCATATGTGGCCTTTGAGCACAATGATCACTGATTTTACACTAAAGCTGTCATATGTGGCCTTTGAGCACAATGATCACTGATTTTACACTAAAGCACAATGATAACTGATTTTACACTAAAGCACAATGATCACTGATTTTACACTAAAGCACACTGACCACTGATTTTACACTAAAGCTGTCATATGTGGCCTTTGAGCACAATGATCACTGATTTTACACTAAAGCTGTCATATGTGGCCTTTGAGCACAATGATCACTGATTTTACACTAAAGCACAATGATCACTGATTTTACACTAAAGCTGTCATATGTGGCCTTTGAGCACAATGATCACTGATTTTACACTAAAGCTGTCATATGTGGCCTTTGAGCACAATGATCACTGATTTTACACTAAAGCACAATGATCACTGATTTTACACTAAAGCACAATGATCACTGATTTTACACTAAAGCACACTGACCACTGATTTTACACTAAAGCACAATGATCACTGATTTTACACTAAAGCACACTGACCACTGATTTTACACTAAAGCTGTCATATGTGGCCTTTGAGCACAATGATCACTGATTTTACACTAAAGCACACTGATCACTGATTTTACACTAAAGCACACTGGCCACTGATTTTACACTAAAGCTGTCATATGTGGCCTTTGAGCACACTGATCACTGATGTTACACTAAAGCACACTGATCACTGATTTTACACTAAAGCACACTGGCCACTGATGTTACACTAAAGCACAATGATCACTGATTTTACACTAAAGCACAATGATCACTGATTTTACACTAAAGCACACTGATCACTGATTTTACACTAAAGCACAATGATCACTGTTTTTACACTAAAGCACAATGATCACTGTTTTTACACTAAAGCACACTGATCACTGATGTTACACTAAAGCTGTCCCGATGGAACGTCATATGTGGCCTGGAGCCAAGACAGGAAACTCAAGCCCAACTGACATCATTTTGTAGACCTATAAATGGCTGTTTTGGTCGATGTTATTATGTAGGGGGAGGGTCAGCAAACTCTTCTGAGGAGTCATACTGGTGTGTTATTTTGCTATTGCATTGTTTGTTTGTATATATTTTGGCCTGGTTTCCTACTCATGACTTACAACTAATGCTAGACTAAAAGAGAACTTCTATTGGTAACACTTTACTGTAAGGGTATGAATTATCATGAATTCATGCATGAATTAATTCATGTTTTATGCATTACTTAATTCCTTAAAATCTTATGAATCATTAGGTGGGCACATCATTATGAATTATGATTTCTTAACCCTTAAAGGAGTAGGTTTTTGAACGTTCTAAGTTCCGCAACAATTGAAGGTTCTAAAATTCTATGTTGAATTCAATGAACCCAGATATTCTTTAGAACGTTCATTTCTCAACATTCCCGTCACACTGGTGTACTCCTTTAAGGGTTAAGCATGATCTTCATGATTACATGAATTTAAGGTTAATTGCTCATGAGTACATCATCTCTGTGGCCGCTCAACTAAAGTTGTGAATAATGACATGTTTTTAGAGAACTGCAGAGTCAGAATATGAGCAGTGTTCAAATCAGAATATGAGCATTTTTGCCAGAAAAATAAATAATCATGATCATGCTTAATAAATTATAATTCATAATGATGTGGCCACCGCACCTAATGCTTTTGGTGATGTGCGGTTCATGCGATCAGAAATTACAAACTATGAACTCATGTCAATTCCTGATGACTCATGAGATATTAATGATAAATCATGAATTAATTCAGGCATGAATTCATGTTAATTCAGGTACCCTTACCGTAAAGTGTTACCAAAGCATTTAGTCTTGGACTAGGCTTCATCCATGTACAGGAAACCAGGATAATATGTTAGGAAGGCTGCACACAATGCTTAAACTCCCTAACTATGCAGTACACACACACCCATACACAAACACAAGCAAGCACACACATGCACACGCACACACACACAATGTAATACTGCATTGCATTACTAGTGATGCGATGAAAAGATTGCATGGATGTGAATGAAGATCCAGAAACAGATCTGGTGACTCAGTGTGGTTTTGAGTGGGGTGCTAAACCCAGGCCTTTTCCGACCACACTGGATGGATGTGCCCAACTCATACTTATGGGAAGTCACGAGCCGACTCTAACTTGGCCTCTGCATGCACTGCCTTTCTCAACACTTAGCAACGCACAAGGGGGAAGGGGGGGGGGGGGGTTGCTAAACATGATGAACATCCAGTGCATGCATGTAAGACTGGGAAGACCCATAACCTTTTAACCTTAAAAGAGGGATGTATGTGTTTGAAAGGGAACAGAGACACACATACTCTTCCTAAAACAACATACACGGAATCCCAACAGAGAAATAGCCTAGGAAGGAGTTCTGTAAAGATACAAACATTTTAGAGGAAACATGAAAAAAAACAAAAAACAGTATGCCTTCGATGACTTCCTTAAAAAACTCCTCTGCCACTGATATAACGTGAGCAGGGCCAGGAAAGTGATATGGTCCACAGTGCTAAGTGGGATATGGTCCACAGTGCTAAGTGGGATATGGTCCACAGTGCTGTGAATAAGTCCTGCATGTGTGATATGGGTAAGGGATCATATGAAGAGCCTGCCCGTGTATAGTTGTCTGAGTGGTTTAAATGTAATACACACAGAGTTTTTGAATGGCTGCTCTCTGGCTCTCTCCTCTAGCTAGGACTAACAGGAGGAAGGCTACCTTTACTTTTGAGGCTATTCGCCTTTTGAACTTGAATATGCTTCCCTACTCCTCCCTCTCTTGGGACTAATCCCCCACACGTACGTACACCCCTGTCTGTCCTGTTCTTTAATTTTGTCCTGTCTTATATGTTGTGTTATGTCTTATGGGTCACAATGCCTGCATGAAGACATTGCCCCTTGGAGATCATTTTTTAAATTTAACTGAATTGAATATCCAAATCTTTATTTATGAAGCATTCCTAGGTGGCCTGGTCTGATCTGTTTGTGTTCTGAGGAACACACTCTAGGCTTGAGTGGGTAGAAAAAGGAAAGGTTGTCCTTGGATGTGACATTTTGGATCAACATCCCAAACAATGGGCCATTGGCAGGGCGTCCAATGGGGGACCACCTGACCAACAACAAAGAACGACAAAGATTCTTCATATTTTCCACATCCTTTACCTCACAGGCAAATAGTGGTCACGCTACAGTTCTGTTTAACAGTTTACTGGCCCTGAGGCATAACTTGTCCACTGTACAAAATTAGCTGCTTTTCAGTACAGAAACAAATTCCTTTCTAATGGGGAAATTACCGAGGAGGACGGAGGGGGGGAGGGGGGGGGGGGGGAGGACGGAGGGGGACCCAGGGGGCGCCCAGTGGCCATTACAGGCCTGCTGTTTTGTATCGTCCATAGTATGGACAGGAAGTGATGTGGTGTGTGCAGGAAAGAAGGAACAGGAAGAGGAAGTGGGAGGGTGGCGGCTGGGGCAGGATGGAGTTCAGAGGGCAAGGTGACCCGGGGCGGGGGGGGGGGGGGGGGCTCAGAGAGCGGAGTGAGAGAGAGAGAGAGAGAGAGAGAGCTGTAGAAAAGGAGTGAGAGAGGAAAGGAGAGATTTAGACAGAGGGAGCAAAACAGTGGAAGGTACATGTGGAGGAAATCGTGTGTGAGGTGAAGCGAGGGGGTGTGTGTGTGTGTGTGTGTGGGGGGGGGGGGGGTGACCGCTACACACCGCGTCACGCCGAGCCACTCCACGCCACAGTGTCTACAGCCGCAGACACAAGGCCTTCATCTGTCGGCAGATGAGAGGGGACACCGGCGTGAGGATTACCGTGCGCCCTACGCCACAGGGGGCAGGGCCACGAAAACAGATGTTACACGTCGCCGCGGAGACTGGAGAACGTGCGCTTCAGGCAAGGTCCACCCATCGAGTCGTCCAGACCAGGCAGTTAATCAGACTGATGCACGCGTGTCTGTGTGTGTGTGTGTGTGTGTGTGTGTGTGTGTGTGTGTGTGTGTGTGTGTGTGTGTGTGTGTGTGTGTGTGTGTGTGTGTGTGTGTGTGTGTGTGTGTGTGTGTGTGTGTGTGTGTGTGTGTCTCTCTCTCTCTCTCTGAGTGTGTGTGTGTCTCTCTCTAAGTGTGTGTGTGTGTGTGTGTGTGTGTGAGTAAGGCACATAAACAGGTTAGCCACAGGAGTGTAACCCTACCTCACCTGTGTGCACGGCACCCAAGGTCCTGACTCATTCTGGCTTTTCCAGAGCCTTTACATTACACACACAGAAGGTGCTTTTAACAACTGGAAATAAAGACAGTAGGGATGGGATGGGAACTATTAGTCAGAACGCTGTTTGTTTGTACCTCAATCTTTGAAAAATATCATAACAAACGCAAAGGTTTTACATACATTTAGCTTACATGGACCGATGGATATACCAGTGAACTTAGTGATTTACTAAAACCAGAAAGAAGAAAATAATAAACATTTACAAATGCCCAGAAATTAACTGCAAAAAACAGACCGCATAGTGGTTTGGCCTGCATACAGCCGTCACATTCTCATCTAGACAGGGACGTCAGTGGCAGTGCATTACACAAGCACTGGCTATTCATGGCTAAACTGTACCGCCACACTACTGGTAGACATGCAATACAACAAGATCTTTTCCACATAGAAACACTGACAAACTATTGGCGTGTTTTTTTTAATGGGTCATGTTGATATCTTGTTTGCATTTTGAGTTCACAGATGCCTTCTAGAACTTTGGAGTGATATGTTTTCCCTTTTGTGTGTTATTCATTGCTTAATCTTGTTAATGTTTCGAGTAATACCTTGACTATAATTATATAGTGGTGCAATAAAGAAATAAAAAAAATAAAAAAAAACATGCATCTGTTTGATGTCCTAATTACCATTACATAATAATAGCACTTGAGGTCATGACTTTTGGACATAGCAAACAGTCACCAAAGTTCTGAAAATAACACAGTAAAGCCAAGTTAGGAAAGCTGTACTTTCGCTCATAATGACAGAGTTCACTGTGCCTTGGCCTACACATTTCTGAAAGGGAGGCCATTCATGCCTAGTCTTTGACTAGAAAAGTGTTTGTGTGTAGTGCCACCTGCTGGTGGAAGCACACCTCTGTTACTCCTCAGCCTAGGTGGAAAGGCCTCATCGGAAACCTCCAACAAGTCACCAAAACTGGGCAAGTACAGAACATCATATTCCCTGGGTTTCTCCTTCTCAGAAGACACACACACACACAGAGAGAGAGAGAGAGAGACTGAAGTTTTTACCAAACATAAAGCTGTGTTTTTCCTTTCTTTCTTTAATTTACTCTGCTTTTTATTCTATCGTGAGAACTTTTTGTTTTGCTTTGTTCTTTTCTCCCTTTCTTTTTCCCCCCACTCTTTATTCAGCTCCTGTTTAATTCTCTTCCTGCCCATTCGCACATACAGTACTGAGAAACTCAGACAAACACCTTTCTCGCCCACTCCCCTGCCCTCTCCACTCCCTCCCTCCCTCCTCCTCCTCTCTCTCTCCCTCCTTCTTTTGGAGGGATTCCTTTCTGTGAGGGAGCATATGTTTGACCCGTAGCTCCAGTGAATGCGGCCATCTGCCAGAGATTCCTCCAGACCTGCGCTCTGTGTGAGAATGCGCCGTGCCTTTGTGCGAGCTCGCTGGGCGATGTGGGAGAATGCCGCCTCACAAAGGGCGACAGTAAGACAAGTTTAACCCTTTCCCTCCCGTCGCACGCTCAATGGCCACCCTCACCCACTGGCATTGTTGCCAGGCTGACAAGTGAGGGATGAACTGTATCGGTTCCTCCATTCACTGCACTGTTGTCTGACACACAAAAGCAGCGGACAGGAAAAAAAAAAATCAGATTTGACCACCCCACCCCCCCACCTCCTTTTCAATTCATACACTGACCTCCTTGTATAATTATTGAGAGATCAGGGACAAGAGGTCAACACCAGAAAAAAAATGACTAACCCATGGAGTACATGAAAACCATAGAGTACGAGACAACTCGCACCGCAGACTGGGGGAAAAAAAAGGAGGTATAACAGATCTAAACCCCAATGTCATGCAAAGTCTCCATTATTACCGCTATTATTATCTCAGGGACTTCTCTTATTCCTAATCCCATATAAAAGTGCTAGTAGTACGCCTCTGAAACTCAACTGTTACAGCAAGAGTGGCTATGTTGCTTGTGTCAAAAACAGTGTGAAACAAAAGCTTCCATAACATTAGCATACAAGATCGGAACTGTTCAACACCGCCCCCCCCCCTTCTCCTAACCACCCCCATATCTCCACACTGAATAACAAAAGGCAGAATCAAAGCTTCTTGGCCTAAAGATAGCCTATGCTCTATGCAGATAAACAGAGTTCTCATAGGGAAGAGAAAAGCTGGAAACAATTGGGAAGGGGTGGATCACTGGCTTTAAGAAGTCGTGCAGCATGGGAGATGTACGTGATTCTGCATCCAAATACCAGTGCACAGGCCCTTACCCTGTGGTAGTAGTATAGAGCTCTCCATTTTGATGTCGTCAGAAGTGACACTGTTGGTACTGATCCACTATGTTCCAGTGTTAACAGAAGTGCATATACAGCCTAAAGTTAAGAAATCCCTCTGTACGTACAACCTAGGCACAATGGGAACATCTCAACTGTTTTGTAGGCGTGCATAGTGTAAACCCGAACTGAATTTGAGTTCAGAAAAATGACATAGTAATCCCACAGACTCTGAGGACGCTAGCAGCACTGATCTATGGAATATTTGACAGGACAAATGTTCACCACTGCCGAAGTTTTTGAACTGTGGTAGATACCACAATAGTTTGGACTGACCATGCAAATCCCAAGAACAAAATCACAAATATGCGCTTAAAAAAGGTTTATTTTTCAGTACAAAAAGGAAACCAATATATTAAACTTAAACATTAAGGAAACACAATGCATGTTCTCTATAAATACAATAAAATAAATAAAAATTAATTTACTAAAGATTCTCCTTAAACACTACGGTGTGTAACATGACAGCCACCAAAAGGCATTTCATACAATCAAAAGAAATACGGGACCCATCATTGTGAACGGCTATAAAAATGGTCAGAAACAAAAAGAAAATTACACTACTTTTTTCCTAGACACTAAAATATACACAATACAATTCACTACACCTGGGGCTTGAGTGTCCCACAATAACCCTCCCCTGTCCTTCAAATCAATAACCCAAATGCTTTCTTTTTTTACATTAAGCCACCCAGTTTCTATGTAGTAGTTAAAGTTGTGGGAAAAAAACAAAGTCAAGCCATCGTCTCAAAATCTAGTTAGAGAACCATGAAGCATTGATCAGTACAAAAAGTTAGACAAGAGAAAGAAAAAAAGGAGAAAGGTCCCTTCAACACACAATGATATTGCAGCTTAACAAAAACCTGTTAAAACAACGTACAGGCACTTTAGCATTTTAAAACTGCAGCCAGTTTGGAAGAGGTCTGCTCTTAGGCACGTCTGAACACTGTGTGCATTGGAAAAAGCGCCTTTATCCAAAAAGTATAAAACGACACAAACACTGAATTCATTCAACAAACTTGATAACTCTTAAACCCTGGTCTTTGGCTTTTCACAATGAAATTTCTAGTTCTGGGAACAATAACATTTGTTTACTCAAATGTTTGTTTGTTTTTTTTTTTTCAGCAATACTGCATGTCATTTTTAACAGCCTGTTTTTTAAGGCCACACTATTTAGAGATGGTCATCTCGTATTCTTTCAGCAAAACAAAAGTACAATATGCTTTACACCACTCTGATTCGCTTTCCAACCTGTCGATTGTATTTCCTTCTTTAGACAAAAGAAAAAAAGAAAAAGAAAAAAAAATGAAAAAAAAAAATGTCAAGGCACCTGCCTGTACAATACAGTAGATATACCACAGTATATGCTAGATCTTTCATCTCAAATAGAAAAAAAACAGGGGGTTGGGGGGTGGGAAGGCTGGAGTCCGCCAATCTACAGGAAGAAGCCTGTGCTGCTGCCCTCACTGAAGAAGCCGTCGTCCGGCACGGACAGCTGGCTGAAGATGGGCAGCCGTTTGCCGACGCCCTCGAACCCCGAGGCGCAGGAATCCGAGCCGCTCAGGCTGCTGGCAGAGCTACCACACCCGCCCTCATGGTCGGAGAGTGACGTGTGGGAGAGGCTCCGCACCCCCATGGCGGTGGAGGAGGAGGAGGCGGCGGTCAGCATGGCCCCGGGGCCTCCGGTTGGGCTCTGCTGCAGGCACCTCTCGGCCGGCTCCAGCAGGCTGTGTGGGGGGGAGGGGAGTGCCGAGGAGGAGGCAAGGCTGCAGGAGGAGCAGCCAGAGTCAGGCGAGGGCAGGAACTGAGGCTGGGGATCGCAGACACTGGCCTCCAAGGCCGCGGCGGTTGCTGCCGCCGCCGCGGCTACCAGGGAGGCCGAGGCCACGTCCACGTCGTGGAAGGCGAGCGAGAGCAGTTCGGAGAGGTCGGACGAGGCCGGCGGCGAGAGGGACGGGGCGCGCAGGAAGGCGTGGGGCAGGGTGGGGTCCATGGCGGGGGGTGGCGGCGGATGGTTGGAGGGGAAGCCGGCGAAGCTGAAGCTCTGTTTGAGGAGAGGGGGACGCTGGGATGGGACACGGCCTGTTGAGGAGGAAGAGGAAAACTGCCTGGGGCGAGTGTGTGCGTGCGCGTGGTCGTCGTCCTCGTTGTTGTGCACAAAGTGGCAGCGGATGCCGTACGGACAGAAGCCCACCGAGTGGAACGTGCGGCACGGCTCCGTCTTGTACTTGGGGTGCCGGTTGAGGTCGCGCAGCTCCTCGAGGCCGTGAGCGAACTGGCACTTGCTGCCGTACTTGCACATGCCGCGTTCGGCATACGTGCGGCACAGCTCTGTCTTGTAGCGCGACGAAGTGGTGGACGTGGCTGTGGATGCCGCCATCGACACGGACGGCAGGGAAGTGCAGGAGCTGGCTGAGGCCGGCTTGCAGCTGCCAGGCTCTGTGGAGGCCCATCCCAGGCTGCTGGTGCTGCCCTCCACCATGCTGACAGAACGCTCGGCCCAGAATGACATCTTGTTCCAGTTTGAGGGAAGAGGGATGTCGGCGGGCTGCCCCCAATGGCCAGTGGTCCCCGCAGCGTTGACTTTGGAGTCGCTCAAGCACGAGGAGGAGGAGGAGGAGAAGGAACAGGAGGGTCTGATTTTTTTGTGTCCGACTGGTGAAACTGGCAAGGCAGACATCTTTGGAGGTTCCCGGAGGTCAAGACTTAGAAGCTGCTGCAAGAGGAAAAAAATAAACAGTGCTATTAATGTACTGCATACATAATCACACAAAAATTTCTCAACTAATGGTACAACTTCCAAGGACACAATTTAATATGTCAGATAGGCACCAGTTGACTGCAAACTCCACAGCCCAACTAAGAAGTAAAGTTATTTTTTTTACATAATTTGATTAACAAATCCACAGCGTTGAAGTTGCATAGTCGTGTTAATATCAGGTATCTTACTTCATCTGCGTGTAAAGTTACTTTTGTACTGTTAACTCACGTTAAATTACACCTGGTCCTTTGAACTAATGTTAACTGAAACGTGCACAAGATAACGGACCACAACGCTGTTCTTTGGTTGCCAAGAACCGAGTCAAACGTGCCATTCTAAACGCCGACGAATCATGGTGGCTTTTCGCTTGACATAAACGACATGCTAACAAATAGAAACGTTAACGATGCCATGTGTTCCGAAACGCTGCAAAAGACAGACTTGCACGTTCCAAGGACCAACCAGGTCAACGTCTGTCATTTGGCGTAACACTGGCTAATCAGCTAGGACAACTTAAGCGGAGTTACAGTAACGTTACTAATGTTCCCTCGCACTATGTAAAACTAACGTGGAAAATCGAACAAAGCTGTCAAATATTTGAACGTGCTTGTAATAATACTACATAGGCCCGTTTAGAGGTAGTAAGTTTGCAATGACTTACGTAACATCGCGTAAACAAACACATAAAACTTGGACAACAGGTTGTAAATGTTGCGCCGAGTGTCAGTGCGCTAACGCTAACTAGCTACGTTAGAATTTCTGACTTGGCAAATCCCACTTGTTTACGTTCAAAATGGGGTACATGGAAACGTGTCACCACTCACTTTAATTAAGAAATCGATGCAACATTTACGAAAACACACGGTATATACAAATTATGCAACCTTGTGTACAGTCAGCAAATTGCAGGTTTGACCTAACCGCTATCAAACATGTTGCAACACTAGATTCTACGCAAAACAAAAGGCGCAATCTGCATACTGGCTAACGTTAGCAAAAGACAGGTTATCATTTTGCCATTTCAGTTGGTCAAACTGTGAGGCATTTGCATTTACCACGATTTTAATGGATTTGCAAGATTTACATCTTGACATGTTTACACACACCAGTCTGTATATTGAACGATTAGGCCATATCATACGTTTTAAATGTCAAGATTTTAGAGCGAATACCACTTGTTTGCTAGCTATTTTGGCCATAACCTAGCTAGCGCTGCATAACGTTACCGAGAACTTTCGGGCAACTTCGCTATTTTCCCACCAGCCTTGTAACTTAACACAATTCCGGCAGAGGAATTATTCTCAGGAAAACTTTCAACTAACTTAAATACAAATGGCTATGCTGTATAACTCCCAGCTAGTTAGCCAATGTTGTGTGGACAACTAGTTGTAGCAGTACTGCAAAGAAACCCCCGATTTACCTTGCACAGAACTTCATCCAAATCAATAAACTGATTTAGAGCGTACGACGGCATTTCACCTTCTTGCAAAGGCGTAGGTTGTATAAAGCTTTTCGACAGATAAACTTCTCTCTTCCTTGACGATCCTTGCAAACTTCTCTGTGTTGGACTTCAAAACTTTTCCGTCGACCCACGTGTGGTTTTAAAGCTGCACTGTAACATAGCCACACCTCCTCGTAACAAAAGTTGAGTAGCTAGTCGGTTTGCGCCGCCTACGTGACTCTCAACAATTTTGACTCAACTGTTCATGTGCAACAGTGACTCCCTTACAAATGCATGCCAGTGCATCACTTGTTGCAAGTTTTAATTGTCAGTGCATTTGCCATGCATTACTGTAGATGTTGTAGCCTGGAACCGCCACATTTAACGGAGAACTGGCTTTTGTACTCAGCCGCATTTGCTGTGTTCTTTTCGCAACAGTATGCTGTTAGCAAATGCTAAGTATTGCTTATTTTTGCACGAGCATAGCGCTACATCTCTGATAACACGAGCTCCCACGGTTCAGAGACATTAGACCAAGCCATTCGGAATAGAACGTTCACATTAAGCACAAACGTGGGAAATGAAACTTTTTTTAATGTGAAAATGTGACTGTACACAAAAAAAAAAAAAAAACTAGGGGAAGGAGGGTTTACCAATATTGGTTGTAGGCCTATGCTGTGTGTGACATTTCCACCATGATCATCATGTTATTTGACTTTAGGATGGATTATCAACCACCATAGTTGTCAACTCAACTTGAAATCCTATTGAAAACAATCTCCATAATTCTACAACAGGGCTAATCAACCACTAATATGGTCTGAGATGCATCTGGCTCAAAGCATATGTCAATAACATTCATTAATGGGCCAACACTCAGTTATGCCAGGCCGCAAACTGTACTTAAAGTAGCAGTTTTGTTTAAAATAAGAATAACAACAAAAGAAAAGATAAACAACAAAAACAGTGTAAACAACACATCTTGTATGTGCATGCATGGCCTCGCCAGACCCCAGCAGCCGGTCCAGAGACTGCAGACAGACCTGACCCATAAACACCTTTAATTAGAGCAGGCCAAATAGTGGGGCTTTCACTCAGAAGTTCAAATGCAGACATTAAAGCTTTTCTGACAGCCCCCCTCCTTGCTGGTGACAGAAAACTGGGGTGACCTGTGGTCACACATGGAGAGCAGTCTGCCTTGATGATGTTCCGTCTCGCAAGGCACAGTATGGAGACGGTGTAGAGGAGACGTTGAGGACGTGTGAAACCACTGCTATTTTACCCACATCACGGGGGAGGCACAGTGGTTTTTGATAACAAGAATAGAATATTAAAATGTAGGCCTAAGCAATGTGGAGATGTTGCGAACGGTTGACATACTATTTCTGAAAAGTAGCCTTTTGTGTAGTTTAATGTAAATAAGACAGTTAATCTCTTTGACGTAGCCTAAAAAAAAAGTCAGTCTATGTGTGTCGTACCACAATTTGACCTTCACTCAGGAAATCCTCGTCTCACAGAGTGCAACTACACCCAGGGCTAAACTGTAATGAAACTGTGGGACAAACTGTAATAAAACAGACATTGTATGTTAACCTGCTTAATCTTCCATTCTAACCCTGTGGGAAGTCATCAGTGACAGCACCCTGTGATGGACCTGAACTGGGCCGCACGTGGCCCGTATCTCAGCAGAGTGTCAGCTGCTGCCTCTGCCCAGGATTCCATCAATTACTGGCGGAGCTTGCTTGTTAGTGGATTTTTTAAAGCCTGTGGCTTTCACTCGGCCAGTCGTCACGTTGAGCCGTGCACTAACAAGGTTTTGCTGCCTTTGTTCGAGTGAAAGAGAAAAAAAGACCAAGAGGGAGGAGGAGGAGGAGGAGGAGGAGAGGGGCCTTGGGCCTGGCCGGGCCAAAATGTCAGCTCGCTAAGGAGGCTTGTTCAGACTCAAGGGCTCTTGTGAGCTAGCTGACTTAAAGGCTCATGTCCGTGCTCTCTAACTTTCAGGAGCGACGTAACCTCAGCTTTTGCGTAAAGCCAGGAAGAGAAACTACTCCTAGACTAAGCCCATTGTCCAGGAGGCTGAGCACCCACAACACAGAAAGAGTAGATTTAAAAACGGACCATTGTGAGGTTACCGGGAAAGCTTCTCTGGGGGAAGCTTTTTCATTTTCTCCTGCTGCACTTCAATCCCCACATATTGGGATTGGTTGAATTAGCCGGCATGCCCATCTTCTGTCAAGTGAACTGGAGTGGAACTTAATTAGAGGACACCAATAGGGGAAGAAAAAGAAAGCATTCAAGACAAAGTACACTCTGAATGATGAAAGTTAAAGAACATTTTCAAATTCCGTTGACATGATGACTAATGCACAGTGAGACTCCAGCCAGACAGTTTATTCATTCCTGAATTATTTTTAGTATCCTTATTGTTGTTCATGGCGACCTGAGGCAAAGCTGACGGCTTCTTCTGGAGACCTGGAGAAGTGCCATCAGTGACCTTTGAGGTTTGGGACAAAAGCTGAAGCACGTCACACCCCACACCTCAAGAACTGTTTATCTTGAGGCCATTAGGGAGTAGCAAACAGACATCTGGGAGTTTGTTTTGGGTGAGTAGTGGGGAACATTAACTAACTTCTAAGTTTTGATACAATGCCATCTTTACAGGTAGGAGGGGCAAAGATAGCCTCTGTGTGTGTGTGTGGTTTGGAGGGGGAAATGTGTGTTTGTGTATAGTGTGTGTGTTTGTGAAGGGCGTGCATGTGTGTGTGTGTGTGTGTGTGTGTGTAGGGCACTGGAGGTGGGGGTGGGGTATGGGGGAGTATAATGAGTAAAAAAGTTCTTGGACTAACAATGGTCTCTTCCCCCATCCAGCAGGCAGGGTGGAGGGAGTGGACTAAAAAAGGGGGGGATGGGGGAGAGAGAGCTGAAAGAGGAGGGTGGGAGGGATGGAGAGAGGGAGAGAAAGAGAGAGAGCGGAGGGATGCCTTTAATCCTTAATCACAACAGTGTCAGGATTCAGGAGGCGCTGGAAGAGTGCTGGCCAGAAAAACACTCACTGACTGCCTCACTCATGCATGCACATGCACACACTCTCAAATATGCACTTGTATACACAGACACATGAGATGACATTGACAACATTTACACATTACACACAGTCACAAATATGCCTATGAGCGCAAGCATTCACACCAGAGACATACAATGGCAGAACCACCTGAATCAAGAATCAATCTCAGACTCTTCTATCATTAGGCTGGATTGTGTATGTATGTTGATGTGTGCCTATATGACCAGAAAGAATTATCGCATGACCCAAACATCAAACAAACATACAAAACATACAGCTTATTTTATCATATAACCCTGAGTGATAAAGGACAAGAATCAGCAGACTCTCCATACCTTCAGACATGATTTTGAGAGTGTGTTAATGTGAACCTATATGAACAGGAAGAAATTACACACAATGTCACTATTGCACAAGCATCCAAAATATGTGGAGTTTGACATACTGGTATATCTGTTTCTGAAGTAATTCCCGTAAATTAGTCCCTGAGCCCTAAACCCTAGCAACAGAACGCAATAACAAACAAACTCCCCCATGCCTCGATCACATGACCAGCAGTCTTAATGCTTTAGAGGCTCTGCTAATGGCTAAAGCGTAGTCAAGACTGACAGCGGAGACTCCCTGGCCTGCTAGAAGAAAAAGAGCCAGCCTGACAATGGCAAACAATAAACATGGGCTTGAGTTGACAGGGATTTGCGTTCTTGTGCATCGCATGAAAAGCCCATTTCACACCCTCTCAGCGAGCCCTTCGCATACGTATGCTAATGTGGAGGGGGTGAGGGCCACGCACACATGGGAAACAAGACTCTGCTATGATGACAGACCTGTCAGGAGTGTGCACATGTGTGTGTGTGTGAGTGTTTGACACTGCTCTTGTGCACAGAGAAATGTCAAACTGGTCTTCACAGAGGCTCTTACCTGTTCCAGATAATAGGCCGGAAACCATATGTCAGCTAATCAGAGTTGAAGCAACAGTATGCTGGAATTTGCATTTTTATTTTTTTGCATAACAAATCTTAAAAGGATTTTTGATGGTAAATTATCATATGACGGCCAGGAAAACACGCCTGTCGTTGCCACTGTTTGACCAGGAAATGTAATGTAGGTCTGCTGTGCAGGACAAGAGGAAAGCATTCACAAACTAAATGACAAGAGTCCCCAGTTATCATGCTAGCAAGCTTTTATCAGCATGGCTGGTGCTTTATTTGTTTGTTAGACTTGTTAGCATTTTTAGGTCGTTAGGTCACAACTCTTATATCCAAACTCCTTTCTGCAGTTTTAATAAGCACACTTTGTGCAATTTACACACTCTAAAAAATGCTGGGTTAAAAACAACCCAAACTGGGTTGTTTTCAACCCAGCCGCTGAGTAAAATGTGGTCCAACACAGCATTGGGTTATCTTAACCAAGCAAATTGGGTTACTAAATTTAACCCAACAACTGGGTTGAAATTTAACCAATATGTTGGGTTATGTTGACACAACTGTTTATTTAAAGTTACAAAATGTTTGGGTTATGTAACCAAATCCCCAAAAACTACTGGTTGATTTTTTAAATACTCTGCTTGTACAAACTTTTAATAAGTCAAAGTTTGTATTTACTTACTTTAAAGTCACACCTTCTGTTAACAGCTTTAGGCCTGATATAAACAGTCTTTATTAAATGGCCCTCAAAAGCCATGCAATGAAATAAAACAGTTCGACACAATTATTTATTTGATAGTTTTCTTTATTTTTGAATAGCTAGCCTAGTATAAAATGCATGTGATACTTCCATGAAGGCAGGCAGATTCCAAAGTCCGTTTTGGGGGTCAGCCCTGTCAAAGAAAAAAAGAGTGCATTTTAATCACTGTTAGCCTACAGAACTTTATATCAAGACTTGCATGAACCATTACCAGTGAATGATATTGACAGACATAAAAATCCACCAGGAGATAAATTATTAGTGCAACACACTCGGAAACCATGACCACCTATATTTTTTTTAATATAATACCGATAATAGCCTACAAAACGTGCGTTTATGTCAGATGAGCTTGATAACGCTAACATTACCATTAACATTAGGCTGACAAACATAAGTTAAGCAGTGCTAACGTTAGCTAGCTAATGTTAACACATTATTCAGTTAGTGAATCCAAGTTAATGTTACCACCAAGAACCACCCAGTAAGTTACATGGCTATAATATGAGGCTACCCTGAATGATTTAATAAGATGTTGTTTGGCATGATTATTATCGTAAGTTACGTGTTGTGAAGAGACTACTTCGACTGTGTTAGCTAGTTGACAAACGTTAGCCACGAAGCATATTTAATTAGCATAAAGTTTCCAAGTGTGCTAACGTTACCTACCAGCTGCTGGTATGCTAATTGTAGTTCGTTGTAAAAGTTCGTTTTGTTTCTGTTCAGCAGTTCCTACCCAGTGAATACAGAACTATGTAACGAGTCTGTATTTGTGTAGATTTAACATTAACAGTAGCTAATATTAGCTGGAATGACACCTGCTAACCTGCTTGAAGCTGAACGAAATGGCAGGCAGAATATTCCTTGATATCCTTGATCCTTTTAAAATCCGTCTGGATAAAAATAAATAAATAAATAAAAGCAGATACATACCTTCCGAAATCACCTGATTTCCATTGCATGTTGACAGCTGCTGGACTTGACGGTTGAAAGAATATGCCTGCATGCCTGCCTGACGATTTTTTTTCTCTCAACCTTCAAATAACTATGCAGCTGTGTTGAAGTCACCCTGGTGCTGGGTAGTGTACTCCACGTCAGGTGGGGGACAGGAGGGAGCACAGCCCTAAACTATCAACCCAGCAGTGATAAACTATCAACCCAGCAAGCTGGGTTACAGAAATGACCCAATATGAGTAAAAACAACCAAACAAAATGACCCAACAGCCTCAACCCAGCGTTTGGGTTGAAAAAATAACCCAGCATTTTTTAGAGTGCAATACATTTTGATTTTGTATTGATAGATCCCCTCAATATGCCAGAATCACTCTCTGGAAAGAAGCATTAACATAAGCAACAGACTATGCACTATGCATGAGTAAAAAAGGACAAATAAAAGAAAAACTGATGTAGATTCAGTTTCGAGAGAAGAGAAGAGTAGTGGGCTTGGGAGAAAAGTGGAAAATTGAGGACAAATTCCTCTCTTTGAGGGTGAAGACAAAAAACCAAAACCGTTTCAGGGGTTTTGGTTGCGTAAGCCAGGCTTTTATGGTATGAGGAGGTCCCTTGCCGTGAACTGCAGACTCGTTCATCATGTCAGACGGAGTGCCCACCCCATGCGCTTGCCAGTTGATCCCTGAAGAGACGGAAAGTTGAGAGGTCAAAGGTCAGATTCTACAGTACTGCCGTCGACCATTTGCGCAGGGGGCCCGACAGGGTATGGGGGCGGCCGAGGGCCCTGCCAACTCCCGTTTGGCCTCTCCACAACGAGGCTGTTTTGATTTCATTTGCAGCTGAGGTGGTACGTAGCCTTTTGCAATTGTCCACCGCAGGGAACTTTGGTGGGGGTGCAGGGGTTGCCCTGGGTGGGTGGGGTGGGGTGGGGGGGGGTGAAAGTGGGATAAAAATGTCCACCCCTCTCTCCAGCAAATGCTCAGATAAGTTACATGTTATATACTGGCCCTTTGGGTATAATGTAAAAGGCCATTTCAAGAGTTAAGTGCATAGTGAAAGCAGCTTTGGAAAGTGCTTGGAAGCATACTGGCAGGCAGAATACGTTTTGAACATTTGGCTAAAACAGTGCAATATTAATAAGCAACTACAGGGCCAAAAGGTTGGATAACTGGATAACACAAACAATAACATTAAGACAGAACACCCAGCCACATTCTATCATCTGTGGAGCAGGTGGGTTATAGTCTTGGCCAATAAGAGTTTTCTTTTTCTGACACAAGTGGCCCTCATTTAAATGGCGTACAAAGTACAAGGTCTATCAACAAGCGAAGTTCTTGTGCATGAACAATAGCTATCTATTGGTTTGTGAGAGCACTGAGTAATTAATGTTTGCGGTTAAGATCTTGGTTAAGATCTTGCCCAAAGTGTTTACATTTACATTTATTCATTTGGCAGACACTTTTATCCAAAGCGATACAGCAATAGAATAACATTTAAGCTACAGAGCAATTAGCTGTTTAATTAGCAAATTGATGTTATATAGCTAGCTAGTAAACATTTTACATTGGCCATCATTCAATTTAGTGCCCAAGGTTTGGTTTGACATAACTAAACTATTTTCCAAAACTCGGACATTTGTCATTTTGCTTATCCTTTGTCATTTTCGGCATCCATGTCAAGTCTGTCTAAACCCCAACACCTTCTTTCAACCGAACAGCTCAACACGTACACACACACACACACACTCATACAGACTTCCCCGAATCCCCCCTTCCAACACCAGCATGCCGTAGCTGAGTGGCCCGCAGAAGAATGGTTTCCTGAGGTGGAGCCTACAGCAGGTGATGGAGCTCGAGTCATTCTGGACAAGCCAAAACAACCCAGCTCTCAACACAGACATTCAGCCTGTCAAGCAAGATGGAAAAGTACACCAATACACCCCTCTCTGTCCCCTCACCCTGGGTTACGGGTGGCGTGCACATGAGTGTGTGTGTGTGTGTGTTTGATAAGGGACTTGGAGGGGGAGGTGGGTGATCATAGCCACCTGGGTATTTGGTTTCCAGTATAAGTCACTGTGTATAGAGCTCTGATATGTGTTTGTGACACAATGGATGAATTATTATAAGGGTATCAAGTGTCTGAATGTCCATTGTGTACAGGAGATACATTGTATGCATTCCCTTGTGTGTGTGAGATTGTGGATGTGTGTCTTTGTATGCCGGAGAGCGTGTGTATATGTGTGTGTGTGCGTGTGTTTGAGGGGGTGATATGGGGAGGCATTTCTCTTCAGCACAATCCCCCAGAGGTGGACAAGGTGTCCGATTACCCAAAAGAAAAACAAACTGACCGAACACCAGGACAAGAACTCCAGGTCTGCAAAAAGGTGGGAACCAAAAAAAAAGAAAAAAAAAAGCCACAACAGTGACAGCCACAAGAAGGAAACGGAGCGACAAAAGGAAGCACTTAGGGACTGTCAGAGTGTTACGGACGAGTTGCAGAGGGACTGTTAGCTAATCCTGCCCGTCCGTCTGTGGGCCACAAAAGATGCACCCCCTGTCCCCCTGGCCACAGGTAAACGATAAACAGGGCTGCTGTGGTCGGGCAAAAGGAGAGGCCTGACAGTGAGGTGCGACGGGTGATTTATAGAGTCTGAGGGTCTCACGAGGCTTGGCTGATGGTCTAACCACATGGCCACAGCTTTGGATGCTGGGCCAGAGAGCAATCTGCTACATCTGAAGTCTGCGTCAAGAATTTAGGTGGATGTTTCGCAGCGTTAGCTGCGCGGTATTAAATACTCCATCATGGCTTTACTCCAGTGTTCCCATTTCTCTGACAATAGAAACTGTGCTATGCGGCTGTGAGTTTCCCAAGGAGTAAAACCAATGACACAGTATTTTCCATATGTTCACTGGCAAAAATACAAACTCTGTGCAGTGTGTTGTTGTGCAACGTACTGTCAATGATTTGGATTATGAAATGCTGCTAAATGCTTCCAGGTACAGCAGTGACATACATCTGAAGGATGAAGAATAATGTAGCTCACTACTGTAAAAGTGCATATAGTTATTTTAAGGAACTCTGCATTTTTAATCAATCCTTCACAGCTACATCATAAATCCTTTTTAAATCCAACATAAACAATTTACTACAACTACAAATAAATGTGCAGACTCCAGCCTATGCCTGTGCATGTGTAGTGAATGGCTCATGAAAAAACATAAATCCATATCATACCCAAGACCAACGACTACCTAACTAACTTCTATGACTACCTACCCACCTTAACTTAACTATGACTACCTACCCAGCTTAACCATGCACTGGACTTCGTGAACATCTGTCAGCTGAGGAACTCATACATCACAAGGTCAATCCTAGAGCGCAGGCAGTCCTGAGGAAAAGATAACGTGTGTGTGTGTGTGTGTGTGTGTGCGTTTGTGTGTGTAAAGAAGGGCCCTGTGCTCGCGATGACGCTGAACAGCGCATAATGACAAGTCATTTCTCAGAGGTGTCCAAACTAAGCCGTAACTCGAGTCCAAGGGTCAATTGCATAGTTAGGGGATTGGCTGAACCCCGGGTGTGGGCCATATGCACTACGGGGAGGTCAGAAGAAGCACCATTCTCTTCCAAGCTTTCCTGCCTTATCAATGGAAGCATCTCAATCTTCCCCGCAGACAACGCTGGAAACGGGGCCTTTTTTTTTTTTTAATGGCCGTTTGAGACTTTGCACATGGGGTGTATTCCACTGTCCAGGCACGGTGAAACTCATCACTCAAACACAGAGAGGAATCTGAAGGACTTCACACCAGAATCACAATGGGGTCATTTACAAAACATCAACACATGAATGTTCCAGGTTTGCTGTCCATGAACGGCACAAATTTAACTCTCAAATGAATGATGTTTAACTTCAGAGCAGAAAAAACTAGAGTACAAAGACTATAAAATAAATGAATGTGTCATTACGTAGGCGGCACGTATATTTAACCTTGTGAAAATTCTGCAAACAGGCAGAAGCTCGCTTATAGTCCAGGTTAGAAAAGGGTAATCCATGATCATTTCTTGATACTTTTCAAGACTTCCACCAGCCCTCTCCTGCCAATGTGTTGTGCACATGGAAAGCAACTGGCAGGACAATCAGGCACAAAATAACAGCACCCTTGAGAGACTCAGAAGCATTTTTCATTCCCAAAGCACTTGTGATCGCTTTTGGATGGTTAAGGGAAAAAAAAGCTTAAAACAACACAAACAGAAAAAAACATTTGCTTACATGTGCTGACATGTTTTACACTTTCAGTCTGCTTGGACTCTTTGTTAAGTTGAACCTGTTTCATATCAAGATTTATATAAAAAAGTATGCTTACTTAAAAATATTTTTGCTTGCAGTAAAAGAAATGGGTCGGTATGTCAATATTTTTTTTTCAAGATTCAAAGTAAAAAAAAAGTACAATTTTGGTCATGGTGATTATATAGGTATGAATTTAAACAAATGTGCATATTGTGACGTCACTGACTGGGTCATTAACCCGTGCCTTCAGGCGCACCATTGCAAACCTCATTCTGATGCTGGTTATAGACCAACAAAACCTTTTTTTATTGTTTATTGCCTTTGTAGTTCAACAAAACAAGTGGCTTCATTTAATGTTCAAAACATACTAGTTTCTACATGTTTCCTCCACCAAAACTTTAGTGGTCTCCTTGGGGTCAGTCGACATGGTCACCATTACACTAGAGGGGAGAAGGGATGGGAAAAGATCTGGGCACAGTTCTTCCAGAACTTTGTGCCAAGTTAAAGCAAAGATGTTTTAATGCTTTTTTCAGATGTATTACTATGGTGCCCGAACCCGGAAGACTTTGAACGGTGACCACTAACATTAACATAACATTACACTATAATTAACATTAACTAACATTCTTTACTGCAGCCGCAGCCATCATTACAGACAAGTGTGAACCATTGACAGTGAATGAAACAAAGCGAACATATAGGCCATAGTGTGACATGCGTACACCAATGGGGTAAAAATAATCATAGATGACGCCACAGGTTTTTATTTAAAAGAAAGAATGTAGCCTACGTTTGTATGTAGGCAATTTATATTCACAATCCTTACTGAAATATAATTAATATTATTTTTTATTGCATTTGTATTAGTTGTTTGAAGAGTAAATAAAAAAAAAAAAACAGTCTGTCTTAACACAAGTTCACAACTGGCAAGTCGGACGGACTAAAAGGAAAAAATATATAGGTCGGTCCTAAATTGACAGGGCCGGTCGGGTTACAGCAAACAAAAATATTTTTAAGGATGGCCTGATAGCGCCAAGGGACCAGAGCAACATCATGAACTATGCGGCGAGTTACATTCTACCCTTCCCCCATTCCCAGAGTTCAAAACATGCCATCAGTTAATATGGAGGCCTGAACCACCTGGCTGTAATATCTATAGAGGACAGTGAACTAGACAGTGACAAAGAAAATAGAGGCCATCTATTCTTATCCTCTCTGATGTATGGAGAGAAAGAACCCTATGACAACAGAGAGAGAGAGAGAGAGAGAGAGAGAGAGAGTATAAAGGGGCGGTGGTAGTGGGCTGTGTGTTTCTTTTCTCCCTCTTATTCCTCGAGACCATTTTCTCTCTCTCTCTCTCTCTTTTTCTTTTCTTTTCTTTTTTTCATTTTCCGGCTCTGGCCCCACAGGAAGCCTCTGTCGGCGGCATATTGTGTAGCGGCCTGCGCTCTACTCCCCGCAGTCCGGCCTATCTGGCTTCCTATCAGCCAGATTCCCTTTCAAAGCCTCCCCCTGCTGACAACCCCCCCCCCCCACACACACACACACACACACACAACCACAACCCCAAAACCCCACTCTACTCTACTCAATTGCCCCCCTCCCTTTATGGTTCCTCCTTTAATGGCCATTCAAAAGCATGTAAATGTGTGCAGAGAAAGGGGGATGGAGGGAGTGAGTGAGTAAGAAAAAAAAAAAGAAAAACACGAAAGAATAAAAACACGCAACCCCCTGATGTACAAAACCCCATGCAGGGGACAAGAGAGGGGAGAGCAGTTAGCAGGATGGGCCGAGCCTTGCCCCTCTCTGAAAGCCAGGAGATGTTTTGGCCAGAGACAAAACATCTGCTCCCCAACCATAGAGTGAGGGAATGGGACTCTTCAACTACTCAAACCCCTCCCCCAACTGCACTTATAACACAGCCCCAGCCCCCCCCGACACACACTTGCCTCCCGCCCCTGCCCCCATCCCCATCCCCCACAGCTCTGAGCTCCTTCCCTTCCCTTCCCCTTCCTTTAGCTGGGGTTGTCCAATCATAATAAACTTCAGAGAGGCTATAATGAGATTCAACCCCTGTGCAGTCTTTTACCCACAGAATGCCTGAGCAACACTAGAGGGATTTAACACCCCACCCCCACCCCAGCCCCTCAGGAAGACAAAAACAACAGCCCAGAGAGAGGCTGTTTCTGGTGAGGATCTGGGCCGGATCAGGAACGGACCTGGGCCAGCACCGACCCAGGGTCAACTGGTAAATGGGGTACAGTAGCCCACTGACTCTCTGGAAAAATACTGTGATTCTGAACTACCAAAAAGATGCAGTCGCTACCAGTCAACCGAGGCCTTGAGAGGCCTACCAGGCCTCTGAGGCATACCAGAGTCAGCAGCTGCGTGTTTCAAAACAAGCAGGGAAGAATGGAGGGAAAAAGAAAGAGGAGAGAGAAAAAAAGTAAATGTAAAGTAAGGCAATGTAAAGCAATGCAGTGTAAAGTAACTTAGTTCAATGTGAACAACATATAGGCATGTGAGAATGCAGTTTTTACAAGGCTATGGCCGTGGTTATTTCTCCAAATGCATCTAAGCATGTAATTTCACCTCCATGTTACCTTACTGCAATATCCTCTCTGTTGCTGGGCTGGAATCATTTAGCCTGCTGCTATTTAAAGTTTCTAGAATGATTTGAAGAGTCTGGAATGCGTGACATCACTTGGCTAGCAGTGATGACCAAAAATATCAACACTGGGATGCAGTTTCCTTTTGTTATTAAATTGTACTGAAAACCAGAACACATTTAATTACTAAGAGACAAAGACAGGCAGAGAGAGAGAAAGAAAGAGAGAGAGAGAGAGAGAGAGAGAGAGAGAGAGAGAGAGAGAGAGGGGGAGAGAGAGAGTAGATGAGGGAGAACAAGTAAGGGTTGTAGAAATTGTATCTTCCTTGTTCTCCCCTCAGGTTAAGGTTGAGAGAGGAATCAAATTTCCCTGTCATGGAAGATAAAAACTTTTGTCAGAGAGGCACCAGGCGGAAAGAGACTGGGGGGGCGGGGGGGGGGCAAACCCAACGAGAGGTTGTCATTAATGTAGAGACAGCTCTCACTTCATCGATATATCATTACAGATTCTAGCAGCGGAACATTTGTCTGAAACAGCTACATACAAACATGTCAGCATAGCAATGTCTTCAGATACAATTTTTATGTGGTATGTCGGCTATATAACTTAACTTATATAAAAAAAATACGCTGACATGTCATTCCTGATCAGCTGACATTTTTCCAACTGTTGATCATGGTTTAATGTGTTGGTGTTTTTAATTATCACATTTTAACAGTGATTGCAACACTCACCCTCAGTTGATGACTTCTCCTTTAAGATGTTTAAATCATCTCTACTTTGCTAAGAGTTGTCTTCAGAAAAGTGCACTGAGTTCGTGGTGGGTAATTTTGACAACAAATAATCAAGACGCTACATTTCTAATCCAGCGCTACATTTCTAAAACTAAAGTGATAATCAGACACTACATTTCTAAAACTAAAGTAATAATGAGACGCAACATTTCTAAAACAAGTGATAATCAGACGCTACATTTCTAAAACTAAAGTAATAATGAGACGCTACATTTCTAAAGCTAAAGTGATAATCAGACGCTACATTTCTAAAAATAAAGTAATAATGAGACGCTACATTTCTAAAACTAAAGTGATAATCAGACGCTACAGTACTAAAACTAAAGAGATAATAGGACGCTACATTTCTGAAATACAGTGAAAGTGCTGCAAACTGTGCAGTGTCCTGTACCCAGCCCCCCACCCCCATGTGACCCCCCACCCCCAGCACCTTTTGGACTAAACAGCCTGCCTTTTAAACAGCTCCACAATCGAAAACAGACGTGTACTATGGAGACCTGTCCCCAGGCCCTGTTGTTTACTCCTGCCCAAGAACACTTGACAAATAATCTGGTTATTGCTGATTTGTGTTTCCTTAGGGTATGGGGGGTTGGGAGGCTGTACCACACCCAAAACACCACCCCCGTCATCCACCCACACACACACACCCACACTCTCTCTAGTTCTGTCAGACACACACACACACACACACACACACACACACAGACACCCACACTCTCTCTAGCTCTGTCAGACACACACACACACACACACACACACACACAAACACTCTGTCTCACTCCATCTCTCTCTCTCTCTTTCTCTCTCGCTCACACGCGCACACACACACTCTTTCTTGCTTACTTTTAAACACACACACACACACACACAGTCCCCCTCCTCATCCTTACAGTGCTGAGCCAGAGGCTACAGAGATGAGCTTCAGATGAGGACATGTGGCAATGATTATGCGCTAACTTGCAGTCCGCATACCATTCCCCACTCCCCCGCCCCACCACCCACCTACCCATCCCTCTCTCTTTCTGTCCTCCTTTCCCATCCCTCTCTCTTTCTGTCCTCCTTTTCCATCCCCCTCTCTTTCTGTCCTCTCCATTTCCCACTGTCTTGCTTGTCCAGTAAAGCATATGTTCAAAAGATGAAGGGAGGAGGAGTGTGTGAGTGTGTGTGTGTGTGTGTGTGTGGGGGGGGGGGTGGGTGTGGGTGTCTAATGTTTTGTTTTTGTTTAGCTGGCACAGTCTTCTTGGATGGGAGAAACATACGCTGTTCATGAGTCTCTCTCTCTCTCTCTCTGGGCTCACTGTTGCTAAGCTATCTGAACAGGCACATGTGTCAGACATCAGCATTCTGAGTTCTTTATGTGTTTCTTTGCGTGACTGTGTTTTCTGGGATACGGAGCATTTGCAAAACAGCTTGTGTGAATAGGGCAAATGTTTGTGTGGGCCATATCAACATAACGTCATCTGAAGTGCAACAGTTTAAAATCCTGTTGCGTTGACAAGACTACCACAGTAGTAACACAAGATTAACATTACTACCTGGAAGAGCAAAGGCCTTTATCAAATGTCAAATGCCACAGTGTTAATGAAAGTTAAAAGGGATTTGTGAAGCTGCGCTGTGATTTGAATTTCATGAAAAATTGGCCTGGTAGTATTTGTGTAATCCTGCTGACAGACGGTCAGGCACACCGGAGATATAATCTCCTCAGTGGAATGGAGCTTAATAGAGCCTGAAGATGATCAAATAATCAGCCATAACATGTCCCTTCAAGACAATAAATGGATGGATGGTTTAAGCTAAACTGGAGAAGCAGCCTTCTAATCTAAATTCTCATGAACCTCTCAAATAACAGTGGCAAACCCAAACCATTCGTGCCCGTAATTAGGCTCCCTGTGCTTGCATTTATCAGGGGCTAATGTCAGTAATAGCAATAATGATAATAATGACGACGGCAACTTGGGAGCGGGGGCCTAACTCCTCGGCCCTGCCCTTCCTGCGTTCTATGCGTTCTCCTTGAGGCCGGCCTCTGCCAGTTAACCCCTGAGCATCCAAGATAAAAACAACACAGCACTGTCAGAGCCCCCAGCTGCGCCTCATTATCCACACAGCCCAAATTCATCCCCCTGCCCGTGGCTTCACCCCCATTGGGGCTGCCCAGCAGGTACTGCTCAGGGGGGTCAGAGATCGAGACCTCCCCTTTTGGCCCCGGCGGACAAACCCCCCCCCCCATCACGCCCTCCTCCGCCATCGCAGCGCTCCGACCTGCGATCCTGCTGATTCGATTAGAGGCCGGGGGAACGCAGCCCCGCATAACCACACGCCAGAAAAGGGTCCTCGCCATAACCCCACTGGTCAGAGGGCACGAGAGTAGAGCTCGACGAAAAGGCCGAATGAGTCAGAGGGAAGGAGAAGAAAAATGAATAGTGAGATTAATGAAGAGAACGAAAAGTACCAGGAGACAAGACTGTGAGACAGAGAGAGAGAGAGAGAGAGAGAGAGAGAGAGAGAGAGAGAGAGAGAGAGAGAGAGAGACCATAGAGTCAGGGCACACACAGATATGAAAGAAGTGTGAGGCAAAACCAGGGGTGGATTTGGAGCGACAGAGAGAGTCGGAGAGAAGAGAAAACAGAAATAAGAGAGATGGAAAAGAATTTAGAGAGAGAGAGAGAGAGAGAGAGAGAGAGAGAGAGAGAGAGAGAGAGAGGACGCAGGGTTAAGGAGAGCAGCGAGAACACAACAGGAGGGAGTAATGGCAACCCAACCCCAGACGCACAGAGGAGACGCAAAAGGGACGTCTTCCATATCGGGACAAAACGCACAAATGTGCCGAAACCAGCAAGCGGCCAAATGGGAGAGGGGGAGGAGGGAGAGACAAAAGGATCATTCATTTTCTCCTTCTTCTCCTCCTCTCTGGCTCCTTCATTCTCTTGCCCTCTTTTCTTCCGCCGAGATTCCTGAATAGCCCCTAATAACGGTGACACCGGCCAGTGGAGAGTCAGCTGGGAGGGGCCCGGTGAGGTCCACTGACCTCCAATAGCCGGATTACCAGTGATACAGCATTTCATTGGGTCAACACTGAAGGATGAGCAAGAAGTAACTAATGCTTTCCTTTTGGATCAGAGATCGTGGCTCCCAATTCAAAGCGATGACCGACTCTGAGAAGGATTGTGTGTGTGTGTTGTGTGGTTGTGTAAGTGTTGGGGATAGGGGGTGGGGTCAGGACGTTTTGCATTTGTTCCCAAACATTGGAACTTTCCCAGCTGCAATGACATGATATTGAGGCCTGGTATGTTGCATTTCTTTTCAAAGCATAAATTCCTTAGGATTCATCCCCTCCTCTACACTGCCTTATTACTAAGTCCATTTTATACTGACCACAATGAACTACATACCAGCCGTTTCTGACTAATAGGTTTGCACTCGCAATTACCAACTATTTTGCAGAGTAAAATTGAAGATTGTTGTTGTTAATGTACTGTATAAAATGTAGCCACACTTTAAAAAATGTAAAGGTTCATCTCCACTTATAATAAAGTGGAGCTGAGTTTGCAAGAGAAGATAAACAAATACCAAACAGCAACAAAAAAGCAGTTATGTCTAGACATATCCCTCGAAGACAGCGAACTGTGGGTGTGTGTGTGGTGCATCACACATTGGCATAACACTGATAACTTGCGGTCACATGACTAGAACTCTGCCTGTTCTTCCAATCAATAACATCTAGCTCCACATCAGGTCAACAGATCGGCTGAGATACACTCGTGCTCCCTGCAGGCACTGAGCCCATTGTTTGGTTGTGTACAGCAAACAAGTTTGGACGGCCGAGACTGATAACAACTTACTCTAAGTGGGCTGAGCCATGCAATCCAACACTATAAGCCCCCCAATTACCCAGCAGACTGAGAGAGAGAAAACAGAGAGAGAGGGAGAGAAAGAGAGAGAAGAGAGAAAGCAGAGTGGGTTTAGGCCACACAGAACAGTAAAGCCAAACCAAAACCAAATAAAACGGGGTCTAGTTGATTAGAGTGAAACGTCTGCTTTCCTTCCTAATCCACAGCTGCTTACACAGTCCTCCAGCACCTGGATAAGGGAGTTTTAATAAATAAATAAATAAATAAATAAATAAAAATTGTCCAGTTCTCCTCCCTGGTGTTGAGTCTACAGGGTGGGGATTTGTCTATGTCATGAAATTACCTTCAAATGCCTCCATGGGTCTATCATAAGGTGCCTTCCTGTTTCATACCAGATGTTTGGCCAGTATGGATGTCACAAACGGCATCCGAACAGGATATGCTATAGGTGCAATACATATGGTTTTAAAGGGATGAAGTTGAATTAAAAGATAAAGGTGACTTAACACATGCAGGATTATGTGTGAATGTAATATATGATTCTGTACTCACAGTGTTCAGCATTTCAGAGTTTAACATTTGTATTTTTATGCTTTTACCATTCTTCAGTAAGTGTTTTTAATACTTAAAATCGATTCCACCAAGGCCTAGATGTGTTTCCTCAATTTTGAAAGATTATGCTGTTTCTTATTATCATAGTCTACGTGTTTGGCAAAACCTTTAGAATATCTTTCACTTTGTCACAATAAATCAGAGTGTATAGTTACTGGCAGGCAAACTCACGAGTCCTGGCAGCTATTCTCAGAGTTTTGTTTTGAAATATCCCTGGCAGAGAACAGGTGATGAGAGCTACGGTATGATTGCAGTTTGGCAACAGCACACGGCTCCGGCTGTTTATCCTTCCGCAAAACATTTCAGGCTTATTAATATTAATCTATCTGGGAAAACAACACAGCAGTTGTTTGATCTACGGTATAGAGGCTTAACAAGCCAGGAAATTAACATTTAGACTTTCATTTAGGTCATACATAGCTTCCAAAAGGTTTTAGTCATTTCCTTTTGATTATCACACAAAAGTGTTTTGAAATGGTTTTCTGTAGATTTCTGCTAATGAACAACATTGTCCATCTAATGCAAATCTATCGGTTGGGTTTCATATAGCATGATGGAATTCAAGATTATGTATTTGGCAAACAAACTATAGGCAATTTTTTGGAGTGCAAAGACAGACTTTTTCTTAAGTAACCCTAACAAATCATACTCGTGTCACCTCCCGACCTTTGACCCCGGAGCGCTTTGGCTAGACACGCTTGGGAGTGCTGATAAAAACTCCCTTTGATTTGCCAACCCATTCGCCAAAGTAACTTAACATTTTCCTCCACCCTTCCCCCTGCAAAGCCCTGTCTTCAGGTAACCCCCTCCCACACACAACTTCCCCATCCTTCTCGGACACTACCATACCCCCCCTCCCTCTTTTAATCAAGAGGGGGCCTTACGAGGGGAAGTGATTAGGTACTGGGCTTCAGGTTTTTTTCTCCCCCTCTATTCTCCATCTTAATCCTTTCACTAACCACACACACAGAAAAGAGAAGAAGAAAAAGAAAGCCGCACAGATGTCTGCACATTGTAGTGCCATTACCCTTTTAGCCACAAAGAAACACTCATATTTAGTTTATTGCGGGGGTCTAGTTGAGGCACGGTAGAGGTTATTGTTACTTTTTTTGATGGCTGGGACACATCCTCAACCCCCCCTCCAGCCTCCAGCCCAACCTTTACCTCCTCCAGATCTGCATCTCTGGCGTCACAAGGGTTAAGACTGGGCCTTGGAAAAACAATGAGAGGAAAGTTTGGTTTCCCATCCAGTATTTCACGAAGTTTATGGAAAATGTCAGAGCGGTCGGGGCCGGCGCAATTGTGCAATCACAACAGGAAAACACGCTTCGCTCCGCTCTGCTCCGCGCCGAGACGTAAATCTGCCCACTTGACAGCACTACCACAAGAAAGAAAGAGCGAAAAAAACAAATAAAAGAAACAATTACACGACGCAACCCAAAAGATAGGAAATACCTACTTAAAGAGGCCAGAACATTCAAACACATTTACCAGAAAAGCCCACTTAAAGAAACACACACACACACAACACCACATCAATGTGTCATAAGCAGCCTGAAATATTTCAGGAACACGGACCCTCCAGCCCCTCACACCGTTTCACTAAACGTTTGCCCGAGATAAAGATATGACAAAGGCCACCAGAGCCCATATTAGCCACCCCTTCTAAGGGCCATTAGCCATTAACTACTCATTATCTGACCAAGTTCACAGACCTGTTCTCCACCCACACAAACAAACTGGCCTTTATTGATGGCTTTCTGATGCAAGGCAGACCTAGCCAGGAACAGCTCGGACCCTGCTCTCCCTCTCTTTTACACTCCCTCTATCCTTCCTTCCTCTTTCTCTTCCCCAGCTTCACACACACAAAACACTGGAGAACTTCATCTCCCTTTCTTGCACTCTTTCCTGGTGTTAGTCCCTCTCTTCTGTCTCTCTCTTTCTCTACCTCCACTCCTCACCCTGTCTCTCTCTTTCTCTACCTCCACTCCTCACCGTCTCTCCTTCCCCTCTTCCTTCAACAGAACCATAGCGCACATCACACACGGCCCCTCTTTCACACTCTCTGGGTAACGTGACACTCCCTCTGTTCATGGCTGTTGTTAACACACACACACACACAGAACCTGTGGTCGGCCTGTCCAACACACGGCCTGATCACAGGCTTAAATGGCGGCGTGTTGAGCACCAGAACACGTAAGGAACAGGGCGCAACATCACACCATCACCGCCTTTGTAGACACGCGACATACAAGAACCTTTACAACTCACTGAAGTAAACAAACGCTACAACTCTCTGCATAGACACCAAGAGCTCGACACAGTTTCCCATACATTGACTTATTGGTGGCGGCCCAACACAATATCAACATTACCACCACACAATGATTTTCCTGGTTGTACTAAATTGTGCTTAAATCTGGTTAGAATCATAACCGCGCTGCGCTAATTTGTTAAAAAAAACTGTTGCATTTGAGTTAATTCTGCAAACCTACCACCACAAATAAGAATTCAATTCTGTGGGAAACCACTGGCTCGACACATATTCAATTTAAAGGACTGCTCACGCCATGAAAAATAACTAAAAAGATCAAATATTACACTGATATAAAAAAAAAAACATCTTCCACTGAAATCAATACGACCTTATGACGAGAAATGGTTTGACTTTTTCTACCATGATCATGATTAACTCCAGTTGTGGCGTCGTCCATGCATGGGCCAATCCAAACTTGTGATTTCCCAGTGAGTGGGCAGAGAGGGGGTTTTGGGCCGTGATGGCCAGGCAGCGCATTTAAATGTTCTGCAAGTTTGATGTGTATTTAAAGGTCATATTTTGAGTTTTGGGGAAAGACTGAACTTCAACTACAAAGGACTTGTCGGGAATGCTCAGAAGCATAACATTTCAAAACTAGCTTCTGAAACCTGTATTACTAGCGATATTAGTATGACCGTGCTGACTGTAGATGGTTACACTGCAAGCTGAAAACGGCGATCTCAATAATTTAACCTTTTTGAGCAAGACAAATAAATGACCAACTAAAACATATATTTAATTTTAACAACACAACTGAAGACATTTATTTATTAAAAAAACAAACAAACAAAAAAGAAACATTTCACAAATGGACACATTCAATCTTCTTACAGTTAGTCACTCCTTTTGACAAACTTTGAGTGCTGTGGGTATCAAAACTGCATAGCTTAATCCAAGTTATAAAGGAAGGAGAGAAAGCACCAGAAGAAAAGCCTACTAGATGCTAAGAGCTCACACTAGGTACCGGCCTCGCGAGAGAGGAGGGCTTTGGAACGCACACAATTAGCTGGTTAAGTAGCCCTGTCCCTCCTCTGAGCCGATGGTTGTTAACGAAACAGGAAAAAAGGGGGGGGATGGGGGGACCCTCAATAAAGAAAGAAAAAAAAAAAGGAGAGAAATGAGAAAGTAGGAGAAGACAAAAAGTTGGTAAGGGGCCGTTGTTTGAATGTACAGCCTGGTGCGGCGAGAGAGAGAGAGAGAGGGAGGTGTACGTGTAGAGGGCTAAGGAGTGAGGGGGTGGGGGTGGGAAGCTGCGTTGGGATGAAGCGTTTGATGTTGTCCATGGTTCACTCTCAGCTGCACACAGACCCTGCCTGGTCCATTCCAGCACTTCTCTTTTATGGATACCCACCCAGCCGGCCGGCAGGCCGAGGGCCCAGCACAGGAGGAACAGGCCAGCTGGGGATATGGCCGAGCTGTTATTTACCTCCACAAAGGACCAGGCAGCACTGAATAGGAACTGCACACAGAGACTCTAACACCCTCACTTAATCACCAACACCACCCCCTTCCACACACACACACACACACACACACACACACACACACACACACACACACACACATATACACACATATATACACACACACACACCACGGCAGCCTTCTCCACATAGAATCCCTTTTGCCTACTAACTCTCCATGTTGTTTTGTTTTTCCCCTTCCCTCAGCACCTTTGTTGAGGGCTGCAATGCGGCAGACACTGGAGTGGTGACCTCTAGACTTTCTTCCCAGCCCTGACTGCGTGTTGACAGGGAGGGGAGACCCTTCCCATGATAGAGCAGCTGTTTTGGCACTGCTGGGATACAAGTGCACGACTACACATCACACTATGGGTATTAATGACTAATCTGACTGTGTGTGTGTGTGTGTGTCATTGTTTTTTTTACAAAACATGGTTTCAAGTGTCATTCAGTCCGACAAAAGCTTTTTTCTACTTCTAATATGTTGGCATTTCTTATTTTATTTTCCTGTTTAAAGTGGGAAAAAAAGGAGTCTAACCTACAAGGGCAGCACCTTAGTTTACAGTGCAGTACTGAACACGGTTTAACGTGCCGTTTAGATTGGGTGATCCAGGCGGGGGACGTTACGCGAGACTTTCACTGTGCAGTACTGAACACGGTTTAACGTTCCCTTTAGACTGGGTGATCCAGGCGGGGGAAAGTTATACAACCAGTGATGCACTGCACTGTGCTCCTATCACAAGCTATCACAAACTGCTGTCTACTACTATACTTGTGAGGAAAGTGATGTTACAAAAACAGCTGGAAGTTAGTGCACAAAACACTATTCTTGAGTTCAGTGAGAGCCTCTAAAAGCGTTCCCGTGTGATGAGACTTTCCCACAGTGCCCTCTGGTGATAAAAGACAGGAACTTTTTTCCCCTCAATGGTTTTAAGCCATTAAGGCCTATACATTTGAAATTTGACCCCACTGTTTGTTGAACAAATTAATATAAAAATTGCATCTTAAATAAAAAAAGAGGTAGCGGGGAATGCTTTACAATAAATAAATAGATTATAGATAGACATCTGTCACATTGTTACATCAAACAACTTTAAACATGTCATCTCACACACTCAATTTGATCTAGTATTGACACTAGCTTTGATTGTACAGGATTTCACAATGGCCTCACGGATTTTCTGCAGATACATTAAAAAAATGTTCATCTTTGTCCATATTTCACTGTCATGCTAAAAAAAATGGCAATGACTCGGCTTTCCGATTTTAAGTAGATCGTAGGTGAGGTGCCCACCATGAGTGTACTCGTTATCAAAAATAATATGCTGTAAACTACCTTGGTGTGTGTAAACATTCACGTAGACATTCACGTAGACATTCATATCAAAGGGTGATGGCAGGGAAGGGCCCTGGAAGAGAGGGTTCGGACGTCTCCCAGTGGTCAATCGTCTACGCCTTCTGGATCACCACCTGGAATTTACCTGCATGAACCAATCACAGTACAGTAGAGTCAGGAGGACGTCACATCCAAAGCCGTTCCTATGGATAGAGTTACTGAGTATGGTGGGATGGGACTGGCAACTGTGACTCAGTTTGCAGTTTGTTTACCTTAAAATAACAGCTTAAAACTCATTTTGATGCTACTGACTTAATTTGGAGAATGAAGCCTCTGGCATTACCAATGCTTGAACAGAACACATGATATTGCATTATGCAACATTGCTAAGCAGGTAGGATGACCCAGTTAGTCGTTTTTGATGGTGTTGAATATTGAAGCCAAAGGGCACATACAACATTAGTTGTTGCTTTAATGTGGCGAGGAACGATAAAGTTAGTCAGTGAGGAAGTGATTCCTGTGTGTGTCATAGAGGGGCACTAACAAAAGAACAGGTTGACTAAATAAACTCTGTGATGTTAATGACAATGAATACAGGTCTGATGCCACCAAGCAAGATTAACTATGACTAATAACTGAGCTCTCTGCCTTTTTTCATTCTTTTACAAAAGGCCTTGAGAGATGGTCAACAACAGAAGCGGTTACAAGCGCACGCACACACCACTTACAGGCAGGCATGAGGGAGACCTCAGCAGTCACCACACTTTCCAGACCGAGGTTGGACAAGGCTCCCCTCAACAGCCCACAGGAGAAGGCTAGGTACTGCAGGACAAGAGAACAAACAAGGTCACATGCACATATCCATTCCCAGGGCTTGGTAATGACGTAAACAGCGGGCCACGTACTTTAGGAGCATCCTCCAGGTACTGTTGCCCACTGGAGAGCTGTGTTATGAGTGCAAAGCGGTTATCTTGTAAGACGTATGTGCCCTAGGTGAAGACACGGGATCAGAGGAAAAAGGTTAGATCAACTCCCGTTACTGTGCTGCTGTTCAGTGAAGAGTATTTTTCTTCTGCCTGTTGATGTTTTTAATGCAAACACACACCTGGTGATTGGTTCTTAGGTTGTCAATTTGCTTGCGGAAGATGTTTGTCCAGAAGTCTTTACAGAGAAACTTCATGACGTCAAGCTCATCTTTAAAGCCTGGTGAGTCTTTTGTGAACCTAGATGAAGGGGGCATGGTAACTGATATTGTAGGTAAGTGATATCACAGTGTTATACACTGCATGCTTGACAATCACTACCAAACAAAAGCCCTTAATTTCACCCCTTATAAATGCCTTACTTTTGACCTTAAACCCCTTTTATAATTAAGTAGTTTTTAAGTAGAAATGTGCATAGGTTAAGGTCGAAGAGCCTACTGAATTTCCCCCTGTAATCAACGAATCCCTGAATTAACACATTAAAATAAAATTAAGATATACTTAAATTGTCCTTAACTACCCCCTTAATCAAATAAAATAAAGGGAACCCCTGACTTGACACCTTAAATGTATATTAAGGTGCTACACCTTAAAATGCCATTTAAGGTCAAATTAAGGACCACTTAATTCAAATGAAGTGGTTTTGGTAGTTTTCAGGGGTAATTTAAGGTAAATTTGAGTACATTGCATTCATGAATGCCATGAATGAGGAATAGGTAAATTTCTGTTTTAGATTTGTTTGTTTTTTTCAATTCATAAATGGGCCTAAACTGAACAAACAACCATATGGAAACATTAGAGAAGGCATTTTTCTAACCTTTCAATAAGTCCTTGGCCTACCCGGAAACCCATGCATTCTAACAAGGAGACACAGGTACCTCTCTCCTGTGAAAAGAATATTCAGTTTGTTATCATACTAATGTCACACACCAAGCGCAAAATGATACACAATGCAAGTATGCATTATGTTACAGTGGTGTGTAAGGTAAGGATGGTGAACACAGGGCCATTTAGAAAGGACTTCAGTGTTCACAGTGCTCATCTGTATGTATCAGAGAGAGGTATGTATGGCTAACTTACCTTGTCGTTATCTCCGCGGGACTCTTGCTCCTTGTAAACATGAGACACTATTTCCATGTGGAGAAATTCAAAGAGGGAGTCATCTGCCATGTCTAAAGGAGGAAATCGTTAATATGAGTTGTGCAAGTAAAACAATCAGGGACCTACTTCTCTCCATGACCCATGGATAGCTAACTATGAAGTCAGCAAGCTAGCTACTCCAAATATGATCACGGCGAGATTGTCATACACGCGTTGATGTCAGTTTAATAAAGTCAAACGATACAAGCCTTACTAAAACTGTAAATCTAGTCTTCAAGCAAATCATCTCTGACAAACTACTGCCTTACTAACGTTAGCTAGCATAGTTCAGCTCGATCAACTACCGCTAGCTTGTTTCAAGGCGAAGTGTTTGTTGGTATGTCGAGGTTAATATTTACAAACTGAGCAGGCTAAACACGTTCATACTCACCTTATGCTGATATGACACCGAATTCATGCACAGATATATTGCACGATTTTCCTGAAAAATAGATGCCTTGCACTGTGCTTGCAACTAGCAAACGGCTAAACGTCACTTTCACAATCAAAAATGAATTTACGTCTTTCCGGACAGATACGATATATAACAAGATCGCCGCCTACTGCTTTGGAGTAGTTAGTTAGAATACTGTTAGAGAATGTCTGTTCATGCCTACCTGTCGCCACCTACTGAGCGATCAAGAATATGGCACGGAGTACAGCCTTTACAAAGGTAATACAAATAAAACAAAACACACAGAAGTATATAGATTCGTATAAAAATAATGACATTTATTAATGACATTAGTTGAGAAACAAATTGCAAAACACAATCTGTTAAAGAGTTATTGGATAAATAGGAGTCACCCAATGAAAGATTAAATCTGCTATTTACATGAAGCACATGCCTCTTCCATCGCCTATAGCACTGCGAAGAAATCCATATGTTTTTGCATTAAGGTTATTTGCTCAACTGAAGACTATCCTCACAATCTGATGATCCCCATGCATTTCACTCTTTGTCATGTACGAGATTTAAAGCCTCTGGACTTGCCCCATCTACATTATACTTGTCTGCAGCACTGCATGGTTTTCAGCTCAATTCACCAGCAGACAAAAAAAAAGCTTGCAATATTTTTAAACTAGCTAAATACATTGGTGTTCAATTGCAGTATCTACCCAAAAAATAATAAATTGAAAATAATCATACCAATTTAGCACCTTTTACATGTAGTTCCGAGGGTTATAATATGTCGATATTGCTTGAGGCTAAAAGCTTAAATAAATTACGATGGCAAATAGGAAACCAACAAGAAGAAAAAAATATATCTGTTAGCACACTGAAACCAGCTGTCTCCTACCATAAGGAGGGATACAAACACTATACTCTCAAACACATGATCATTCAAATACTGAATTTGTCTGACTGGGGAGAGTACATACACCTTAAAATAATAATAAAAAGATCATCCATAAAGTTATCTCCACTCTTTCTGAAACCGAAGGCAAAATAACTCACATGATCTGAACCAATAGTTCATACATACAGTTTTCTGCTCCATAACAAAAATACAAACAGATTACAGTCAGGCCAACTTGTTCTATCTCTCCCAGTTAACCAGTGTTTCTTATTCATGACAGCCCTTTCAATAATAATAATAATAATAATAGTAATAATAATAATAGTAATAATAATAATAATAATAATAATAATAATAATAATAGATTATTGCACATCTGTGCTTCAGGAGTTTTGTATCATGACCTGAAAATCCATATGATATCTATAACACAGACCATGGGGAGTTTTTTTTTTAAATTATTGTGAGTAAACAGATGAATAAAATGTGCAAAATATCTAACTTCAATGGAATGCGAGTAGCTTGATCCACCCATGCTTGTGTAGTCCTTATCTCTTCATTAAAAAGTGAAAGTAGATTAATAAGCCGCTTCAAAACAAATCCTCATATCACCTCTTCCCAAGAAATCTTCAACCTCCATAAGACAGCAGGCGGCCACTGACTAAAACATCAGGGCTAGAACGTATTCAAAAGTAAAGGAGGATGTTAAAAACACTGTTTTCTAAAAACGAATGAGTTAAGAAGCATCTCATCTTCATGTCTATATACCTTTTCTTTTAATCAGTTTAACTTAACAGCACAAGACCACTTTGGAGAAAAGAAAAAAAAAACAATAATTTCCCTTTGAAGTCATAAACATCATTATCTCGTTGTGTCCATACACAGAGGAACTTGCAGGATCACAGATGCAGCAAGTGCTCGGCTCACTGGTCCAGGCAGCTGTCCAGAAGGCCATTAACCAAGGTCGCTTTCCTCGGGGAGGAGGGCTGCCTCTCTAGCTGGGAATCCTCGGCTAGACCAGGTGTGTCCACATCTGCCTTGTCAGCCAGAGCCTCCGCTTCCTCTTTGGCTCCGGCAGCTCCAGAGTCCACGGCGCTGTCCGTGTCGGCCGGATCTGGGGACGGTTCCTGCTTGATCGAGGTCTCCAGGAGCGACACCGTCCAGGAGGATGGCGCTGACGTGGGAGCGGGCTCGAGCTCGGGCTCCGGCTCCGCTGAGGGGATGGATTTGGATAAACGCGACGACGGTGGCGTCGCTGGCGACAGGGCCTGCTCCGCGTCCCTCCTCTGCATACGCAGGAGGACCTCGTGGACCCTCCTGCTCAGGCAGTCTTCGCTCACGTCGGAGAGAGAGGCGTTGGCGGCAGCAGGGGTGATGTTGGCGCTAGCGTTGGCGCTGGCTACCTTGGCCTCCTGTTGGCTGCGGGTGACGCTGGACAGCAGCTCCAGCACCTCGATCTGCCGGTCCATCATGCCCAGCATGCTGCAGTGGAAGGCCCTCTGCTCGGCCAGCTGCTCGCTCAGCTGGTGGTTCAGGATGGTCAGCTGCTGGAGGATCAGGCTACTGGTGTCCTCGCAGGTGCCTGTCCGAAAAGACACAAGAAGGAGAACGTAACATAAGAAGAACGCAGTGTACAAGTTTCAGGTCGGTGTCCTTTAACAGCACAAAAGTGGACAGTTCTATTGGAGACTTTTAAGAACTCATGTAGAATATTTTGAGCTATTGATTGGTTATGAAATGTACCAACATAAATTCAATATGACACTAATGTAATGCCAAAACACTTCAATCGATTAATTTGTTTTTTATATAGCACCTTGTGAACAAGGCCATATGAACATGATCATAAACCAAATGAAAACCAATCTGATGACAATCCTATTACACAGACAGCATGAAATGTAAGGCCACAGAAGCAAGATCCATGAATAACAATGTGTATGTTGTATATTTCCTCACCACACCACCACTGGCTGGCGGTTCTGTCTCTCTCTTTTGCACTTTCCCCTTTCTACCTCACTGTCATGCACTGGAGAATGTATGTGAATGTATGTGGGGATAATGGGAGGGTAGAGAGGGGGGCTATCTGTGAACAGCTGGACATGTACGTTTTCTATTGTCTTATATTATTTTAGAACTCAATTTTATTTATTTATAAGCACCAAGAGGACTGCCGTTCGTTGTATATGTTGTATTCTGTGCAATGACATTAAAGAATTCTATTTACCTTGAAACTCCTCGGAGCTGCAGCTGGTTGGCTCCCTGGCGCCCTCCAGGCTGTGCAGGCCAGAGGAGGGGATAGGCTCAGCCTTCACCGCACCCAGGTACTCGCCGGACAGCCCCAGGGTCATCACCTCATCTGTCCCGTTCACTGCCCAGTCCGCCTGGTCCAGGTTTGGGGGCTCGTCCAGATCCGGCTTCACCTCCTCGCCGCTCTCCAGTTTTGGGACGAGGGGCTCGTGCCAGGGGGCAGCGGTGCAGGCCTGAGCAACATCACCTGGGAGACAGCAAATGACATTAGCTGAGAAAGGGAATGTCTCTTCAAAATAAAAGCAAAAGCCACACAAAACGGATCAAAAGCCACACAAAACGGATCTGGCGTTAGGTCATTATGCGTCAGGTATGTTATGTGAGGAAGCATGAACCGATCAGGCCCTCATCTATGCCAGATCCGTTCCACATTAGCGGTCATTATAGAGATTTCTCTACTTTGTTCTAACTGTGATAATGCCATCTAAAAGCATGATGGACAAGCAAGCTCTGAACAGATTCTTGCAGATCCCCATGCTATGAATCAAATAACAGCTTGTGCAATGCATACTTAGGAATTAATAAATAAGCAGCAAGCTGGATAAGCAAAGATAGAGAGGAGAGTGCATAACGGGGACTCTAATAGCCGATCAGAATGAGTTAGAGACGTTACTTCATGCATGGAGCACAATGACAGACAAAGAGTTGGCACCAGTACTGTCAGTGTGGTCCTCCAGGTCAGAGGGGGTGAGCACCAGATCGTGTCCCACCGTCGAGCCCTCCTCTGGGGCTCCCACCCTGGGCTTGTGGGCCAGCATGCGGTCCAGCATCCGGAAGTAGCGGAAGCTCTCCATGGCGGAGAGGCGCGCGGCAGGGCTGCGGTAGCTGGCCGTCTTGATCTTGCGGTACTTGTGCTTGAGGCTCTTCCAGCGGTTGCGGATCTGGTTGACGGTGAAGTGGATGTGGCGCTTGGCCAGGCTGTGGCGCAGCCGGCGGAAGTGCGAGTCGTTGCGCTGGCGCTTCTTGTCCAGCTCGTGCACCAGGTCCAGCTGCTCGATTAGTGTCAGCATGGCGAACGTGTCCGTCTCCGTCCACCACTTGTTGGGCCGGCGCTCGCCAAGGTTCATGGTCTGCTTCCTGTGTGCCACCCGGCTGCCTAGTAGCCCATGGGCCACAATACTAAAAACACAAAATAGGAGTCATCTGATGAGTAACAAGTAGGTGACAACTGATTCAGATGGCTGTTAAATTGATTCAGGTGGAATAAGAGTGTCTCTATTTTTTCTGTAGAGATAATGTGAGCATCTATAGCATACAAAGAGCTGCAGATGCAGTTCAGTATAATACCATGACCATGATGCAAATATATTTGATATGTCATCCCACTGAACACATTTGTAATCAATGGTGCTTCAGCAAATATCAGGACAGCCTGTGGTGGGAGATTTGTTTTACAAATTATACAGGTCTGATTTGAAAACAGTAGGAAAAATACCAATAATGACATCAAAGCAGTCAGCTGTTGTGATAAAGAGTGAGCGAATGCGACAGGAGCTGGGTAGTTTATTGATCTGTCGCTCCCGTTGTCTTACACTGCAGATATGTTTAGTGGTTTCAAAGGCATCTCTCTCGCCTTACATTTATGATGTGGCATAACAGTGAAATACCGTCTTCAAATGCAACTAACAGTGTGCCAACAGGTTTCAGCCGTTATTTCATATTTATGAAGAGGAACTTAGAATTCTCCACTGCCACTGAACAGGTTTGGGCTAGCTAGCAGTTGCTAACTGCTTCAGTTTCAAATCTACAACAATGACGTTGTGCATGATCTTTAAAATGATAGAAAAAAGGAATTAATATTACGCACTGACTTAGGTCAAATAATTCGAAAGCTTACTGTAATATATTACAAACATCTTTTCTCTTCACCGCATTTCATGCAGCATTTGGTTGCCTGCGTCAGGGAGCTCATGTTTACGTCTTGATCATGTGACTATGGTTACTGGTCACATGATATACAAAACAGTCTGGCGATTGGTCAAACGTCAGCGTACAACAGGAAGTGTATTTGCCATTCACATGACTTGTGTTAACCGAAGTTGTGATTCAATCTCCCCGTTTAGGTAGGCTAACTAACATTTTTATAACTTTTAAACGAAGTGCATAGATTGATTTTTGATGTAAAGTTGCAATATATATTGTTTCGAGCCAATGGTTTCTGTTCATCTCTGTTATTATGCCGATAGCTAATTTATGTGAATTCTTATTAGCTGATAGCAAGCCTGCAGGAGAAGATATCACTTTCCTGTAATTTGGCATGCAGGACTGCGCGATGGCAAGCAACAAATTCCAGATCGTGGTGCAAGGAGAAGCTTCTGAAACCGATTCCGATGACGAGGTTTACATTACGTCCCTGACTCCAGTACACCCGTCTACCTCTGGTCTGAAAGTTCCCGGGGAAGCATCGGAGACGGACAGCGAAGGGGAAGTGGAGAAAGCTTGCAAGGTGGCGTATGCTGTCAGCTCTGAAAATGTGCAGTCTTTGCGCTCAGACCTACCTCCTCTCATTGTGATGAGATCCACACCTGAGTTCGTACCAGTTCCTGAGAAAGACTTGATGAGGTCGGAATTGACCGGTCAAGAGAGCACTCTGCTGCAGCAGAAGCTCCAAGAAAGTAACGGGCGCCTTTGCGCCGATGTGTCACAGACTTTTCGACAGGTTTACCAGAATGCCACGAAGGACGTGCGTTTGGCCACGGCAAGTCTTAATAACTCCCAAAGTGGCATAATCAACGCCTCTCACAACATCCGTCTCATTCTAGAGGATCTCAAATCTGTCTCTGAAAAGATTGAAATTATTACGAGTTGTAATCTTCTTCCTGATATCACAATACCAACATCTGTACCAGGACAATAGTGTATTATTTTCAAAATCTAAAAAAACTAAATCTAGCGAGTCTAGACTAAGTCTTTGTTGGTCTTTGAATGAAAGTGCCTGGCAATTTCAAATAGTAGGCTACAATGCGTAGGTGATTTAAATGTCATTGATCTGATTGTTTACAATTTATAAATCTTGCATAGACCATGTTAGTTATGCATATCGGCAGACCCAACTGCCTATGATTGAACTTTATTTATGCTATCAAATTACATTATTATTATTATTATTATTATTATTATACAATATTCATGTCAGTGTTGAACTAGCACTTAACATGCTGTGAGTACTTGATGGCAATCCAAACACACTTGTCTGTCTACAAATGTCTGTCTACAATTCATCTGTGTTAATAAACCTGAAAATGTCAGGGTGAAATTATTGAGTTTATTTTGCCAAACTTAACCTGTAACCACAAACTAATATTTTCTTTATGAGACCCTTCAAAGCAATCTTTCCTGTCTTATTTCTCTGAAATGCATCCTTGACATGGCAACTCAATACACATATGATCTCTAATTAAACCACACCACAGCACTTCAATAATCAAATAGGTGGGGAGAAGGAGAGGTCACTTTAGGCATCTTCAAGCTTTGACAGCTGCCAAATGAACTGAAGACAGTATTAAATCAGCAAACTGAAAATTAACAGAGAATTAACTGATAATTAAACAAACACGTTTCATATTACACTTAGCCAATAAAACCCATTCCATCCCATCAGTTTACCTAACAATTGGCAGACAGACATGGCTGTCTCTTATCAGTGAATGCAGAATGTAGATGCACTGTTCACACTGTTGAATGTTTATAGAACCCAGAAAGGCTAAAATACATCTTCTGTGTACATTTTGTTCTCAACAGAATTTTACTTTTATGTTATAACGTACAAAACATGGAAGGATACTGGCCATGTAAGAAAAAAAGACAACTAGAAGGTATTCAGCAAATGTGAACTACTTGTGTTCAAATTCAATAATGGGAAAACTGCATTTTTCTCATTTCATAATATTAACTTAATCAGTATCCTATACGATTTAGTGTTTACTGCATGTTTTCAGTCCCATGAGGCGTCTGTAGAGGATACTCCACTCCTGTGAAGTCATCTGAAGGGTTTGTCTTATTTCGTCTTCATTTCCATAAGCCAAGGCTGCTCCATCAAGTCCACTGGCCATAAGCAACTGCTGGCACTTCTCTGGCAGGTTCAACCTCTTCATCTTCAAAGAAAAGAGATGCATTTTCCAAGTGGGATTTCATGAATGGTTCAGGAATGTCAAGAATACAAGTATGTGATGTGTGAGGACTCATGTTGTTATGTATTCAACACACATTAATTCACAAATGAAGGCCGTAGGGCAAGAAATTAAATAGAAATGAGCACGCTATCAGAACATTGATGAAATTGACAGAAAACAGCAAATAGTCTCATCAACTACAGCACATTCTTGTGGATAATGCATTTGGAATCACAATAAACAAACAAACAAACACACAAAAACAATACATACTGTACCTCATTGCCAATGTTGGCTGTGCTCATGTCAGCAATTTGCCCTATCTGGGGATGTACACGGGAGTTGTTTGCAGCGATGTTTCTCCTTCTATTCTCTCTTAACCTAGCTAATTCTTTCTTAATGGAGTGGTCCAGGTTGACAGTGCACGGCTTAAACCTCACCACCTCTCTAACCGTGAATCTAAAATCCACTTTTAGGAACCTCTTAAACAGTTCTGGGTCTCCGTCCTGCTCTAGAATGCATTCAGTGCTGCTCTGGAGTTCTCGTAGTTCATGCCTGGACTCAATGAAGACCTCCCAAAGCGGTTTAGTTAGCGTCGGCGCACTGACACTCTCGTGCATATCTGCCCTCTGATGCCAGTCCTCCACACATTGCAGAATCCAACTCAGTCGGCACGGCCAGTTATTGGCCAGAACCACCCAGGTGGCGATGTCTGATGCCACAACATCACCGCCATAAGCAGCATCCATGACTATGATGGAGACTCGCACAGAGTTGATAATCCTTCGCATGTGCACACTGTTTCCGAACAGGTACGTGTGCAGCGGTTTGCTTTGATCGTATGTAAACTCTAAAGCCTCCTTGGTCATTGTTTTGACTTTTTTTGCCCAGATCTCCCATGTCAGTGCCATCTCAAGAGACCCCTCGTCCCATTTGGTTTTGCTAATGAAAGGGACTGTGCTCTCAGCGTCCCCAAGCACCGAGAGCTGAATAGATTTTTTTGAGTTCAGATCTCTAGACCCGTCACTTTCCTCTTCAACTGTGCACACTTCGAGATGACTGTTGGCAAGCACTTTGAATGCCGAACACTTAGATTCGATGCACATTTCAGGCACGTTGAATGGCAGGGTAACAATCTGATTCAGAAAATCATAGCTGTTCGAGTGCGATCTGGCAAAGAAAATAGAGTTCTCCAAGCTCTTCACAACAACACTTGGGTCTATAGCTAGAATGGAAACAAATGGCACATTGTCACCTGACAACAGGATATTGATGGCTTCCAGTGTCTGAATTATTTTATCAGGGCTGCAGCGATCCAGGTTGGTGATCTCCAGAACCACCCGCACTTTCCTCTTCTCAAAGATCTCCATGAAGTGGATGAAGTCGGCCAACACGGCTACCTCTTTCCTCACTTTGTTCATAAACCCCAGCTGATCACTGACTGTTGTGCTGTTCATCTTCTTCAGAATGTTCCTGCCTTGGTTGTAGAACAGGTTTTTGAATGTAAGTAAGAAAAAGCGCAGGCCTGCCATGGCAGGAAGACCCAGGGCTCCGATGGCCACCGACTCCATTACCGTTGTCCAGGTCAGTGCGATCTCACGTTTCATTTGGAAGCCGGACTTGATAAGCACAACGCTCGCTCCGATGCTTATGACAATCGCAAATAGAACAGCTAACCAAAGTGGCACGAAGAGAAACTTCCTGAACTTCCAGCTGGTCTCCTTGCCTCCCCTCTGGATCTTCTTAGGGTAAGGATGCTGGCTGGACCGGTACACAGACAGCGGGATCTCTCCAAAGTCCTTCTGGAGGGCCTTGAAGAGGCGGATCACCAAGCCTGCCCAGAGCTTGTCACAGCCCGCAAAGTGCCAAGCGCTGAACCGCACGAATATCCACCGCACCCTCTTCCTCCTCCGCTCCTCTTCCTCACTCCACACGGGCCGCAGGAAGACGATGGAGAGGAGGAGGGAGAGGAAACTTCTGGAAGCTGGATTGGGCCTGTCGTCTTTGTGCTTCTTCTCCCGCCATTCCGCCTCTCGGTTCATGTAAGCTTGGGATCGAGGGAAGATGCCCAGAAGCAGAGCAGAGGAGAGGAGAGGAGAAGAGAAGAAAGGAGAAGAAAGGAGTGGGAAGAGGAAGAAAACCATCATGCTGTCACTTTAAAGTCAACACAGTCATACAGATCACAGAAATCTGCCTACTGAAGCAAGCAAGCGGAGAGAACAGATGGCATGACCATAGACAAACACTTTATGTTGGCATATCAAAGAGGCTGGCTGGGGAACTCCACTAGGGGCTACAAGCAGAGATGTTCAAACAGCATTACTCACTCCTGATTTTCTTCAGAACAGTTTCTGTCCTGCTTGGGCAGTTGGAGAACAGGCCCACAGTAGCCGGTGGTGCCACCTTAATCAGCGCCCTGGACAGGCCGTATGCGTAGACATCATCAAGGACGGTTTCTGCTGAGGGAAGGCAGACAGGAGGACATGACTGGACGCACATCAGGGCCGTTCTGATCAGAGGGTAGCACTACACACAAGCAAATTAAGCCTGTTTCAACTCAGTGAACAGATCAATTACACAGGATGAAACCAGGGTTTCTCTTTCAACATGTTCTATCCATGCAAATGTGAGTGCTTTGTCATTGAAATGGGAGGACATAAGCCTAGTGGACTGCTGAATTAATTTTGGAATTATTGAAGAGAGTAGGGTCTATGAACATAACAACAAAAATACATATATGTATATGAATACAGATACATAAATACAGGCAAAACAATGTGAAAGTAATATTTGTAATATTTATGTACCTTTTTGGTTCATTTTGGAGAACTGGCTCCTCTGGTTTTCTGGGTGTGTCACTTCCTGTAACCGTAGAGCTATATGCAAAAACAAAAGTGCAAAATTGAACACAAAAGGAACTCGTTCAGGCATTTTACGATGAAAGAGGAGAAACACATTTGTGTCCAATTATGAGGAACTGAGCAGAAAGAAAGCAGAGTGAGTGAACGCATCCACCCCCCATCTGCACTCACTCATGTCTGTCTTGGGACCAATTTATTCTGCTGCATTATGGGAATTAAAGCCATTCAGTGGCAAACGAACACTATCAACCCGTGTTTCTCACTTCACAGAGCTTCAGTGAAAGACCTCTGAATGAAAGAGATGCTATTACACACTGTGCAAAAAAAGAATAGATATATATTTTTTCCGCACTAGAGAAGCTGTGATATTGATATTGAGGACACTGGGGTTATCTTTGATGCTGCCTTCCCTATAATTTTATCTGGCTTTCGAGATCAGATAAGACAAGAAATCTTGTTCCTTATGAGCGGCCTTGCTAAGCTGAACATAAACACACAGCTATCTCTTTCAAACCATATAATGTAGAAGGATCAGAGCAGCAGAAGAGCGGCGCTAAGGCCATCTCTCCACCCACCTTCTCAGCTCCCCGGGTCCTGATCGCCGTGTCTGATGTGCATTTAAAGTGGAAAAGAAAATGATTTCTTACCGTGTGGTGTGACTCTGTGTGTTATGTCCTGTACGTATGTTCAGAGCAGACTCAGTCAGTCCTCCGGCTGCTCAGCAACTCTGTCCTGTTCAGACCAACAACATGGATGGTGTTTGTACTCACAACATGACGTGTATGTCACACTTGATATCTTTATCAACATCACTGATTTGTATCTTTGGGGCGTTCCAGGCAGATTATTTTCCACACCTACTACAGACACATATTGATGTACAGTAGTTGTAAAATGGTCACTTTTGTGTAGAAAGCTACACATTGCCACAGTATGGAGTATAGTCAGTGCAAATCTAACTGCATGGAGAGAAGTGTTGAACAAGTGAACAAGGACATACTCTATCGGAGAGGGAAGCTATATTGTCACTGGATTATTCCATTTCTTTAATTTAGTGTAATTTGGAAACCTCAGCTATGTTCAGCAGACATGCATAAACGCATATATCAACTTTAGTTATGTAGCTCTACTAATTTTTGGTGAGTTGAATAAAAAATATGTTTTAAACTGTAAATGTCATGGCATACATTTACAGGGAAGGAGTAGTGGAGTTACCAGGTGATGTGTCAAGGTAGGCTAATTTTGGCCAGAAATAAAAGGGTAGAAGCGTGCATTAACATATCCATCTCATTAAAACTGTGAATCACTTTAAGCTGCCTTTCCTTGGTGACTTAGTGACTCTGGAAAGTATTTGAATGTCATGTGCCTCATATTTCACAGTGTAATCGCCTTGACTACCACTGTGATGCCACTGCAGGAATTAGCTTTCTAGCTTTTAGCTTCACAGTTACTTGCCTTGTTTTCACACAGTCAAGTCAAGTCAAGTCAGTTTTATTTGTATAGCGCATTTAACGTGCACAGAGTGCAACCCAAATCGCTCCACATATAAGACATTGTCAATGACACACAGTGGTAACTAGCTAACTTTCCCACTGGGGAATTTCATTTGATTACACAAATGAGAACTTCAATGTATAACTTGCAACCCTGCAGGAATGTATTTGCAAAAATAATTGTGAGTTAATGCACTTTCATGACATTAAAAAAAATAATATTAAAAACCCTTGCCCCTTACCTCTCTGGAGAATCTGAATGGAATGTGGAATCAGGTGGAATGTTCACACCACTTTCTCTCTCAATATTATCTCGTTGATCGCTTGAACGTTTTTTGCTTGTGTCGGACGTCAGCTGAGTCACTTTAGATAAGAGTCACATCACATGTAAATGAGAATGCAGGACACAGGCTGCTGACAGAAGACATAGGACCTGCTTTAAGTGGTGATGTCTGCATTTGCATCCATTTAGGTGTCATTTGGCAACCCAGCGAATGGAAACACACCACGCTTGACAGTCCACTTTTCATGAGTAACTGACAGTTTATACAAAACACTTCCAGCCATACAGCAGTGCACGTCAAATGGCACATTTCAGCTCTTTAGTGTCATCTAACACTTCCCCATGCCTCCTCCCTCCTCATCTCATGTGGCGACAGATTACATGGGCAGTTAGAAAAGGTGGAACCATGTGGTGTTCTTTGTGAATGTGTGTCAGGTGATATTTGATCATTTCCTATGTCTCCATTCAGATATGCCTTTCCCCCTCATGCACTTGTAATGTTTTTTTCCCCACATGAGGAGCCTGGGGACAGGAAAAAAGCAGGATAGAGTAAAAATACACATTATTGACAACTGTTTAATTCTCTGGAATAGAAACATGTGGTTTTAGAGTGTATCCTACTGTATTAAACAGTATGCCACAGTATGAAAGGAGCAACTCAGGACAAGAGCAGTGCTCCAGTGCTTGTAATCCCTGGGTATCGGATTTCAAAACAACGCCAATGGGCGTGATCTTGATGAAGGATAAGGTGAATCTTGCGTGTGTTTTTAACCTTCTAACACTGTTCCGGTCAAAAATGACCGATTTACACATTCCCTGTACCATAAATATGGCATTTTTCATCAGATTGCCTCAAGATCTTATGATATCCTTCACAAAAGGCTTTTGAACACATATAATTTATTTTGACTACTTTCTTTGAATTTTGAGTGATTTATTCAACGTAGAAACACTTTTTTTGTTGACGGTCAAAAATGACCGCCAAAGGAAATGAATGGGAAAGAGTATCATTTTCATCCAGGAGATAAAAGACATCTCCTTACACACACTCCTACAACTTACCACCAATGTTCCCACACACATGCATGCATGCACACACAGAAGCACACACACCCACACACACACACACAAACAGACACACATACAGTACACACACGTACACCCACTCACAGACACACACACACACACACACACACACACACACAGTACATGTTGTCAGTTCATGTTGTCATGTTGCCACTTGTATGTGTGAACCACCAATGTTCGCACACATAGGCATTCACACACATACAGAAACACACCCACCCACACACACACACAAACAGACACACACACACACACATGTACACCCACTCACTCACACACACACACACACACACACACATACACAAACAAACAGTTCATGTTGTCAGTTCATGTTGTCATGTTGCCACCTGTGCATGTGAACCACCAATGTTCGCACACACAGGCATGCACGCATACACAGAAACACCCCCCCCCCCCCCCCCACACACACACACACAAACAAGACACATGCACACACATGTACACACACACACACACACACACACACACACACACACAGTTCCTGTTGTCAGTTCATGTTGTCATGTTGCCACATGTGCAGGAAAACGACCAATGTTTGCACACACATGCATGTACACACACGGAAACACTCACACCCACCCACACATACACACACACAAACACACACACACACACACACATTTACACCCACTCTCTCACTCACAGACACACACAGTTCATGTTGTCAGTTCATGTTGTCATGCACTGTGCATGTGAACCACCAGTGTTCGCACACATTCACGCACATACAGAAATACACACACACAAACACACATGATGTAGATGTTAATGTTCTCATAAGGGTCTGTTTACAATAATGTTCTATTAAATAATACTTTTTGTCATGGTATTGGTATTTAAGAGCAGTTAAAACACTCCGGTCAAATTTGACCGCGAACAGTACATTAAGGGGGGTAGCAACGAACAGTGTTTAAAGGTTAAATGCAAATCCACAATGACATTGTGAAAAATGAGTACATTGTTTTTATTTGTTCTAGAAACTCAAAAAGTGTCTGTCTGTTAGTACATCTCATGTTATGTGTGCGTGTGTGTCTGTCTCTCTCTCTCTCTCTCTCCCTCTCTCTCTCTCTCTCTCTCTCTCTCTCTGTACAAGTTTACTCTATGATCCATGTTTATCTGCAGCCTAATGCATGCATGTTAAAGCAGCACTAAAGAAGCTTTACTCTCGGGGTCCCCCTACAGTTGAGAAGCACAATAATAAACAAACAAAATATGCATTTTTTTGCAACATAGGCTAACTTCGATAGAATATAGAGGGAACGCACTGACAGCAGTCTGTAGAAAGATGCCACCGAATTCCTGTAGCATAGCAGCCCATTTCTATTTCAATTTTGGAGGGGGGCAGTGTTCCTAGCCAAACACAGAAAGTTGCTAGGTCAGTAATCACCTATAGAAGGCCGCTCAGACAATGGCAGAAGTGCTGTTCATCATGTTATTAGGTAATGTGCCATCAAAATGATTTTGGAAACGTTATGTTAAGGTGAAATAACTCCTAGGGTTTTCTAAGAAAGTGCCTTTAAGAAGTATTTTAGCTTTCACACTATCAAAAGATGATAAGCAGTATGAGCCACATTAGCACCAGATACTATTCTCTCCTTTTTAACAGAGAAACTATACAATACAGCACTTATGTTTTTATCTCATCCTTGCACAGATTCATGTGGGCATAAATGAGTGAGACATGAATATACATCATGTCTGTCTGGCCAGTTCAGATGACCATGTCCTGACCATGTTACAGATTATCATCTGATGACTATCAGCATTTCTGCTCAGTAAGTGCACATCCTCCACACTCCACAGCACACGACTCGGCCTCACTGTGGGAAGACATCTTGTATTTCAAAATGAGAGGGTGGGCTGGAATGGTGCAGACATGCCTGTCATTCGTCTCTCTTCCACTAGGGGGCACTCTTGCCCTTTCACCACTTTCCACTTGGCTGTTGCCAGGGGGTTCTCATCAGTCCGCGGGGAGCCTTCATGAGTTTGTGGAATAATGGGATTTTTGAAGTAAACTCTTGCCCCCCTTCCCCACCTCCTCATGTCCACAGCCCCACGTTTACGATTTGGTATTCTGCTGCCCAGGACCAGGTGAGACAGTCAAATTAAATCCTTTGAGAGGCTGCACACACACACACACACACACACACACACACACACACACACACACACACTCACTCTCTCACACACACACACACACACACACACACACACAAACACACGTGGAAGGCGTCGTGGAGTGGCTGCTGTGCAAGAGAAAAGCCATCTGACGCGAGTGTTTAATATGCACACGACGCTGCTCCTAATCGGCTGTGGAGAATATTGATGGAAAGATGGCGTAAGGCTGCCTGACGAAACATCCCTATCCTCTCTGGCACAAGACACTGAATCACACACACACACACACACACACACACACACACACACACACACACACACACACACACACACACACACACACACACACACACACACAATGTATAAAAACCCAACCAATTCACACACATAGACACACACAGGGGCACACATGACACTCTAACAATAAAAAAATCATAGGGATTTCACAATTAAAACAATGTGCCACATTTAATGGTGAATAGTATGTGTTGTCATGTGTGAAATTAAGCTGTGCATCTTGAGTAATAAGTAGAGTACACTTTTTTTATAAATAGCTGATTTACTGTGTTATTTTGTCTTTTTATTCGCTAAAAAAACCCAGTGTAGAGCCATAATTAGATTTAGCGAGGCTAGTGGCTTGACTGGCTGTATCACACACGCACACACACACACACACACACACACACACACACACACACACACACACACACACACGCATACACACACACAAATACAAGCACACACACTTGAGCTATTCACGTACAGTATAATGTGATTCCACTCAGGTGAATTATGACCCGTCCTGGTTCTCCATGAAGGGCAGAGGTTGCTGAGAGCAAGGCTGTAACAAGAGTAGAATTCCATCTCTCCATTGAGATTCACATAGGACACAATGGTTATACTTGGTCATTGGTAATAGTAGGTGGTGGTGGTGGTGGTATGTGGCCTTTGGTTTACGTACGTGGACTTTGGATTAAACCCAGCGTGAAGGCTGCAGCTGTGTGACTCACAGGTATGTCAGCATGTATGTTATAACCTGAGCATGTCAAATGTGGGGAGTAGGGAGGTCATGACTCATGACCCCCGGACACTAGCCGCTCTGCTAGTCCTGCAGTCATGTTCATATCTCACAGTTCTGCTGCGGTTCAGCCCACGCTCCATTTTGTGCAGTTCCTGCAGAAGAGGTCATGGCAGAGAGCTGGGAGACTGCAGCCCAGAAGCTTACAGGGCTGAAGGTCAATGGTATGAATCTCTGACCAGCTGTGAAAAATCTGGCGGTGGGAATGTTTCCTCCCCCCATCCCCTGAGAGGAACACTAGTCTAGGCTCTGCACATGGGGATGTGGTGGGCATGGTGGTAGGGTTTGCTGACTACAACAACAACAGCCGTAAATAAATAAATAAATAAATAAATGCACACATGAACAAACACTTTCTGTTTGTTGTGGCTGCGGTCAAGTGCAGGTTAAGATCTACTTCTATCAAGTTTTCATGGCTCTAATGATTGCTAATGTGTCTGTTAAAGTGGGTCTCCATTAAATCGGAGAGCACTTCCACATCCTGAGGAAATCATCTCGAGTAAGCCCCCACACTGCCCCTGCCCACGCACCACACGCCTCCTGCGGCGTCTCTTAACGACTTAAGTCAATAATCCCAGGAAATAAAATAATCATCAATAACTCCGGGGCAGTTACAGCTTTCTAATTTAAGCCAAATGGAGGTACTCGCTGCTGAGTTGGCATAATCGTAACTCCTCCCTCCCACTGGGGGCAGCGCATGCCCCAAACAGCTCCAACTCGGGCTTGGATCTCGGCCCAATCCGGCTCCGTTGACGTGGCGTCCAGAGTGTCTGGTGTACGTTTCAAATGCTAATTAGCAGACCACCGTTGATTCAGGTTTAATTAGGCCTGGTTGAAACCTGTGGAGCTGGAGAATGAGCAGTAATGTCTGAGGTGTCTTCTGCCTTAACGAGTGATTGAATATCAATTGAAGAGCATCCCTCCAGATATTTATTATTCTCAATGACTCCGCTAATGAGTCAGAAGCGTTCCGGCTAAGCTTGAAGGATATCTTAAATCCTTGTTTTCTTTCCTCCTTTTAAAAAAATATTTATTTTGTAGATTTTTTTTCCAGAAATAAATAAATATTTTACCAATTAGCCAACAACATCAAAGAGAGAGTGGGGGGAGTGAGCAGCCTTGTAGACAGTCATCAGTCTGTATTTACTGAGAACATCGCATAACTTTAGAATGCGTTCAAAGTTGAACAAGAATGTTCTCGTCAAACCATTTTTTAAATTTTTTTTTAATGTATGTTAATCAAGGGTGCAACCAGGGTTTCGCCGAGTCATTTTTCATCATAGATTTGACATGTCTAGAGTTGGTTCATATTGATGATGAACAGATTGAACTACAGTTGCACCACACCAAGTCATCTTTTTCACCTTGAAAAAGTATGTCTTGGTTTTGGTCCAACTTTAATCTTCTAACAACCTACCCAAATATGTTGGTTCCATGTAATTGAGAAAAGAAAATAGATTTAGAATAGATATCTGGACATATTTAGACATATTTTGGACTTGGGGGTCAGATTACTATCAGGATTAGATAACCTTGGGTTATCATGTAATCACAAGGCACCCTCTATGCAGCTTCATTAGATAGATATTAAATATTCTCTTCATAAATAGTCTCTTGCCGGTTACACAATGGAGCATAATGGACCAGCACAATAAGCACTCATGAGTTACCTGAGAGTAGATAGCAGTTGTGTAATACCCTTAGCACTTACTTAGAGCAGGTGCAAGTGATTCCCTTTCCCCTCTCCTCTTCCTGATGTGAATTACGTGTATGGTAACAAATATCCCCTGCTCAGCACTGCACTTTCAGGGTGATAAGCAACCACACATCCTGTGAGGTGCCTGGGAGGAAACAAACTCTTAACACTCAGCACTTACACAACAACCTAACTGCACTAGCCGCAAATAACACCTCACAGGAGGGAGGGCAGGAATGGATGCACGGTAGGACAGATGGATGGATGGATGGATGGATGAATGGATGAATGGATGGATAGATAGATGGATAGATAGATGGATGGATGGATGGATGGATAGATGGATGGATGGGTGGATTAGTGGATGGATGGATAGATAGATGGATGGATGGATGGATGGGTGGATTAGTGGATGGATGGATACTCCTTTCTAAAAGGCTGCCATTACATGTACTGCATTATCAGGGCAGTGGATTAATCTAGTCAGGCATAACAAGCATAATAGAAAGCTTTAATGGCATTATAATGTAATAAAAAAGTAATTGTACTCTGAAGCGTTTGATTTTAGGCTTTTCATTTTATTTAGTTTAACCACATTGCCAAGAGAGCTTTTATGTAGACACTAGTCTTGCATAATATGGGCTTAATTTCTCTCCTGGGTTCCCTGTAATTATGCAGAACATATATGCCATAGGGCCTATTTAACACTGGAAACCCAACATCCCTGACAATAGTTGACTCTGAAACACATCAGGCCTACATTAAGGATGCCATGTCTGGGCCAGATTGGAGCCAGGCTTCAGCCAGATGTGGCTAATGTCAAGGCTCTCCGGGGTCTAATTACCATTGGCTGTAAGACACATGGCAAACATACAGCCAGTCAAAAGTGAACCCACCGCAAGGAACACAAAATGCAACCAAATAAGGCAGATTCTGCGCAGACTCAGGTGGTTTTGCCAGGATGTTAGACCAACTTTGGCCTCATTACTTCAGACTGCACAGTAAGTACGTGTCGCCGTCCATGCAGTCTGTTTTTTTTTTTACAGTCGTTTGTTCATCACACTGAGTTAATTTCTCCAGCTTGCTGAAACAAAACTGGCGAGAGACATGGGACGCGTCCGATTTGGCAGAATCATTTTTTTCCACTGGACGCCCTGGGTCCTTCATCAGTGCAGCATACATCCAGCAGCTGCTCCACCCCGCCCTCACTCTCTCCCTCTCTATTCTCTCCCTCTCTTCCTCTGTGCTTTCTACCTTTCTGCTCTATCTCTCTCTCTCTGCTCTATCTCTCTCTCTCTCTGCTCTCTTCCTCTCTCTCTCTCTGCTCTCTTCCTCTCTCTCTCTCTGCTCTATCTCTCTATCTCTGCTCTATCTCTCTCTCTATCTCTCTCTCTCTGCTCTATCTCTCTCTCTCTCTGCTCTCTTCCTCTCTCTCTCTCTGCTCTATCTCTCTATCTCTCTCTCCCTCTTCCTCTGCTTTCTACCTCTCTATCTCTCTCTCTTCCTCTCTGCTCTTTTCCTCTTTCCATCTCCGCTCTCTCTTGCTCTTCCTCTCTGCTATTTCGTCCTCAACTCTGTCTCCCGCGGTTCGAGAGTGTGAGGTCCTCCACACTGTCACGCTGCGGGTCGAGTCGGCCCTTGGAAACGCCACGCCACGCCACGCCACAGGCCTATTGACCTGTCATTTCTTCTGCCTCTACTTCACGCGGCCGCCGACAGGCCACAGTCTCCATGGAAACCCGCTTTATCTTTTTTTTTTTGGAAAGTCCCTGGCGCTTTGCCAACGACACCTTTGTCAATCTCCATGCACGCAAGCGGGAGGGGGGGGGGGGGGGGGGGGGGGGCGGCGGCCGGCTCCTTCATCTCCTGCTCGCTCTGATTGGTGCTGCAGGTGCCGTCGCCGGTACCGACACTGACGCGTACCAACACAGCCCTTCTGGGCCAATTCAGGTCAGCGTAGCAGCATTTGCTCTCACCTCCAGAGAGGCAGTGCTTTGAATAGGCTCATAAACAGGATTTCGGCCCACACACTGCAAACGCATTGGCAGATAATGGCCCCTGTCATTCACTATCTAGTGATTGCTGTGACAAGCTTCTCTGTGTACATTATGTACTGACAAAAATCCCATTACCCGAAATAAATGCCTCTTTGTGTCTTTGCAAGTTTCCCTCAGCTGGATACTTTGTCCTCCTTTTCAGCTTGATGAAAGAGGCACTTCAAGAACAGGGTTTTGATGCACTGCCCATCCAAGCCCATATATACACTCGCGTAAACAACAACGGAAAAAAACAAAATTCCAAAGAAAAACAATTGGGGGATGTTGGTTTATTTCTGCTTCCACTGCGGAAGCACCTTGCACCCAATCTGCACGCATCGTTATGAAACGGCGCTGTCACGGTGACAGCTTCACTAGGGGTTTAGGCAGAAGTCGCGTCATTCGTGATACATGATTGGTCTGACATTTAAGACAAATTATCACATTTATATGACTCAGGTATACTGGCCTTTAGACAGATATGCCAAGGCTGAGGCAGTGAGAAGACTGCTAAGTGCATCTCCGACACTTTCTTTTTTTTTACAGAGGGAATATTTTAGGTCATACAAGCCAGTAAGGTTTCAAAATATCTCACAACCCATCGTAACACTAACAAAAGTTTATTAAAGGATGACATCCCACGACGTGACAGATATACAGAATACTTTACCTGAAGAACATTATGTTCAAACAATTTTTGCATTGGCATTTAAACAAATAACAATGGTTTGGCATTTACTCAAAAAGCAATAATGACAACATGCAAAGAATAAGGAGATCATCACCATCACCACACAATTTAATACCTTTTTTGCCATATTTACAATACTATTAGTAAAATCATTGCTTCCACACTAAAATACTATACTTCGAGTACCATACCATACTTTTTAAAAACAGTGAAAGAGAGGGAGAGAAAACAGTGAGAGAGAGAGAGAGAGAGAGAGAGAGAGAAAGAGAGAAGTGGGTGGGTCGATGCAGCTTTGAGCAGAATTAATAACCTTTTTAATAACCACTAAACACCTGGTACCTTCAGGCACTCCAGAACAGAACATTGAAGCCATCATCTAGCACATCTCATTTCAACCATCAACGTCTCATTTGGGCCGGCGTGCAAAATTAATGGTGCATAACGCAGTCCTGGTGAGAGGTTTCACTTGCCTCCGTCTATTTCCCTCTGCTGGTGGAACTGAGCGGTCGGTGGCTGCCAACCACCGCCGTTCGCTCACCAGTGGAGCCTTCCCGCTGAGAAAATGGGTTGTTGTGTGAGTTTCCTCAGACAGCCTCAATCGGGCGGCTTTGTGGCCACATTCATGATATATTTCAGAGCACCTGCCGCCGGATGGAAGGAGAGAAGAGAAGCAGGGAAGAAAAGAAGTGTTGATGGGAGGAGAGAGAGGCAGGGAGGAAAAGTAAGTGTTGATGGGAGGAGAGAGAGAGAGAAAGAGGCAGGGAAGAAAAGAGAGTGTTTGTGGAAAGAGAGAGAGAGAGAAAGAGGCAGGGAAGAAAAGAGAGTGTTTGTGGAAAGAGAGAGAGAGGCAAGGGAGAAAAGAAAAGTGTTTATACCCAGGTCTCCATGTTCAGAAAGACCGTTTTTGTAGCCTGCTTTTTCAGTGGCACTCAAAAACGGATTGACTGTGCTACCGCTAACATTTTTGGTTTCACTGCTGGCACTTTTGGAATTGCTGTTCTCACATTTCGTGTGTGTGTGTGTGTGTGTGTGTGTGTGTGTGTGTGTGTGTTTGTCTCTCTCTCTATCTCGCTCTCTCTGTGTGTGCCTCTGTGTGTCTATGTTATACTGAAGTTGAGTTTTTAACATTATTTATTATCCAACACTCTTATCCAACGTGACTAGCAGGAATGGGCTTACTGGTATGTGTGTTACCTGAGACCCAAACCAAACACAAGTTATTGGACCCCTACAAGTCAGCTAATATGATTAGGTGAGGATACAATTTGATCACCACATCTTCTTTGTCATATAAAACCTGAAAGTACTTTGTGCCTCATTATTGTAGCCCAGGTTTTGTATTTCTGTGCTGCAGCCTTTTAAACTTGTGCTACGGTGGCACCTAAGGGTCATAATGTTTGTTACAAGAAAACAGAAATGCCATCTGTTATGCATGATGTAATAAGTATGGCCTTTTTTGCCACGGTGAGCAGTTACTGTGTGTCTATTTCTGGCCTCTCCACATGGTACAAGGTACCTTCCTCTGAGAATTTAAACACAACTCAATAGTCATCTTTCAATATTTGCAAAAGAGAGAGAGAGACAGCACTAATGTTTTTTTTTTCTGTGGATGTGTTTTCTCTCAATGGTGCAGTGTTCAGCATCCATTCCATTTCAATATACACAAGCATTTCTCTTTATTATCCTTGTCAGGGCGTTTCTTGACAATACCTCCGATACAGAAAAGTCTCTTTTCCGTGGGAGAGACTGTACAATACTGTACCAAAGCCCTGTGGAGTTTCAGCCAAAAGAATTGATTATCTCCCAAAGATTATAATGAAGTGACAAGCCTTTCCATTCTGATGCATTATATCAACAGACAGACAGGTCTCATGATGATGAGACACACATGCACAATGAAATGTCATTGCTCTGCTATATATCCTGGTATGTAATTTGTCCAGAAATAGATATGTCTATATGTCTAAGAATTATGTAAATGACTCGGAGACCTGCCGGGGCCTCATATTCTCTACTTTAACACTTCAACACAATGTGGCCGTATTAACCAATCAGAACACCTCAAAAGACATGTATGTGCCTCGCTTACCACTCTGTGGAGGAAGTGAGAAAGGAAGTATTGCTCCCGATAACTCTGAATAACAGAATATATATTGTGCCATTATACACAATATACAATGTATATAAGGGTAGTGCCGGATCCCAAGGATACAAGAGGGCTGGCATACATGAAAAAGGTCTTGGAAGCTTAGTCTTAGTCTTCTTTTGATCGGTGAAGTAAAGAATGTAGAGTTGGTTTGCTACCAACCAAGATGGGGTTAAAAATGCCCTTAAAGCTAATTATCTGAGTGGCCATAAAGCTTTAAAGAAATCCAAGTGAAATATTTCCCTAAAAGCCTTTCTTAAACTATTTCCCCTCATCGCATCTCATCTGTTGTTGTTTAGTCTGTGATGCACGGAACAGATGGGGAGAGGCTGGGCAGTGTTGAGACTGGGCTGTGTGTGTGTGTGTGTGTGTGTTTATGTGTCTACACACGTGTGCCTGTGCGTGTTTGCTTGTGTGTGTGTGTATGTGTTTAAGTGTGTGCGTGTGTACTTGTGTGAGAGTGTGTGTGTTTATGGGTGTGTACATGTGTGCCTGTGTTCGTTTGCTTGTGTGTGTGTGTGTATGTGTTTAAGTGTGTGCGTGTGTACTTGTGTGAGAGTGTGTGTTTTTATGGGTGTGTACATGTGTGCCTGTGTGTGTTTGCTTGTGTGTGTGTGTATGTGTTTAAGTGTGTGTGTGTGTACTTGTGTGAGAGTGTGTGTGTTTATGGGTGTGTACATGTGTGAGAGTGTGTGTGTTTATGGGTGTGTACATGTGTGCCTGTGTGTGTTTTTATATGTACACATTTGCCTGTGTGTTCTTGTGTATGGGTGTGTGTGTTTATGGGTGTGTACTAGGGGTGTAAAGATTAACCGATACGTATCGGTATCCGTTTTTAACGTGTAAGATACGGCTACATCGATATGTGAAGCCCCGTATCGGAATAAAACTGAAATGAACCGGTCGTTATATCGATTTACTTGTTACAAATCGGTTCATAACCTTTTCTGCTCGCTTAGACTCTGATTTACGTTGCAAGCAGCGCGTTCATCCCACTTCCTGTTTTGAAACTACACGTGGCACGGATTTGTGGGTAATGAAGTTCGTTTTGGGCTACACTCATTGCCCAAAGTAGTCAAAGAACTTCATTACCCATACATCTACTGCAACTTAAGCACGTGACAACTCGCACTCTGTCGGTGTTTGACAGTTTTTACTCTTTTGTTTGTCAAAATCTAGCGCGAAATTAAACACTTACTATAGCATTCCTAAACGGCAACGATAGTCTGTAGAGTAGCCTTACGTTTGATGAAGGGATTTCCTTAAAGTTAAAGAATAATTTGACCCTTGCTGCTAAAACGATGTAGGCTACAAATTATTATTATTTTGCTCATATTCACTCAGACTTGATTTTATTTTGGTATTGTCTTACCTCAACAATAGGCTACAGCTCCTTGAAAACAATCAGATATAACTCTAGAAAATCTATAAAGTCTATAAAAATGTATTTTTATGTTGTATTTGGCTGCTTTGTTTGGCTGAAATGACTATTCTTTTTTTCATTTCAATATAGTATATGATACAAACCTCAGTTTAGATAATCATATTCACACATTTGTATTTGCCTAATTGACATGACCATGATAATTGATAATATAAAATTAATGTGCACCTTAAGCAAATGCTAAAAAATCTTTCAGAATGATTTCCATTCTTCAACTGCATCGAACTGCATCGAATCGCATCGCATCGAATCGTACTGAATCGTTTTTTATGAACATGTATCTTTTCTTGTATCGAATCGTGCCCATGTATCTAGATGTGAATCGTATCGTCTTTTACATGAGAGATTCACACCCCTAGTGTGTACCTGTGTGTTCTTGTGTATGGGTGTGTGTGTTTATGGGTGTGTACCTGTGTGTTCTTGTGTATGGGTGTGTGTGTTTATGGGTGTGTACCTGTGTGTTCTTGTGTATGGGTGTGTGTGTTTATGGGTGTGTACCTGTGTGTTCTTGTGTATGGGTGTGTACCTGTGTGTGCTTGTGTTTGTTTATTTATTTGTGTGCACATGTGCATGTGTGCCATACGTGTGTGTGTGTGTGTGTGTGTGTGTGTGTGTGTGTGTATTTATGTGTGTTCATGAGTGTGCGCATCACTGTGTCTTTGTATATGTGGTCCTGTGCACGTCTGTGTGTCGTGTGAGCATGTATCTGTGTGTATTTGTGTGTATATGCGTTTGTGCGTGCGTGTGTTGTGCGTTTCTGTGTCTCTGTGTGTGTGTGTGTGTGTTTATGTGTGTGTGTGTGAGTGTGTGTGTGTGTGTGTGTGTGTATAACCCACACCAGGATAACACCTGCTCTGTTGTGATAGCCTCCTGGATCACTAAAGGAGGCTGAAGATCAGAGCGAGCGACCGGAACCCGAGCTGTGAACGCCCGTCTCCCACGGCAATGCACTCATCCTGGCACAGCCCCTACTCAGAGCGTGATCAGAGTCAGGACATCCATGTCGGATCTGAATTAGATTTAGATTTAGATTAGCAAAATTAGTAAATAAATAAATGAATTTCATGAATCAACAGCGAGGAATAAGAGAGACAGCAGCAGGTTTTAGCTGTGGATGTCTCAGTCTCAGTCCAGACACCTACTGCAGTTGATGGAAAACCCGCCAGGGCTGTACAATGTGTGTGTGTGTGTGTGTGGGGGGGGGCGGGGTGGTTGCGGCAGACCCACTGATAGCCTGAGCGAGAATCACCATAGTGAGGGGATTTTTATTGGGCTGTTTTCGCCGGCACCTAATTTGAAGAGACCGATATGACATCTGCTCCTGCTCCCATTTTACAGTTTCTCATTTCAAACCCAGCTCCTTGCAGTGCTGATTTCAATTAAAACTGCAGCCAAGGCCTCGACCGAGGGGGGGGTTCTTTACGGTTATGCATTTCCTCCATAATAAGCCTTGATTGTGTCTGTTTTAATAGAACCGAGTCTTGCTTAAAAACCATGGATCACCCATTGCAGACGCTTATGAATTAAGGATAAACACAAACAGCATGGGGTGGAGAAGACTGTTATGAACGTTTGGTCCTTTCTGGGGAAAACGCTGCCAGAATAGATGTCTCCTGTAAGCGGCAAATGCTCCATAGAGAGACAAAGACGAATCACAGAAATGAGTGTTAAGGCTCCATTTGACCAACAAGGCTGAATTATACTGTCTTAATGTCTGGCTTTTAGTTCACATTATTGTTCCTAAACTGCAGAGCAAGAGTATCGGAGAGAGAGGAACAGAGAGAGAGAAAATGAGAGAGAGAGAGAGATAGATAGATAGATAGATAGATAGATAGATACTTTATTGATCGCCAAGGGGAAATTCAAGGGTCTCAGTAGCATACAGACATCACACACAACATGCTCTTACAGCAGAAATGGTAAACATAAGTATAAGTATAAACATATAACTAAACTCCACTGTACAATAAAGACAGTAGAAGATAAGAAAGATAAGAAAACTAACAAAACTAAATACTAAATACACTATATAAATTAAAACTAGATGTACCGCAGAGCGGTACAAAATATGACCGCCGCCCAGTCCAGCACATTTTTTCCACAAAAAGAAATCACGCTGAAAGGCCTATATGATTCTAACTGTCTCACTAAATTGCATTATCCACACTCAATTCTCACTGGTATCTGCTAGACAACAAGTACCAAAACATGATTAGTTCATAGATTTCACATGTAAAATTCATTTTATACAACCCCACCTCCATCTTGCCTGTTCATAATTCTGAGAAATTCTTGAATTGTGTGCATGTGTGCATGTACATGTTTATGTTATGCGTGTGTGTGTGTGTGTGTGTGTGTGTGTGCGTGCTTGTGTGTATGCCTGCGTATGTGCCTGTGCATGCAAGCGTACATATGTCTACTGTGTGAGTATGTGTCATACGTATGATTACTGTGAATGTATGTGTGTGTGTGTGTGTGTGTATCTGTTTGTGCACATGTGTGCACATGAAATGGGTTAACATGACCCCTGGAGGCAAACATACGGAAAAAAATGGTCATCCTAGGCCCTACAGTTCTCAAGATATTCACAGAGAACTGTGTCTGCCCTACCCTCCTTTCGGGGGGTCCAGTCCAGCGGGGGGGCTACAGATCAAAACGAAAAATTACGGTTCCATGCTATCCATGTGGGGGTACATGCCCACCAAGTTTTGTGTACCCCGGTCTTTCAGTGTCCCGGGAATCCTTGTTGGTGTACGTCACTAAATGTACACATAAATTATTTTATTGTAAGGCCCCCCATGAACGAAAGTACACAAAACTTGGCATGCATTCGGAGGGTATCATAATGATCCTACACTTTTAATTTCGTGCAGTTTTGACCTTGTCAGCCAGAGATATTGTGATGAAAACACCTAATTTTTTGCTTTTTAATTTTTAACTAGGTGGCGCTATACATGAAATAAGTGGTAATGGGATGGGTTGACATGCCCCCTTAAGACCAACATACATAAAAAAGGTGGACCTCCTAGGCCCTACGGTTATCAAGATATTCACAGAAAACTGTCTCCGGCCACCTACAGGCCAGTTGGTGTATAGTAACATAAATTAATTTATTGTGTGGCCCCCCATGAACGGAATTTCACGAAACTTGGCGTGCATACAGAGGGTGTCATAATGATCCTACACTTCCAATTTTGTACAGTTTTGACTTTGTTAGGTCACAGATACCTTCAATTACAACACCTCATTTTTACTTTTTTGTGTTTAACTAGGTGGCGCTATACATGAAATGAGTCGTTATGGAATGGGTAGACATGGCCCCTTGAGATCAACATACAAAAAAAAAAATGGTCCTCCTAAACCTTACGGTTCTCGAGATATTCACAGAAAACTGTGTCTGCCCTACCCTCCTTTCGGGGGGTCCAGTCCAGCGGGGGGGCTACAGATCAAAACGAAAAACGATGGTTCCATGCTATCCATGTGGGGTTACATGCCCACCAAGTTTCGTGTACCCCGGTCTTTCAGTGTTTCGGGAATCATTGACAGAAATTTGGGCATGCGAAAAAAAAAAAAAAAAAAAAAATCTGACTAAACCTATATGACCGCCGCTTCGCTGCGCGGCGGTCATAATAATAATCCAACATTAGTCCAACAGTGCAACAGTGCAAGAGTAAGGTCTAGAGACCAGCATAAACTAGATGTACCGCAGAGCGGTACAAAATATGACCGCCGCCCAGTCCAGCACATTTTTTCCACAAAAATAAATCATGCTGAAAGGCCTATATGATTCTAATTGTCTCACTAAATTGCATTAGCCACACTCAATTCTCACTGGTATCTGCTAGACAACAAGTACCAAAACATGATTAGTTCATAGATTTCACATGTAAAATTCATTTTATACAACCCCACCCCCATCTTGCCTGTTCATAATTCAGAGAAATTCTTGAATTGTGTGCATGTGTGCGTGTACACGTTTATGTTTATGTGTGTGTGTGTGAGTGTGTGTGTGTGTGTGTGTGTGTATAACCCACACCAGGATAACACCTGCTCTGTTGTGATAGCCTCCTGGATCACTAAAGGAGGCTGAAGATCAGAGCGAGCGACCGGAACCCGAGCTGTGAACGCCCGTCTCCCACGGCAATGCACTCATCCTGGCACAGCCCCTACTCAGAGCGTGATCAGAGTCAGGACATCCATGTCGGATCTGAATTAGATTTAGATTTAGATTAGCAAAATTAGTAAATAAATAAATGAATTTCATGAATCAACAGCGAGGAATAAGAGAGACAGCAGCAGGTTTTAGCTGTGGATGTCTCAGTCTCAGTCCAGACACCTACTGCAGTTGATGGAAAACCCGCCAGGGCTGTACAATGTGTGTGTGTGTGTGTGTGGGGGGGGGCGGGGTGGTTGCGGCAGACCCACTGATAGCCTGAGCGAGAATCACCATAGTGAGGGGATTTTTATTGGGCTGTTTTCGCCGGCACCTAATTTGAAGAGACCGATATGACATCTGCTCCTGCTCCCATTTTACAGTTTCTCATTTCAAACCCAGCTCCTTGCAGTGCTGATTTCAATTAAAACTGCAGCCAAGGCCTCGACCGAGGGGGGGGTTCTTTACGGTTATGCATTTCCTCCATAATAAGCCTTGATTGTGTCTGTTTTAATAGAACCGAGTCTTGCTTAAAAACCATGGATCACCCATTGCAGACGCTTATGAATTAAGGATAAACACAAACAGCATGGGGTGGAGAAGACTGTTATGAACGTTTGGTCCTTTCTGGGGAAAACGCTGCCAGAATAGATGTCTCCTGTAAGCGGCAAATGCTCCATAGAGAGACAAAGACGAATCACAGAAATGAGTGTTAAGGCTCCATTTGACCAACAAGGCTGAATTATACTGTCTTAATGTCTGGCTTTTAGTTCACATTATTGTTCCTAAACTGCAGAGCAAGAGTATCGGAGAGAGAGGAACAGAGAGAGAGAAAATGAGAGAGAGAGAGAGATAGATAGATAGATAGATAGATAGATAGATACTTTATTGATCGCCAAGGGGAAATTCAAGGGTCTCAGTAGCATACAGACATCACACACAACATGCTCTTACAGCAGAAATGGTAAACATAAGTATAAGTATAAACATATAACTAAACTCCACTGTACAATAAAGACAGTAGAAGATAAGAAAGATAAGAAAACTAACAAAACTAAATACTAAATACACTATATAAATTAAAACTAGATGTACCGCAGAGCGGTACAAAATATGACCGCCGCCCAGTCCAGCACATTTTTTCCACAAAAAGAAATCACGCTGAAAGGCCTATATGATTCTAACTGTCTCACTAAATTGCATTATCCACACTCAATTCTCACTGGTATCTGCTAGACAACAAGTACCAAAACATGATTAGTTCATAGATTTCACATGTAAAATTCATTTTATACAACCCCACCTCCATCTTGCCTGTTCATAATTCTGAGAAATTCTTGAATTGTGTGCATGTGTGCATGTACATGTTTATGTTATGCGTGTGTGTGTGTGTGTGTGTGTGTGTGTGCGTGCTTGTGTGTATGCCTGCGTATGTGCCTGTGCATGCAAGCGTACATATGTCTACTGTGTGAGTATGTGTCATACGTATGATTACTGTGAATGTATGTGTGGTGTGCGTGTGTATCTGTTTGTGCACATGTGTGCACATGAAATGGTTTAACATGACCCCTGGAGGCAAACATACGGGAAAAAATGGTCATCCTAGGCCCTACGGTTCTCAAGATATTCACAGAGAACTGTGTCTGCCCTACCCTCCTTTCGGGGGGTCCAGTCCAGCGGGGGGGCTACAGATCAAAACGAAAAATTACGGTTCCATGCTATCCATGTGGGGGTACATGCCCACCAAGTTTTGTGTACCCCGGTCTTTCAGTGTCCCGGGAATCCTTGTTGGTGTACGTCACTAAATGTACACATAAATTATTTTATTGTAAGGCCCCCCATGAACGAAAGTACACAAAACTTGGCATGCATTCGGAGGGTATCATAATGATCCTACACTTTTAATTTCGTGCAGTTTTGACCTTGTCAGCCAGAGATATTGTGATGAAAACACCTAATTTTTTGCTTTTTAATTTTTAACTAGGTGGCGCTATACATGAAATAAGTGGTAATGGGATGGGTTGACATGCCCCCTTAAGACCAACATACATAAAAAAGGTGGACCTCCTAGGCCCTACGGTTATCAAGATATTCACAGAAAACTGTCTCCGGCCACCTACAGGCCAGTTGGTGTATAGTAACATAAATTAATTTATTGTGTGGCCCCCCATGAACGGAATTTCACGAAACTTGGCGTGCATACAGAGGGTGTCATAATGATCCTACACTTCCAATTTTGTACAGTTTTGACTTTGTTAGGTCACAGATACCTTCAATTACAACACCTCATTTTTACTTTTTTGTGTTTAACTAGGTGGCGCTATACATGAAATGAGTCGTTATGGAATGGGTTGACATGGCCCCTTGAGATCAACATACAAAAAAAAAATGGTCCTCCTAAACCTTACGGTTTTCGAGATATTCACAGAAAACTGTGTCTGCCCTACCCTCCTTTCGGGGGGTCCAGTCCAGCGGGGGGGCTACAGATCAAAACGAAAAACGATGGTTCCATGCTATCCATGTGGGGTTACATGCCCACCAAGTTTCGTGTACCCCGGTCTTTCAGTGTTTCGGGAATCATTGACAGAAATTTGGGCATGCGAAAAAAAAAAAAAAAAAAAAAATCTGACTAAACCTATATGACCGCCGCTTCGCTGCGCGGCGGTCATAATAATAATCCAACATTAGTCCAACAGTGCAACAGTGCAAGAGTAAGGTCTAGAGACCAGCATAAACTAGATGTACCGCAGAGCGGTACAAAATATGACCGCCGCCCAGTCCAGCACATTTTTTCCACAAAAATAAATCATGCTGAAAGGCCTATATGATTCTAATTGTCTCACTAAATTGCATTAGCCACACTCAATTCTCACTGGTATCTGCTAGACAACAAGTACCAAAACATGATTAGTTCATAGATTTCACATGTAAAATTCATTTTATACAACCCCACCCCCATCTTGCCTGTTCATAATTCAGAGAAATTCTTGAATTGTGTGCATGTGTGCGTGTACACGTTTATGTTTATGTGTGTGGGTGTGTGTGTGTGTGTGTGCGTGTGTGTGCATGCTTGTGTGTTTGCCTGCGTATGTGTGTTTGTGCATGTGCATATGTCTACTGTGTGAGTATGTGTCATACGTATGATTACTGTGAATGTATGTGTGGTGTGCGTGTGTATCTGTTTGTGCACATGTGTGCACATGAAATGGTTTAACATGACCCCTGGAGGCAAACATACGGGAAAAAATGGTCATCCTAGGCCCTACGGTTCTCAAGATATTCACAGAGAACTGTGTCTGCCCTACCCTCATTTCGGGGGGTCCAGTCCAGCGGGGGGGCTACAGATCAAAACGAAAAATTACGGTTCCATGCTATCCATGTGGGGGTACATGCCCACCAAGTTTTGTGTACCCCGGTCTTTCAGTGTCCCGGGAATCCTTGTTGGTGTACGTCACTAAATGTACACATAAATTATTTTATTGTAAGGCCCCCCATGAACGAAAGTACACAAAACTTGGCATGCATTCGGAGGGTATCATAATGATCCTACACTTTTAATTTCGTGCAGTTTTGACCTTGTCAGCCAGAGATATTGTGATGAAAACACCTAATTTTTTGCTTTTTAATTTTTAACTAGGTGGCGCTATACATGAAATAAGTGGTAATGGGATGGGTTGACATGCCCCCTTAAGACCAACATACATAAAAAAGGTGGACCTCCTAGGCCCTACGGTTATCAAGATATTCACAGAAAACTGTCTCCGGCCACCTACAGGCCAGTTGGTGTATAGTAACATAAATTAATTTATTGTGTGGCCCCCCATGAACGGAATTTCACGAAACTTGGCGTGCATACAGAGGGTGTCATAATGATCCTACACTTCCAATTTTGTACAGTTTTGACTTTGTTAGGTCACAGATACCTTCAATTACAACACCTCATTTTTACTTTTTTGTGTTTAACTAGGTGGCGCTATACATGAAATGAGTCGTTATGGAATGGGTTGACATGGCCCCTTGAGATCAACATACAAAAAAAAAATGGTCCTCCTAAACCTTACGGTTTTCGAGATATTCACAGAAAACTGTGTCTGCCCTACCCTCCTTTCGGGGGGTCCAGTCCAGCGGGGGGGCTACAGATCAAAACGAAAAACGATGGTTCCATGCTATCCATGTGGGGTTACATGCCCACCAAGTTTCGTGTACCCCGGTCTTTCAGTGTCCCGGGAATCATTGACAGAAATTTGGGCATGCGAAAAAAAAAAAAAAAAAAAAAAATCTGACTAAACCTATATGACCGCCGCTTCGCTGCGCGGCGGTCATAATAATAATCCAACATTAGTCCAACAGTGCAACAGTGCAAGAGTAAGGTCTAGAGACCAGCATAAACTAGATGTACCGCAGAGCGGTACAAAATATGACCGCCGCCCAGTCCAGCACATTTTTTCCACAAAAATAAATCACGCTGAAAGGCCTATATGATTCTAATTGTCTCACTAAATTGCATTAGCCACACTCAATTCTCACTGGTATCTGCTAGACAACAAGTACCAAAACATGATTAGTTCATAGATTTCACATGTAAAATTCATTTTATACAACCCCACCCCCATCTTGCCTGTTCATAATTCAGAGAAATTCTTGAATTGTGTGCATGTGTGCGTGTACACGTTTATGTTTATGTGTGTGGGTGTGTGTGTGTGTGTGTGCGTGTGTGTGCATGCTTGTGTGTTTGCCTGCGTATGTGTGTTTGTGCATGTGCATATGTCTACTGTGTGAGTATGTGTCATACGTATGATTACTGTGAATGTATGTGTGGTGTGCGTGTGTATCTGTTTGTGCACATGTGTGCACATGAAATGGGTTAACATGACCCCTGGAGGCAAACATACGGGAAAAAATGGTCATCCTAGGCCCTACGGTTCTCAAGATATTCACAGAGAACTGTGTCTGCCCTACCCTCCTTTCGGGGGGTCCAGTCCAGCGGCTACAGATCAAAACGAAAAATGACGGTTCCATGCTATCCATGTGGGGGTATATGCCCACCAAGTTTTGTGTACCCCGGTCTTTCAGTGTCCCGGGAATCCTTGTTGGTGTACGTCACTAAATGTACACATAAATTATTTTATTGTAAGGCCCCCCATGAACGAAAGTACACGAAACTTGGCATGCATTCGGAGGGTGTCATAATGATCCTACACTTTCAATTTCGTGCAGTTTTGACCTTGTCAGCCAGAGATATTGTGATGAAAACACCTAATTTTTTGCTTTTTAATTTTTAACTAGGTGGCGCTATACATGAAATAAGTGGTAATGGGATGGGTTGACATGCCCCCTTAAGACCAACATACATAAAAAAGGTGGACCTACTAGGGCCTACGGTTCTCGAGATATTCACAGAAAACTGTCTCCGGCCACCTACAGGCCAGTTGGTGTATAGTAACATAAATTAATTTATTGTGTGGCCCCCCATGAACGGAATTCCACGAAACTTGGCGTGCATTCAGAGGGTGTCATAATGATCCTACACTTCCAATTTCGTGCAGTTTTGACTATGTTAGGTCACAGATACCTGCGATTACAACACCTCATTTTTACTTTTTTGTGTTTAACTAGGTGGCGCTATACATGAAATGAGTGGTTATGGAATGGGTTGACATGGCCCCTTGAGATCAACATACAAAAAAAAAATGGTCCTCCTAAACCTTACGGTTCTCGAGATATTCACAGAAAACTGTGTCTGCCCTACCCTCCTTTCGGGGGGTGCAGTCCAGCGGGGGGGCTACAGATCAAAACGAAAAACGATGGTTCCATGCTATCCATATGGGGTTACATGCCCACCAAGTTTCGTCTACCCCGGTCTTTCAGTGTCCCGGGAATCATTGACGGAAATTTGGACATGCGAAAAAGAAAAAAAAAAAAAAAAAAAAAGCTTTGCTGCGCGGCGGTCATAATAATATGGACAAATAGGAGAGTAAAGTATAATGTAGACAAGGTAAAATAAAAAACTATTTCAGTGCAAGAACAGGTTGAGGTTATAGGGTTATAGCCATTCATTCATTCAGTATTGTAGCAGAAGCCTGACCGCAGCCATTGATCATGTGTGCTAATATAGCATGAAAAACAGTGTAGCAGTAAAACAGTAGCGAAAACATTAGTGGGCAGTCAGTACTCAAACATGGACATGGAGAGGGTGGAGAGGCAGACAGACTAAGCAGAGAAGTCTATCTCTCCTCTTCCCTTTAGTGAGGCATTGAACAGTTCAATGGCCCTAGGAACAAATGACTTCCTCAGCCTTTCAGTTGTGCATGGCAGTGAGCGAAGTCTCCAGCTGATCAAGCTCTTTTGGTTTTTGATAGTGCTGTAGAGCGGATGACATTCATTGTCCAAGATGTTGATCAGTTTGTTTAGGGTCCTTTTGTCAGATATTGAAATGATGCACTCCAGTTCAGCTCCTACTACAGAGCCAGCCTTCCTTACCAGCCTGTCAAGTTGCCCAGCATCCTTCTTCTTTGTGCTTCCTCCCCAGCATACCACTGCATAGAAGAGGGCGCTGGCCACAACAGACTGATAGAACATCCTGAGGAGCTTGCTGCACACATTGAAGGACCGCAGCCTCCTCAGGAAGTACAGCCTGCTCTGTCCTTTCTTGTGGAGTGCATCAGTGTTGGCTTACCAGTCCAGTTTATTGTCCAGGTGGAGACCCAGATACTTGTAGGTGCTTACCACCTCCACATTGACCCCATCAATGGAGACTGGTAGCAGAGCGGGCTTAGACCTGCGGAAATCCACCACCATCTCCTTGATCTTTGAAGTGTTGGTAACGCTTTAGAATAACATGTGCTTATTAGGTATTAACAGTGCATAATAAGCAGTTAACAATTCATTACTAACAGTTAGTTAACTGTTGTTATCCTTTAATAACATTAACTAACTGTTAACATGCAGCTTGTAAGTGTTAATAAGCAGCCTTTTAAGTTACTTACAAGCATATTTGTTAACAGTTGTAAGTGTTAACAAGCAGCTTGTTAATGCTTGTTAATGGTGTATAAGACAAAAAGTTGGATAACTAATACGCTTATAAGACCTTTCTTACCTATTTGTAGTAAATTTTGCAGCCCCCCAATCTAAAGCGAGGACCATGTAGCCTATAGTTCCACAAGCCCAACCTTCTATCTCTCCATCTAACTTGGTTTAGCTGTGAGAAATGCACCTTCAAAATAGATGTAGTGAGCAGGAATCGAACCCCGGTCTCCCACGTGAAAGACTGCATCGCTACTTGTTAAGCTAAACTACTGTTCATAATTCACTGATGAAAATGGTCATTTTGATTCTATATTTCGATGTTCTATATCATACTAGCTATGCTTTTTACAAATATGTTTCTGATGGAAAAGTGGTGTTTAATTTCCATAATCTTTGTTCAGTGAACGCATAAAACAGTTTGTCAGTTTGTCAGCAGTCTAAAGATTTGCCAGCTTTGTATATAGTTTGGTTACCTAGCAACCGAGGCGATAAGTGGGTGCGTTCAAAGCTCTGGTTCAAAGTTGCAAACATAGGCGAACGTTCGTGATCGATTTGAAACATGTTTCAGTTTGCTTTGAACAGAGGCGAACATTCGTGGTCTGTTTCTGCATTAATTAAACACCACTTTTCCATCAGAAACATATTTGTAAAAAGCATAGCTAGTGTGATATAGCACATCGGAATATAGAATTAAGATAAACAACTTCATCAGCGGTATAAGGAAAGTAGTGAAGCTCAATAGGTAGTGATGCACTCTCTGATGCAGGAGACCGGGGTTTGATTCCTGCTCACTGCAACAATTTTGAAGGTGCATTTCTCACAGCTAAACCAAGCTAGATAGAGAGATAGAAGGTTGGGCTTGTGGCACTATAGGCTACATGGTCCTCGCTTTAGATTGGGGGGCTGCAAAATGTACTACAAATAGGTAAGAAAGGTCTTATAAGCGTATTAGTTATCCACCTCTTTGTCTTATACACCATTAACAAGCATTAACAAGCTGCTTGTTAACACTTACAACTGTTAACAAATATGCTTGTAAGTAACTTAAAAGGCTGCTTATTAACACTTACAAGCTGCATGTTAACAGTTAGTTAATGTTATTAAAGGATAACAACAGTTAACTAACTGTTAGTAATGAATTGTTAACTGCTTATTATGCACTGTTAATACCTAATAAGCACATGTTATTCTAAAGCGTTACCGAAGTGTTTAGTTGAAGGTGATTGAGTTTACACCACTGCACAAAGTCCTCCACCAGGCTCCTGTACTCTTCCTCTTGCTCGTCCCTGATACACCCCACAATTGCAGTATCATCAGAAAACTTCTGCATGTGGCATGACTCGGTGTTGTAGCAGAATCAGTTGTGTACAGGGTGAACAGGACTGGAGAGAGCACAGTTCCCTGTGGCGCTCCGGTGCTGCTGATCACAGTGTCAGAGAGGCAGTTCTTCAGTCTGACGAACTGTGGTCGCTCGGTCAGGTAATCTGTAATCCAGGTTACCAGGTGAGCGTCCACACCCATCTGCAAGAGTTTGTCCCCCAGTCTGAAGGGTTGGATGGTGTTAAAAGTCCTTGAGAAATCAAAGAACATGACTCTCACAGCACTTTTCCCCTTGTCTAGGTGAGAATGTGTCCTGTGTAAAAGATAAGTGATGGCATTGTCCACGCCCACTTTCTCCTGGTATGCAAACTGTAACGGGTCTAGTGCATGGCATACCTGGGGTCTGAGCATACCTAAGACCAGTCGCTCCATTGTTTTCATCACATGTGATGTAAGAGCGACAGGCCTGAAATCATTAAGCTCGCTGGGGTGTGGTTTCTTGGGGACGGTGGTGAGACATGATGTCTTCCACAGTGTTGGAACTTGTCCGAGACGTAGACTCCAGTTGAAGATGTGCTTCAGTGGCTCCCCCAGTTCAGCAGCACATGCCTTGAGCAGCCTTGGACACAGTCTGTCAGGCCCGGCTGCCTTACGAGGATGGAGTTTTTTTAAAAGATAACTTACTTGATCCTCTGTAATGATGGGGGGGATGAGGGGAGTGGAGGGAGAGGAGGAGGAGGGGTGCTTCTGAGAGGGTTGTCGTGTGGCTAGAGACTGATGGCCGTTGGCTGAAGCCATTGTTGCCGCACTACTCATTGTCACCATGTGGGGGAGAGGTGCGATAGCCTGATCAGCAGTGATGATGGAGAGATGAGATGAGATGAGAGACACAAAGAGATGGAGAGACACAGACAAACACATAGACAGAGAGAGAGAGAGAGAGAGATACTGGACAGAAAGAGAGTGAGAGAAGGAGAGAGAGAGAAAGTGATAGAGAGAGATGCTGGACAGAAGGAGAGTGAGAGACGGAGAGAGAGAGAAAGTGATAGAGAGAGATGCTGGACAGAAGGAGAGTGAGAGAAGGAGAGAGAGAGAAAGTGATAGAGAGAGATGCTGGACAGAAGGAGAGAGAGGGAGAGAAAGTGATAGAGAGAGATGCTGGACAGAAGGAGAGAGAGGGAGAGAAAGTGATAGAGAGAGATGCTGGACAGAAGGAGAGAGGGAGAGAAAGTGATAGAGAGAGATGCTGGACAGAAGGAGAGAGAGAGAAGGAGAGAGAGAGAAAGTGATAGAGATACTGGACAGAAGGAGAGAGGGAGAGATGCTGCCTGTTTCGTGGGCCTTGGTCTGTATGCTAAAAATGAGGTCGCTGGAGAGCGCTGGCTTGTCCTCATGTCGTAGCGCATTAGCGACGACTCGGAGTCTTTCTAAGGACACATCACACACATTACTGCTGGGAGGCTGGGCTGGGCGGACACGCAACCGAACACAGCGAGGGCAGCACAAAGAGCACACATGGAGAAGCTGCTGCAGACTAGGGAGAAACAGAACACATGCTAATGCTTACACACACACACACACACACACACACACACACACACACACACATTCACATACATACACACACACACACACACACACACACACACACACACACACACACACACACACACATTCACATACATACACACACACACACACACACACACACACACACACACATTCACATACATACACACACACACACACACACACACACACACACACACACACATTCACATACATACACACACACACACACACACACACACACACACACACACATTCACATACATACACACACACACACACACACACACACACACACACACACACACACACACATTCACATACATACACACACACACACATTCACATACATACACACACACATTCACATACATACACACACACACACACACACACACACACACACACACACAAATACATTCACATTCACATACACACACACACACACACACACACACACACACACACACACACATTCACATACATACACACACACACACACACACACACACACACACACACACACACAATTACACATACACATACACATACACATACACACACATACAAACATAGAGTGTGTTGTAGTTGTAGTCGAAAGTTGTGTTTCCTTAGTTCAAAGTTGGGATTTTTAACTAGAACAACCCCTAGTTGGGGAAGCCTCACCGAACTTGACCTCGAAATCCAAGATGGCTACCCCCCCCCCCCCCCCCCCCATGCATCAATGTGAAAGCTCT
>NW_027468598.1:31222713-31240213 GCF_046254945.1 Alosa pseudoharengus
ATTCAATTCAATGTTTATAGTGCCAATAAAAATGTATATAGTCTCAAGGAGCTCTACAGAGCCCAGAGCCAGAAGAATCCCCTACAGCAAGCACTAAGGTGCCGGGATGGAGATAAGAAAGTACTCTCTTCTAACAGGGAGACTGAGAAGAACCGAGCACGCAAGGGGGGCCCATCTGCTTGGCAGTGGCGGAGCCAGAATTTGTTTGAAGATGAGAATGGTGTGTGTGTGTGTTTGTGTGTGTGTACCAGTGCAGAGGTATGTTTGTAACCTACATATTTATGTTTTTACAAGCAAACTTTTGGCATGATCTTCAAATTCATTGTGATGCTATATGGGCCTCATGCGAATGAAAGATTAATGTCATAATGTCATGTCATTAGGCCACAACATTTACTGATAACATTTCAAATAGATGGCAGTTAGGGCATTAGTAAACTTTTTGTGTAAAATAGGCTGTTGATGTTTCATAGCCATTTGCTTGTGTGTCGTTATTTCTAGATTTTGACAACAGCTTGTCAGACAACCAGCCTATATGTGGTGCACCTCTCTGCTTTAAGCCTCCATCTTGAAGTGTTTATGTTAGCTAACTGTATAGAATGTGGCATGACATGTGATGCCTCATATTTAAATAAATAAATTAAAAACACCGGAGATTTAAGTGGCACCGAAATGATGGCCTGGTCGTGGGAGTGGCCAGCGAGTGACCAGTGAGTGGGCCACCCCGTGGCTCCGCCTCTGCTGCTTGGGGGCAGCCGGATAGAGAGTAAGAAAAATAAAGGCTCAAGTAAAACCCTAACTTGTGTTTGGGACTCTTAGTTTGTAGTTGCTGCTTGCGTCTGTTCTTCCTGTGGCTCACTTCCTTCGTTAATCAGGGGTGAGTTCAAGACGACAAAATGTTGCAAAATGTTTGATTCAACACAAACAGTGGTGCGTTTTGATTCAACACAAACAGTGGTGCGTTTGATTCAACACAAACAGTGGTGCGTTGAACACTGCGTTGATCGGGCAAGTGGAGCTGAGAAGACTGTGGTTTTCTGAAATGAATATAGGTTTTATTTTTTAAGCTTTTTAATCGTGTCTTTAATCTGTAAATAACTCTAGGAGGATATACTGTGTTCAGTGCCTTTTTAATATAGCAGGTTTGTATTCACCTCTGATACACCCACCAAATGGGAGAATCTCAAAAGCCAAACAATTTACCAAACAATCAGGAAACCATAGCAGAATGGAGCAGAGATGACTTTGAACTTGCCCCATGTGCTTGTCTTTTCTCACGTCCACACCCCTTGCGTACTACCTGCTTTGTGTTCTCTGTTTATCTGCTGTTTTTTAGTCCCAGGCAGAATTGGGATTTTCTGTCCTTTTGCTTTTTCTATCGACTTTCCCTTGACCTTGATGTAAACTGCCATGAGGTCGAGGACAGATATGAAGATGACTGCATAAGGTAAGGACTTCGGAAATGACAACCGCAGTGTTACGAGAATCTGACTCTACTTACACTTATGGGAAGGCGGGTGATATTGATTTATGTCAAGTTGATTGGTTGTTGTTGCATGGCACGTGTGGGGCGTCACTATCACCTTTCCTTTCAAAGGATGCTTCAGTGTACCCTGTGCTAAAGGAGATTTGAAAGGAATCATTGAAGCTCAATTCCTTAGCATGCAGAGAATCCAAACAGCTCTTATTACTAATTGTTACACAGCTCTTCATAATGCTGCAGAATGCTCCATTCACTTGAATAGGCCTTCCCAACGTTTGGTGGTCTGCTATTCCTCGATAACAGACTGTTCCTAAGCATAACAGACTGCTGTCAAGGAATATTAGGTTTTGTGTTTTCACATCTTTCATATCACTCCTCAAATAGTCCGGTTACTTCTTGCAATGGAACTTCATTCAAAAGTGAAAAGCAAACGGTTGATCAGCTGTGTTCTAAAGAATGTTTGATTCAAGTTCAGTGTGTGCTGCGAACTATTTGTTTCTGCAAAAGCCACGATGAAACGGTAACAAATAAATGTAAAGAGTCATAGCATGTGGAGTTTTTTTGTTTTGGCAAAGTAGCTGTGTCATAAGTGGGATATAGAACGTTCCATGTGCTTTTGGTTCTTGTGCCTGTGCCTGTGTGTCTGTCCTGCCTCCTTCCTTGTTCTGGTACCTCGTCCTAGTTCAGTCATTTGTATTTAATCCCTTGTGTGTGTTCAGGTCTTTGCTTCGCCATTGTTGAATTGTCACTGTGATGCAGAGTCCTGCACGGGTTCGGGTACCCGCGGGTACCCAACGGGTGACCCGCACATTTTGATGAAACGGGTGGAAAATATTCTACTGTGTCGGATGCGGGTGCGGGTCGGGTCGGACACGGGGGTGACACGGGTCGGAATTGGCCTTTCATAAACATCACGTGCATGTGTAACAATATTTTCTACAGTAACACATCCTAAATAATATGCCTGCAATTCAAGTTGATAAAAGCATTTGAAATGCACGTTTCGTACGTGCCTTCCCAAAATAGGCGCCTATAGGCTAATTTCACTTTTAAAAATCACATGCGCGGGATCTGCCTGCAGTCTTTCCGAACAAAAGTGGCTGCACTTTGATAAAAAAAACGCCTAAAGATGACTCTTTTGACATGTTGTCATGGTGGAGAGCGCATGCTCGTTTAATTCCCAATATTGCCTAGATTGTGAGATCTATTGACATCCCTGCAAGCGAGCGAGATTATGCTCCTATGCGTGGGAACATTTTCCCCATTCAATCTTGCACTCAAATAAACGGGATAGTGCAGGGTTGCCAACTTTGTGTGATTGGCTGGAGTGAGATTTTGTGAAGTCATAGTGCGTGTGCGTTAAATTTTTCCCTAAACCTAATTTTAAAAATGTCTGTCCCCTGACTTTTTTGCTATGTACAGTATAATCCCTGATTTAAGTTTCTTCAAAATGTACAATTAAATTATTGATTGCACTTGAAAACAAGACCAGTGTTTTAACCCCGTGGCATGGAAGGATTATGAGCCACTGGGCACAGACATGAAAAGGGCCCCCCTGCCCACCTGAAAAAGGTAGTAGCTCAGTAGGAAAAAATGAAAAATAACCCCTTAAATGATTACTTCTGGGGAGTTTTGTGGAAAGAAATGGACAGATTGAGACTTATGAATGTGTGTATGAGTGTACGTATGTATCAGGGATAGAAATAGCCTAAAATATTTTTTTCCACCTACCATTGTGGCTGGTGGATTCCAAAGTCTACCAGCCACTAGAGATACAGTATGAACATTTGATGAAAAATCATGACCAAAATGATTACGGTTATTGGTATTGCAATATGATTAAAATGTGCTGACTTTTCTTCTAAACCTACCATCAATGTTGGACAGAACTCATAATTGGCCTGCCCTTCATGCCCAGTAGCAACAAATCTAAAGGTCAACAGAACAGCTATAGTGTCATAAAAGTGGTGTGGCTCCTTTAAGACCCAATCCACTGGTGTGAGTTCTGGAGCCATCCAACTTCTAACTCTATACTATCCTACATCATCTGATTTTATTATTATGTCTAGGCTACAGTATATTTAACATTTAACATTTATTTTCTATTTGGCCTGTTATGAAATTATGCATTGACCAATATAAGCACACTTTTTAAGACACTTAAATACATGCATGCTTAGCATTTTGTGAAAACAAATCATTATGGCTACATCGACAAACTCTTAGCCATGAGCTATATATCCTCTGATTTTAATATTTACACATATGTAGGTATTTAAGCACAGCTCAGTTTTAAGACACTTAAAGCCCAAAATTGGAGACCATATAGAAATTTGCTACCATTTCAAAACCGGATTACTCTGGAACGGCTTATTGTACAGGGGATTGCATTACACCTTTGTGTTCGGTAAGGTCTGCTGTTTATTCTGGTTTACGGTTTGTCATGTGTGGAACGAAAAGTTTGTGAGATATTCCTCCTATAGGAATTGAAATGACCGCAGAGCTATAGTAGCCTAATATGATTATTTCTTGAAAGTTAATTTATTTTTCTCGCGAACCGTTTATCGCAGCAAATAGCGGATATAGCACCTTATAAAAGATGAGAAAAAGTTATTTAATGTGATGTCTGTGAGGCTACTTTGCGAGTAGTTCCTAGAGAAGAATGGGCGGCCACACTTTATGTCGGTCTGTCTGCCTCATGTCTAAATAGCAGCGTGTTCCGTGAAGGTGTCGCGGACCGGATTAAAATACCATAGTCAGCGAATCAACAATCAGAGAAAACTGCGCTGAGAACGTTGTAGGCGGATATTAGACCTACCTGCTGTTGGCCTAGACATATGTATGCCTTAAACTCGTATCCTGTCATTTAGAAACAATGCTGTGGGCTAGTCTAGTCATCAACAAAAAATTAACGGATTGCAAAAAAAAAAAGAATGGATTTGGCGTGACATTTCTTGAGTGTGCGTGAGAGCGTGAGATTGGTGCTGAAAGCGTGAGTGTCACGCCAGATGCGTGAGAGTTGGCAACCCTGATCACACGTCTTATGCCTATTTCCATAAAGTTTCACAGGCTAATGCATAATCAGGTGTAGGTTATGACCGAATCATTCCTTCATTTAATGTAGGCTAGCCTACTACTGCTGTTAATAAGTTGTGTGTGCAAGGCCATGTTTGAATTCTAAATTAGGCATTTGCGTGGCGATAGCCTTGTAGACGCATCTGCTTGAAAAGTGGTAAAATGTTATCACTCGGGTGTTGAAAAGTAGCCAGGCTGCCACAATACATCATGTAGGATATGCCTGTCAACTTCAGCTGAAGTTGGATCTGCAATGTTAATGGTTGTGTAATTAGTTCCTTAAATGTGTCTAACTCGGGTACGGGTCGGGTGTCAGTTTTATTTAATGCGGGTCGGGTCGGGTACGGATTTTAACTAGCTCTAGTGTCGGAAAACGGGTCGGATGCGGTTTTAAACATGACGGGTACGGGTGGGTGCGGATTTAAACAATTGGACCCGTGCAGGACTCTGCTGTGATGTTCGGCCATGTTGTTTTGAATCGTGAGTGAAGTTTGTTTTTGAGTCTGCGAATCATGCATTTGTGTCCTCCCTCAACTAGCACCAGGATTCTGCCATATTTTCTTAGAAGATTTGAAAGGACTATAGACTATGAAATTCGAAATATCTAAAAAGATGCTCAAAACAAACAAACAAAAAAACATTTGACTCCATGGCCACTGCCCTGGCATGTGTATGACTGACATGACAGTATGAAGTTTATTCCAGAGTTATCAAACAGGGTGTTGCTGAAAAATGCAAGTTGATTTAGCCAGCCACCGTGGATAGGGACGTAACTTGTGTACCAAACAAACATGTTATTACGAAGGGAGGCTGATTTCATACGACTTATTATTATGCCAGAGGCCATTCACTTACTGATCACCATGATTGACAGGACATCATTACTCATACACAGCCCAAGGAAGGCAGGCCTGCAGAGCTGAATAATGCATGCAGACTGTTATACCCAGTCAGATCAAGGCCATACCACTCATTTCACAGTCTCAGGAAACCAGGAACAGACCAGAGACCTGTCTCATTGAGCCTCCTCAAACACTGAACTAATTGCTTCCAAGTCGTAAAGAGTCCGTGTGGGTCTGATTGGGAAAGGGCACCAACCTAAGACGCCATTATGAGCCAGACTTTGAATACATGGAATATTTACTCCTCCAAACTTTCGAAGCTTCACAGATTTTCATACCATTTTTCTCTCTCTCTCTCTCTCTCTCTCTCTCTCTCTCTCTCTCTCTCTCTCACTGGCTCTCCCCTGATGCGTCTTGTCAGATTGAAATGAATGTGACTTCAGAAGAGCTGCTTTGATTTGGCTCCCTATGGAACGCATGGTGCTGGAGTGTAGAATTCACAACGCCGTGGTCGGCCTTATCAGCGCTCTTATCTCTCAGACAGAGACTGACCGATGTGCACGTAGCCCAGCTCGGCTGAGTCCATATAATATTAGGTCTGGTTCTGCAAAAGACATGGACAGTGATCTATAACTCTGATCCTGTTGCTCACTTGCTTGCAGAACAGACATGACCGTTGACTTTAGATTACATATACGGCAGTACAAAGATGTGTATGCATGAGACATGGAAGACATATGCCTATCCAGGTCAGGCTGAGCATATATGTAGGTTATTTGGTGTTGAATTCAAAAGGCAAACCATACTAATCACAGAGGCATGCATCTGAATACACACACACACACACACACACAAACACAACACACACACATAGACACACACACACACCAGACACAGGTGGGTCTGTCATTAAATTGCTGCGGCAAAGCAAGTGTGAATATGATGAATGTCGGGGCTAGATGCCATATCGCCACCCAAAAGAAGTCTCTGAAAAGTCCCTCCACTAATTAAATCTGTTCCTTCACTAAGCATGAACTAAATGGTCAGATTAACCTTGAGAGGAGCCAGTGAAGACCAGTGCTATTTATTTTCCATGCTCCCACTGTAATGAACTGTCAGCCGTGCACGGAGACGCCCAGGTACCGGGCGACCCTGGGAGACCCTGATGACCATGCACATGTTTAGTGATGAGATCCCTAACTGTGAAGGACAATTGGCCAGGGGGTTTTCATCTTGTCTTTACAGGAGCAATGGACACACCGTGCCACTATGGTGAGTTAGCATTTGCTAATCTACAGTAACCCCCCCAACCCTCCTCTCTCTGGAAGAATGGACACACCGTGCCACTATGGTGAGTTAGCATTCGCTAATCTACAGTACCCCCCCCCCCCCCAACCCTCCTCTCTCTGGAGGAATGGACACTATGGTGAGTTAACATTCGCTAATCTACAGTACACCCCCCCCCCAACCCTCCTCTCTCTGGAGGAATGGACACACCGTGCGACTATGGTGAGTTAGCTTTCGCTAATCTACAGCGACCCCCCCCCACCACCCACCCAATCTCTCTCTGTTTCTGTTGCTGCTTTGCATTTGTTAATACTGATGACGAGCACTTGTGTTTTTGGTTATGTTATGCAGATAAAAAGTCTCTGTAACAATATTGCTCTTGTCTTGGCTCTTGTTTATTTTAATCTCTTTCAAGAATCATCACAAACATTTCCCTTATTGTATACCATGTTTTACAATACAACCTAAACATCAAAAACAACAACAACAACAAAAAACAGAAAGTGCATGATGCTACTATCAGCTAAGGTATGGTCTTTTTTTCTCCCCCATTCCAGAGAGAGTGAGTCGAATGAATCCTTTGATATAATTAGAAGCCTAGGCGATAAATGCCTTGTGCATTCACGTATAAAAAGTAACAGCGTCAGGAGTTTGGAGCCTTTCATCTGGCCAGACCGGCGGTCAGAACAAAGGGAAATTAAATGTGTGGCATTCAGGCCCCCCTTGCTGCGCCACATACACACACACACACACACACACATTCAGAACCCCCCTGCTGTGCCAGGGCCTCGTCCTGCTTTCTGGAGGCGGGCTGTCACCGAGCTGAGAGGCTAGTGGCGCTTGAAGGGTACTTGAGGGATGATTCATTGTTTTGCTTTTTTTCTCCGTTCCCTACCCCCCCCCCTTCCTCCTTGTCCTCTTCCTCCTCCTCAAGCAAACTTTTACTCAACAAGAGCCCCCTCACCAGCAATGTGAATGTGACTTCAGAAGAGCTGCTTTGATTTGGCTCCCTATGGAACGCAATGCACGCACGCACGCACACAGACATACACAGGCATGTCTTAGACACAATATACAAAGATACCCTCATATATGCACACACACACAGGCACACACACTCTCTTAGACACAATATTCAAAAATACAATACTGGTCACACATACACAAGTGGAAAACAGACACACACACACACACACTCAAATCTTCCAAGTTTTTGTGTGGCAGTGCTATGCGTTCTCTGGTGCCGTGCCGCCCGGGTGACAGGTGAGTCAGCTGTTTTAGTTCTGCTCCGTAAGCACCCACGCTCCACGAGAAGCACCTGCTCGCCTCCCATCCGTCATCCTCACTCAAGGTGTCCTCGCCAAGCCCAAACCCCATCATTGGCCCATGATTTTCATAATTCCACTAGTTATGAAAATGATGACACAGCATGCTCCTAATTAAGTAGGCCACGTTGGAATGCAAATGGGACAAACACAGATGTTGGAGTGGTCTCAAAAATGCCATACACTGAAGTAAGGACATTATGGTAAAACACATTTTGGCAAGGACGTCCCAAATCAGCCCTCCGTGCCCACATAAGGCTATTGATTATCACCCACTGTAGTGCATAATCAGTTTCGAGTGGTTTGGTGTGTCTTCAGATATAGCCATCGATCTGTTTCCCCCCCCCCCTGGGTCTTCCAGGCCTGGGTCACAAGCTGGACTGAGCAAATTCCTCCCACTTATAATGGTGTTCAAAGTAGGCGTAGGATAGGGTTTACTGAAAGATAAAAGATGAAATCTTCAAAACAAAATGTTTGGTCAAATGTTTGTCCGCAGATAAACAGCTATGCCCATAATTATTCATATTCATGCCAGTGTTTGACCAAATAATCAAGAGGTGTCATGGGTACAGTATGAGTCATTTTGGGCATAGCTGGACTACAGTGTTTTTGTTGTTGAACTGGTATTGCATTGCAACATCCATAGGAAGCACACATGTTCATCTACACCATGCAAGGGCGTTACTGTATTTTCAATATCGGGGGCTGATAGATCCATTAAGTGCGATATATGTATATAATCCATCCTCCCAACTTGTGCTGTAAGACCACGAGGCCTATATTGTAACCAGCTACAAATTGCATATCAGACTTCATGCCTAAGGAGAATGGAATGGCTTGCAAACAAAAGGTCATCCCACTTTATTATGCTGCTCTGTCAATTTTCTACAGTAATATCACAGTGAGCGTAAAGAGCTCTCTGCTTCACTGACCTGTAGACGAGGCAGTGGTGAGATAAGGTTATGTCCATAGCTACCACCAGATGACAAACCGGCGTGTGCTTTCTCCCTTGTGCTCTATCAAATGTATCTCTATCCTCACAATCCATCTAAACAACACTTGGTATGGAAAATTGCTGAAAGTTGCAATAACAGACATTCATGTGTATAGGCTATGCAGTTGAATTCATCGGCTAAAGGGTATTTTTCCCCTTGATGAGTAGTTTAATCGAGATCGAGCACCATATTTTCAGGAATTTTTTTTTTTACATTTTTTTTTTTATTATTATTATTTTTATTTTTGTTTTATTTATTTATATTTTTAAAGCAAAATCCTGAAAAAAATATTGGGTTATGGACATATCCTGTCCTGTCACTTGCCTTGGATGGATGCATTGCTTTAATGAATAAATGCACTGCCACAGACTCCTACTTCAGACCTGTTCCATCTGAGGGTCATTACGGGCTATTTCTTGTATTCGACCTCCACACAGTGCCGGCCTGTTGAAGGAAGGACAACAGCAGCAGTGCTGGGAGAGGCTATGCATCCTGCAGCAACAGCCCACTGTGTTGATCTCACTTCGGGTAATCTCAGACCATGTTAATGTGTATAGCCATTTGCTCACTTGATTACAATTTCAGCTTTAATCAATTGGATTTCAATAGCAGAATTTTAATCACCAGTGACCTCGGTGACAGCTAATAACCAAAGCTCTCCATGGCAATAAACATTCCGTTAATGAAAACATTCCAACCTGGGGCCTGGGGTTTAGAGCAACCAGTGGTTTCTCAATTATAAGACATGGAGACTGTTAATTGCTAGGCTATGGGCTCCTGTAATGACTTTTCTCTGTTTTTTTTCCCTTTTTCTTCTCCCACAAGGGCAGAGGAACATGATTAGCATTCAAGCCATACAGTGCGTTTCAAGGCAGTTCTTTTAAGAGTAGTGCGGTCTAGTTGAAATTCTGAAAAGAAGCTTTTCTATACCGTAGTAACCCTCCTCAACATTTGACCACTATTCTTTTTTAAAATGTGGAAGCACTGAGAGTTCCGGTTCCTATGATGCATCAGGACATGACTGAACATACAGATGGAGAAGGGGCAGTCAATTTACACTAAAATTAGTATTTCATCAAGTGTTTGTGTAACAGTGATACAGTGATTTAGGTAAAAAAAAAAAAAGAATATATATATATATATATATATATATATAATATATGCACAATGACAATAAAGTTGAATCTAATCTGAATCTTATATATATATATATATATATATATATATATATATATATATATATATATATATATATATATATATTGTTTTTCACAATTTTGTTTACTGCCGGTTTTAGTGAGATTTCCTGACATGAACTTCTGACGCTGCTGTCTGCCTGGTCGCGTTATTGTCACAAATCATCTCCTGAGTCAGTGTTTCCTGCTGACGTCACTTCCTCCACCTCACCGCTAGATTGACTTGTCAGAGAGCGTGACCTGCAGAGGCTCATTAGGACCCAGGGGAGTCAGAGCAGCACGCCTGCCTGCTGCTCCGCAGGAGCTGCCTTTGCTCTCAGGCCGCCTCCAGGCCACCTCCTCATCTTTGCTCTTAGGCCGCCTCCAGGCCACCTCCAGGCCACCTCCGCCTCCAGGCCGCCTCCTCATCTTTGCTCTTAGGCCGCCTCCAGGCCACCTCCAGGCCACCTCCTCATCTTTGCTCCTAGGCCGCCTCCAGGCCACCTCCTCATCTTTGCTCTTAGGCCGCCTCCTCATCTTTGCTTCTAGGCCGCCTCCAGGCCACCTCCTCATCTTTGCTCTTAGGCCGCCTCCAGGCCACCTCCTCATCTTTGCTCTTAGGCCGCCTCCAGGCCACCTCCTCATCTCCTCCATCTCCCCTTCCCCTATACTCTTCTGTTGCAAATTATATTCCGAGAAGAAGAAAATGATTAGCGTGTGTGTGTGTGTGTGTGTGTGTGGGAGAGTGGGCTCTATCCACTAAAAATATCCTCTGCACCCAACTGCAACCACCTCTAGCAAGCTTCTCTACCGTGTAAATGAAGAAATGCCAGTGAGTTTCTCTAAAGTGAGTGCTGTTCAGCAGACACTGTCATCCAAATCTGTTTCTCAGGTGGCAACACTGTCACTGCTCCACCAAGTCCCCAAAAGATGTCACAAAAGGAATAGGCCTACTGCAGAACCAAACCCATTCTTACAGCCATTTTGCACTAAATAGCTCCTCACTAAGCTTTAACGTGCTCCCTTGGTACCATTTAGCACCAGGGGTTTTGATAAAGGCATTTCATTCTCTAAGCTCATCTGTGCCATTTACCCTCCCTGTGGAACCATCTAGAACCATTTTTCAGGTTATGTAAAAACAAATAAGGTTCTGCTTGCCTCTGTTTGTGTGTGTGTGTGTGTGTGTGTGTGTGTGTGAGCGCGCATCACTAAATACAATTATGCTCTATTTCCTGTCTAAAATGGGGTATTATTGGTTGTAAAGATGTTTCACACATTCCCCAGTGGGCTCTAACCAAAATACTTCCTCACTCAGTATTGTTCACAGGATGAAACTGATAAAAGCTTGCCAGCCAGAAGAGCTTCATCTTTATGTGCAAGCTACAAGTCTATAAGTCTCCATACAAATTTCACAGAGCAGATTCTGCTTGTGTTTGTGTATGTGTGTGTGTGTGTGTGTGTGTGAGAGAGAGAGAGAGAGACACACATACGGTATTGTCTATTCTGTGTTCACATGTTTACTCGCATTGCTGTATGTCTATGTTGTTTCTTTTGTGATTGTACTGTGTGTGTTACACTGGCACACTGGCTTTGGCAACACTGTACCCAAGCAGTCATGCTAATAAAGCTTCTTTGAATTTGAATTTGAGAGAGAAAGAAAGAGAAAACACTGAATAAACACAATGTTTCTCTATTTCCTGTTTTAAAATGGAACATTATGGCTTGTCGAGATGCAGCATATATTCTCATTAGCCTGCAAGCATGGTTCTCCCTCACATAGCACATACATATTGTTCTCAGGATGAAACGGATCGTCTGACAAAGTAGAGCTTCATTTTTATATAAGCGTGTGCTTCGAACCCAGGAGAGTCCCCATATATTTTTATTAGAAATTGCACTCAGCCTCCCGGCTTCCACTTCATACATTATGAACAAAACACTTAAGAGTGGAATGGAGGAGATATGTGCAGTGATTCAACATGCTTGAATAATGAAAATCTCTCTTTTTAACACCTCTCACCCACAACCCCCACACACCCTGAGCAAAATGTCAGTGACATTGCTAAACCAGTGCCACCACTGGCATCAGTGTCTTTGTCACACACACAAGGTCCCATTAGATAGTATATATTTCAAAGAGCTTGATTCAGTTGGAGCATTTAACTTCGTCTGTCGTACACCCTGGCGTGAAGGAGTGAGGCAAAAAGAGAGGGAGACAGAGAGAAATCAAGACAGACACGAAAGGTTAAGGAGAGGATGACATCCCTGGAGTGCCCCAAGCATGTTAAGTCTTAATCAACAACCAAAGTCACTAAGGCGAGCGCAAGAAAGGTCGAGCATTAATCATACGACAGATCGGCCGCCTCGTCTGTCAGTGTCATTTTCTTCAGGACCTGACAGACTCAAGCCCAAGGAATATATCTCTCGCCACACACACACACACACACACACACACACACACACACACACACAGAAACCAGTCTGACACCAGCAAGCAGGTCATGAAACCAGCAGGTCATGTGCCAGCAGCTATTCCACAGGATGATGTATTTTTCCTCTTGTCTCTCTTAGGATATCTCAGAACAAGAGCACAGCTTTTGTCTTCTGCTTCTCCCTCTTTTTCTGTCCGTTTCAGCTCTCTCTTTCCCTGACAGATTGCATCAACTCTTTTAGGAAAACTAACAGTGACATGAGTAAGAGCAATGTGACTGAAATGCAATGACTAGGTCTTAGTTAGGACATAAAAGCCTCCATCTATCTGGAACCTTCCGCCCTTTCTTTCTTCTTGAGTGGTTTATCGACATTGAAATGAGATGGTGACACCTTAGATGAAGGCAAAGCCGGCAATGAGTTGTCATTACACACTGTCCATAGAGATCAATAGTGTAGCCTGGAAAAGCCCTGAGTTGTCTGAAGCGCTCAGACTTACTGGTATATTAGACCTATTCGACACATCACTAAAGTCAACCAACTATAATTATAGCAATTTTGTGTCATTGGTAATTACAAAGGCATTTCTGGGGCACAAACACAATTTTTTCACATTTTATTCAATAAAAATCAATCAAGTAGAAATCTGTTGCACTCAAGAGCACTGATAAATGCCAGCACACCATAATAAAAGTGACCAATAACTCTCAAGGACATCAGCGCTGAGAGGTTATTTAAGACACCATGGCTTCATAACTTTATGGCTATAGCCGTAGTGCTTCTATTTCTAAAGGACTTTGTTTACTATTTGTTTACCGACCACAATAAAATGCATTATCATCCCTACTCTGATGCAGATTCAGGTTCTGCAAGACCACAAGTTGTAGGGTGTTGTCTGTGCGAAAGCATAATGGGCAGAGCTTTCTTTTATTTAGTTTGGAATATATAGAGCCGCTTGGCTTTATTTAGAAACACCTTCCCCCTCCCCTCCTCATTCCTTCCAATATCTTACCACTGCTGACATGTCTCTTAAGCAACTTGGGCAGATTCACTGTGATTGGTTTTAATGTGGTAGTTCATTTAGACCTGAGTGCTTTCGACACACATCACAGCCTTATCTAAGGGCCAGTGAGAGAAGACAGTGTTTGGTTATCCCAAGACTCATGTTGGACCTCCACTGTTTGTTTCCCTCCGCTCTGTGTGGTATACGGTATAAGATGTGCGTTCCAGGGAAGGGACGCCACACTCCATTTCCTTGCTGTTGCATCACATGGACACTTGAGGCCATTCCTTCATTTGTGTGTGTGTGCAATTCGTCACACACACACACACACACACACACACACACACACACACACACACACACAAACATGCACACACACTCATGCAAACACGAACACACACACACACACACGCACACACAGACACACACACAGAGACACACACACACACACACACACACACACACACACACACACACACACACACACACACATAGAGACACACACATAGAGACACACACACACAAACACACACACAGACACACACTCCCGTCTGAAACATATGACTTTGCAGTAAAATCACCTGATATATATGAGTTTGCGTCTCCAAATGACACTAATCTTCCTGGTTCAGGTCTGTCCAGAGTGATGGACCTGAAATGAGAAGCTTTCTCTTGTCAGTATATTTTCTTCAACCTGCCTGGGTCACCCTCCTTGTCCCATCTGACCAGGGCTGCCCATAAGACATACATAAGACAAGTGTGGAAAACTCTCATGCATTGCACTGTTATGGTTGAAAAGTTATTGTTGATGTGATGATAAGGAGGATAGGAGAACCAGACTGCACTTAGATGACAGGCCTAATTGAGAGGACTAACAATTATGTCATGTTTAAAGAAACACGATGTAGTTCTTCTACCTTACAATGACGGCTTCAAGCTCATTTTGATGCTCCACTGAATTATAATAGGGAGAATGAATTCTCTGACATTGCCCGTCGCTAAATTGCATTGGATATTGATGCCAAGGAGCATAGCTATCGGTTCTTCCATTGTGTTCCTTTAGGTTAGGCTGTTGGTATAGCTCTGGTGTCTGCTGCAAGCAACTTACAGTAAACAGGGTATTCTATAAATCATTGCAAACCATATGCATGCTGGGTCTAAAGTTTAGGATTCAAGTAAATCCACTACTTGTCCTCTGTGTTCTTAATTAATTTGCAACACATTTAGGTGCACAAGTCTATCTGACATGCAAATAATTTAATGTGAATTGAGGATAAATAAACGGTTCAAATGTAAACGGTTCAAATGTAACACACACCAAATGTGTCCTCGTAAGACAAGACTCTGGTTCAATTTCACGACCGGCGACATCTGTCCGAGAGTACTTAACTTCTCTTCGGGGAGGTAAGAGCAGGTAAGGGAGGTTTGTCAGATATCAAGGTGACCAGATGGGTTTCGGAGCTGGCACGGACCCGAGGCTTTCCCTGCTGCCAAGCGGGCCAAGGAAGGGCTTGAAGATGATCCAAAAGGCCAAATGCCCAGCAGATGACAAAATCAGGAAAAGACAGATTACATTTCGATGAGAGAGAGAGCTCAGGTAGTGACACTCTACCCATACAGCAGCCTAATAAAACTCCATCACATGATGTCTGGGTCACTGGAAGACATTAGTTACAATTTTAGCCGTTTAACTTCAGCTACATTTTGGGTGTCCATCTTTGAAGCAAAGCAAATAATATTCTGATGTTGACATACCAATGGGTCCGTGATTATGATAATAGAAAATATTTCAAGGTCTAAGAGTAAAGTAAAAAACAAGAGCAAAGATATAGCCTAATGTCACTATTAAAGTAATATGATTAATACAGCATAATAGAACACATTAAATGTAATGCAGTGAAATAATTATAATAATTAATTGAACATAATATGGCGTTTTACAAACGGAAGTTCGGGAGGAGCGTGACGGAATTTGCCACTCCTCCTTCAAGCAGTCAGGATATTTATTCACAGTCTACCTGCCGAAGTTGCAGCATCGGTGTTACTCCGCTTACCCCCTTACGCCTCTTGTCTTCCATAGTTAAAGAATAAGGGGGTGTATGGCGGAATCTTGCCCGACTCCTGCCTGCGCAGTCGACTCCGGCACGATTCCGCAAAGCATTTCAGGACCATGGCCAGAGACCTCGCCAAACATGCTCTTCTATTATGCTTTTATGTATTATGCTTTTATGTCTTTATGCAAATTCAGGAATGTGAACTAGTGAAGTAGGGTTTTGGTGATTTACCTACGGGAGAGTGATGGACAGAAACCTATACTGTAGCTTCCCCACAAGGCGGGAATAGCATCAATGATTTTGACAGCAACATCTTGTTCCAATTTCACTTCTCCTATACTTTCTGTCTCTTTCTCTTCTCTCTTTATTCTATCTCTCTGTCTGTCTCTCATACACACACACACACACGCACACGCACACTCACACTCACACACATGTATACTTGTATTTTAATCATGATACAACTGCTCTGTAGGCAAGTTTGCAGCAGAACCGGAGAAAAAAGAAGTACGGAAAAGTAGCTAAGTATGTTTTTGATGACACAGGCAGCGAGAGAGACAGATAGAGAGAGAACTCGGTGATGTGAGCATAAGTGCATAAGTGAAACCACCGCCCCCCCCCCCCAGCTCTTTGCCTCCATACCCATGCCATCCCATCCTACTGTCATACTTGTCACACATTTAAAGGCTGTACTTTCTTTTTTAAAAACTTTTGCTCTGTCGTTGTCCTCACCAGGTTCTCAAGTAGCAGTGATAATTCCACACATGTGTGTGTGTGTGTGTATGTGTGTGTGTGTGTGTGGTGACTTGTCCCCAGTCAGGAGCTGTGAATTTCTGATGAATTTTTCATCAGATGTCTAGCGTGTGTTTATGGCTGTCCTGTAGGAAGTCACTGTAGCTCAAATACAAACAGCCACACTCTCTCTCTCTCCAACACACACACACACACACACACACACACGCACGCACACAAATACACACACAGACACACACACACACACACACACACGCTCGCACACAAATACAGTACACACACACACACTAATTCTTTCTATTTCCTCCCTTCCCTTTCTCTCTCCCTCCCCCTCTCTCATTCCTGGGCTTAACTAGATGTACCGCAGAGCGGTACAAAATATGACCGCCGCCCAGTCCAGCACATTTTTTCCACAAAAATATCACTGATATCTGCTAGACAACAAGTACCAAAACATGATTAGTTCATAGATTTCACATGTAAAATTAATTTTATACAACCCCACCTCCATCTTGCCTGTTCATAATTCTGTGTGTGTGTGTGTGTGTGCGTGCTTGTGTGTGTGCCTGCGTATGTGCCTGTGCATGCAAGCGTACATATGTCTACTGTGTGAGTATGTGTCATACGTATGATTACTGTGAATGTATGTGTGTGTGTGTGTGTGTGTATCTGTTTGTGCACATGTGTGCACATGAAATGGGTTAACATGACCCCTGGAGGCAAACATACGGAAAAAAATGGTCATCCTAGGCCCTACAGTTCTCAAGATATTCACAGAGAACTGTGTCTGCCCTACCCTTCTTTCGGGGGGTCCAGTCCAGCGGGGGGGCTACAGATCAAAACGAAAAATTACGGTTCCATGCTATCCATGTGGGGGTACATGCCCAGGAAGTTTTGTGTACCCCGGTCTTTCAGTGTCCCGGGAATCCTTGTTGGTGTACGTCACTAAATGTACACATAAATTATTTTATTGTAAGGCCCCCCATGAACGAAAGTACACAAAACTTGGCATGCATTCGGAGGGTGTCATAATGATCCTACACTTTTCATTTCGTGCAGTTTTGACCTTGTCAGCCAG
>NW_027468598.1:31245213-31450213 GCF_046254945.1 Alosa pseudoharengus
AAGGCAGTAGTGACCTACAGGGTTGGGTAGTAACGGATTACATGTAATCTGGATTACTTAATCAGATTACAAAAATCAAGTAACTATAATCAGCCCAGATTACAATAAAAAAATTGTGTAATCAGATTAGTTACATTGTTGGGGATTACCTGATTACATTTTATCATGCAAATAATGCAACTTTTTTAGGATAGCCTAGCTATCTTTTAATTTGACAAGCAGTTCATTCGGATATTCACTTTTTAGACTTTTTTAAGATATAGTTAAGAACAAAATTATTCATACCCCTGGCAAATATTGATTTTCTCTTGACCAATATGTTTGTTCTTAATTAAAATGACACTTGCTCATACCAAAAGGTTGCAAGACAATGTGGAAAAAACATGGAATCAAAAAAAATGTTTTTATCTTTTTTAACATTTTTATTAAAAATTGCGTGTTCAAAATTATTCATACCCTTTTTAAACAATCACTGGAAACATCTTTATTTACCACCACAGCTCTCAAAATGGTTCATATAATACCCACTAAGCCTCTTCATGTCTCCACAATGATTGTAGACTGCACCTTTTTAGCAGCAATCTGGGTTTTGAGGCAGGAACGATTATTTGCCATCACTTTGACCTTGTGCTCACTTTTTTGACGGATTGAGGTCCGCTCTAAAATGTTGATATTGTTGTTTGGCTGTATGTTTTGGATCATTGTGTGGTTTATTGTTCAAATGCTACCTTTTGGGGCAGCCATGGCCTACTGGTTAGGGCTTCGGCCTTTGGGCTTGCCGGTTCGACTTCAATAATTCACGGATTGGGATAAATGCAGAGACCAAATGTCCCTCACGCGATCAAAAGATATACTTACTTACTAACTTACATACTATTGGGGCAGGTCTCTCGGCACACTGCCTGATCTTTTCCTCCTAGCCTCTTGTTTTAGTGTTAACGTTTACTTTGAGAAAGTCACCAGGTCCCCCTGGTTGAAAAACATCCCAAAATAATAATTTTCTCACCCCCACAATTGAAATGGACATGGTGTCATTTGGGTTTAATGCTTCCCTTTTTATGCCAATCTCAGGCCATGTCCCTGGGTCAAAAAAATCCAACGAAAGCTACATTCTTTGTCCAGGTGTGCCCTTATAAAGGTTAAGCTGAGTTGTGCATGTTTGGAGAAGAGCGGAGAAAAATAGAATGAGAATTCTTTCATCAATTCTGTGGTGGTGTCTTTTACTTAATGGGCATATGTATTGAAGTAATCTAAAAGTAATCCTAAAGTAATCAGATTACGTTACATGTTTTTGGTAATCTAAGTGATTACGTTACTGATTACAAAAATTGCCATGTAATTTGTAGTCAGTAATGGATTACATTTCAAAGTAATCTGACCCAACCCTGGTGACCTATAAGGTTAAACTAAGCACCCACAGGTGCCTGAGGGGGGCGTGTCTTCAATTAGCCTTGTCATCCCATAGCCCTACTCTTCTTCAAATTGTCAGTAATAGAAAAACAGATAAGTGGGATAAAATACAATCATAAATACATCAAACAATTACGTTATAAATATCAGAAATGCTCCAGGTCTAAAGGAAGCAAGACAGACTTACTTCCTTATTTAGACCTAGAGGCTCCAGTGTGTCCAGTGTATGGATCCAGTATGGATTACGGATAGATTATGGACATTATCATATTTACACATTCTTACAAAGTGCTATTATACATATATTATTATGACCGCCGCGCAGCGAAGCGGCGGTCATATAGGTTTAGTCAGATTTTTTTTTTTTTTTTTTTTTTTTTCTTTTTCGCATGCCCAAATTTCTGTCAATGAGTCCCGGGACACTGAAAGACCGGGGTACACGAAACTTGGTGGGCATGTAACCCCATATGGATAGCATGGAACCATCATTTTTCGTTTTGATCTGTAGCCCCCCCGCTGGACTGCACCCCCCGAAAGGAGGGTAGGGCAGACACAGTTTTCTGTGAATATCTCGAGAACCGTAAGGTTTAGGAGGACCATTTTTTTTTGGTAAGTTGATCTCAAGTGGCCATGTAAACCCATTCCATAACCACTCATTTCATGTATAGCGCCACCTAGTTAAACCCAAAAAAGTAAAAATGAGGTGTTGTAATCGCAGGTATCTGTGACCTAACATAGTCAAAACTGCACGAAATTGGAAGTGTAGGATCATTATGACACCCTCTGAATGCACGCCAAGTTTCGTGGAATTCCGTTCATGGGGGGCCACACAATAAATTCATTTATGTTACTATACACCAACTGGCCTGTAGGTGGCCGGAGACAGTTTTCTGTGAATATCTCGAGAACCGTAGGGCCTAGGAGGTCCACCTTTTTTTTGTATGTTGATCTCAAGGGGCCATGTCAACCCATCCCATTACCACTTATTTCATGTATAGCGCCACCTAGTTAAAAATTAAAAAGCAAAAATGTAGGTGTTTTCATCACAATATCTCTGGCTGACATGGTCAAAACTGCACGAAATTGAAAGTGTAGGATCATTATGGCACCCTCCGAATGCATGCCAAGTTTTGTGTACTTTCGTTCATGGGGGGCCTTACAATAAAATAATTTATGTGTACATTTAGTGACGTACACCAACAAGGATTCCCGGGACACTGAAAGACCGGGGTACACAAAACTTGGTGGGCATGTACCCCCACATGGATAGCATGGAACCGTCATTTTTCGTTTTGATCTGTAGCCCCCCCGCTGGACTGGACCCCCCGAAAGGAGGGTAGGCCAGACACAGTTCTCTGTGAATATCTTGAGAACTGTAGGGCCTAGGATGACCATTTTTTTTCCGTATATTTGCCTCCAGGGGTCATATTAACCCATTTCATGTGCACACATGTGCACAAACAGATACACACGCACACACACACATTCACAGTAATCATACGTATGACATATACTCACACAGTAGACATATGTACGCTTCCATGCACAGGCACATACGCAGGCACACACACAAGCACGCACGCACACACACACACACACTCACACACACACACACCCACACACATAACATAAACATAACACAAACAATCAAGAATTTCTCAGAATTATGAACAGGCAAGATGGAGGTGGGGTTGTATAAAATGAATTTTACATGTGAAATCTATGAACTAATCATGTTTTGGGACTTGTTGTCTAGCAGATACCAGTGAGAATTGAGTGTGGATAATGCAATTTAGTGAGACAGTTAGAATCATATAGGCCTTTCAGCGTGATTTCTTTTTGTGGAAAAAATGTGCTGGACTGGGCGGCGGTCATATTTTGTACCGCTCTGCGGTACATCTAGTTATTATTAGTAGTAGTAGCAGTAGTAGTAGTAGTATTGCTGAATGGACCGTCTTACTACTGGCTGATGGATTTGTAAAAACATTCAGAGGAGCCAGGCTGACTTCTCAATGTGATGAAAATGAACAGAGACACTAAGTGGGCAGGACCAGGCGTAGATACTGTACATCAGTGGTTGAGATGAAATCCTCCAGACTTTTATCTTTAGGTCTGCTGCACCTTTTAGCTGAATTGTAGAGTTCCCACCAGCCTCCTTGTTGGTAATGATTGCATTGTTGAGACTGTATCAGCTGTGGGTTCCTTGTCCTAAGCTCCTCAGATAAATGATGCACTAGTTAGCCGTTAGCTATCCTCCAGTCTGCAACAGGCCCCATGGCATCCCCCTCATATCAATAAGTCCTCGCTGATTGTATGCTTCAGAGGAATGCTAAATCAGATTTATATTGTGAGTTTTTCCTTGCCACAGTTGCCATATGGCGTGCTTGTGGGGGGTAAAGGGTTAAGGCTGCCAGTCTTGAATGTCTGTGTATAAAGTCAAATAATTACGACATATGCTAAGAACAAACTAAGGCTGGCTGCTTGGAGTCCGCATCAACGGGGCCTAAGCATTTGTTAGCCTAGGCATTTGTCAGCAAAGCCTTTATATATTCATAGTAGTATAATAGTATTTCTGATATGTTGCTGATTGGATCATAAACGGCCACAGCAACAATGGGGAATGACTGACTCTTCTCTAATAACTGTGTTACATGTTATTATGACCGCCGCGCAGCGAAGCGGCGGTCATATAGGTTTAGTCAGATTTTTTTTTTTTTTTTTTTTTTTTTTTCTTTTTCGCATGTCCAAATTTCTGTCAATGATTCCCGGGACACTGAAAGACCGGGGTAGACGAAACTTGGTGGGCATGTAACCCCATATGGATAGCATGGAACCATCGTTTTTCGTTTTGATCTGTAGCCCCCCCGCTGGACTGGACCCCCCGAAAGGAGGGTAGGCCAGACACAGTTCTCTGTGAATATCTTGAGAACTGTAGGGCCTAGGATGACCATTTTTTCCGTATATTTGCCTACAGGGGTCATGTTAGCCCAGTTCATGTGCACACATGTGCACAAACAGATACACACACACACACACATTCACAGTAATCATGACACATACTCACACAGTAGACATATGTACGCTTCCATGCACAGGCACATACGCAGGCACGCACACACACACACACACACACACACTCACACACACACACACACCCACACACATAACATAAACATAACACAAACAATCAAGAATTTCTCATAATTATGAACAGGCAAGATGGAGGTGGGGTTGTATAAAATTAATTTTACATGTGAAATCTATGAACTAATCATGTTTTGGTACTTGTTGTCTAGCAGATACCAGTGAGAATTGAGTGTGGATAATGCAATTTAGTGAGACAGTTAGAATCATATAGGCCTTTCAGCATGATTTCTTTTTGTGGAAAAAATGTGCTGGACTGGGCGGCGGTCATATTTTGTACCGCTCTGCGGTACATCTAGTTTTCTATATTTCTGATATGTTGCTGATTGGATCATAAACGGCCACAGCAATGAAGAAAAAGTGAAAGTGATTGATAATGACTGACTGACTATTATTGTGTTACATGCTCCAAATGTAAAGCACTTTGAGCTGCATTCTGTGTATGAAAGGTGCTATACAAATAATGCTTATTATTTTTTTATTTTTTTTATTTAGGCCAAGTGTGGCACTTTTGATTACAGTGTTCCTCTCATGTCAGTTATGCAAGTATGTTTTTAGCTGAAGTACCTGTGGCTAGGTTAGGGTTAGAGTTAGCGCTGAGTATATAGCAATATGGAGGCAACTGCTGTAACATAGTGCAAAAACCCTATGTGTATTCCTGACAGTTTGAAGGTATGATGTGTCAGACTTCGGGAACATTAGGAAAGGATACGTCTGTCTATAGTAACATTGAATTTACAAAAATATATTTATATTTTTTAAAACTTGATATCAGTCAAACTGTTGTTGGGTTGTGTTGACTTGATTTATTTTACTTAAAGTCAACCACATGGCAGTTAGATAGATATTACCTGGAATCAACAATAAAACAACATGCATTTTGCACATTTGCTGTTGCAAGATGGACTTATGCATCTGAACTCTTCATGTGTTTATTACTCTTTAATATTGTTCTGAAGTCAAACAGACTCAACAAAACTGTTCATAAATATCTCTTCAAAACAACCCATCTTACATAATGTGTTTTGATTGTTTCACAAAGAGCAGAGCAGGCCACATGGGTACAATGAAGTCAGAACTTGAAATTACAAACTTCTAAAACCTTCTTAAGTGCACCAGAACACTCACATTTCATAGAACTAGATGTACCGCAGAGTGGTACAAAATATGACCGCCGCCCAGTCCAGCACATTTTTTCCACAAAAAGAAATCACGCTGAAAGGCCTATATGATTCTAACTGTCTCACTAAATTGCATTATCCACACTCAATTCTCACTGGTATCTGCTAGACAACAAGTACCAAAACATGATTAGTTCATAGATTTCACATGTAAAATTAATTTTATACAACCCCACCTCCATCTTGCCTGTTCATAATTATGAGAAATTCTTGATTGTTTGTGTTATGTTTATGTTATGTGTGTGGGTGTGTGTGTGTGTGTGTGTGTGTGTGTGTGAGTGTGTGTGTGTGTGTGTGTGTGTGTGTGCCTGCGTATGTGCCTGTGCATGGAAGCGTACATATGTCTACTGTGTGAGTATGTGTCATACGCAGTGCCGGCCCAAGCCTTTTGGGGGCCCTAAGCAGAATTTGATTTGGGGGCCCCCTCCCACAACGCAGTCACCTGTGCTTGGTGATAATTGACAACTTCACACTATAATGTCATATTATAAATTAATACAGTGAGGTTATGTATTAATACAGCGACTGATTATGAACTACTGTCCCCTTGGACACAGATGCATAAGGACCCTCTCCCCCTACCCTCTTTGTGCAAATGTGGGTACAAACGGGTGTGTGTGTGTGTGGGGGGGGGTTAGATGTGATTTCCTGTATTCTGGTGCATTTTTGGGATGGTCAGCTGGAGAAGGGCAGTACCTAAATTTGTTCAGATTCATAGCCTTTTGCTTTTTGACTTATTGGTAGTGAATTCACACTACTTGGGGTTCAGGGTCCCTTGACCTCTTGGGCTCGGTAGGCTCATTCAGTAATCCATCCTTGCTCACATGCCAAAAATGTTTTGGGGCTCCAATCTAGACTTCTGGCCCCATGTGCTTGGTAAACCAATGTATTAATATAGTTGTTATTTACACCAACCCTGTCACCTTTTAATCTTAGAGGGTACTAAAATCACAGATTTATTTGAAACATTCATATTCAAAGTGAAGCACTAAGGGTGGTTTACTGAAGTTGAATTGACAAATAACAAAATACAACAGCATTTGTATTTGTTGTAAACAAGTACATCAGTTTAATGACTTGTTTTTCATCAGATTTGCTGAACAAATCCGCAAATGTGCATTAAATGAGCAATTTTCAACTACAAAATAAAAACAAAATAGACAAACATTAATAATCAAAAATAAAATGTCCCAAAAAATAGATAATTATTCCTACTTCGTTCCTGGTTTTTAGGCATCTGCAACTCTGCAGTGGACGAATCTGCAATGATTAAATAAATACATAAATAAATTAAAAAAAAAACGATGTTAAGTGTGTCGTGTCATATTAACAGGCTATGTAACCATTTGCCATCAAGAAAACCTCACCTTCTGGTAGGTAGAGTTAGGTAGAGGTAGAGATGTGCTCCAAAGGACTTCAACAGTGTCTCTAAAAAAAAAAAATATTGCATAAGTGCATAGTTGATCGAGCAGAATGAGTTTATTTTGCTATCATTACTTACACTCAAATAACAAGCAATTCCACATGTAACAATTCATATTCTATTGGCAAATGAGGCATACTCAAAAGAGTATACTTAATTGCAGTATGGTGAACGCTTAACATGGTGATCTACTGCAGCCTAAATATTAGGGTAGCACCGCTACATCACTTGCCACTATCTTAATCAAATGTAAATTTATTTTCATCACAGAAGTCTCCCCACCCAACATGGTATATTTTCTCAAACACTACCATCTCTCTCCAAAGATCTTAGAGCAGAGCGGACGTACTGTTCCATCTTTGCCTATGAAGCTGGAACGTTACCGATGCCCAGAGTCGCGCTAGTCAGTGGGTTGGGTTGGGACTGGGAGCCTGGGCTTAGTCTGTTGTTGCTATCAGACTTACCACTATGTCACATATTATAGAGCAGTAATAAACTATCAACACTTTCAGGTGCGAAATCAGAAACAATCCCTCTGTGGTAAATTTGCCTTAAGCTACGTTTTCATGTAGCTACTGTAGTGCTAATGTCCACTTCAGTCAGCTAGCTAACTTTAATTTACGACATAATAAGCCCACCTAGAGCTAGGGTACATGCTTGATTGAACATCCAAAACAATCCCAATATCCTTGACATCTGAAATACATCTAGATAAATATATATTAATGGGAGACATTTCTCTGTTGATGGCGGAGATTTAGCTCTGGTGATGGCTTATATTAGATCATGACAGCTAGCTAGCTACCTCAAGCACAAAACATACTGTAAATAATCATGCAAAACATACCTGTATCTTGCTCGTTTTTCTCCTCCTCTGTCATTTTTTTCGTTCTGTTTTCGGCACCAGAGGGATACGTCCTTTTTTGTGACTTGTCTGAACATTACCGTCTCTTCCGATTGTTGAACTTAATGCAGTGTCTGCACGAATTGTATATGCACCCGAGGTGTCTACTTTATGCGCGTGACTCAAAGGCTGGCAGACACAGTAGCAGTAGGCAGGCATATTAATCATGAAATCATAATTTTCTTGATTTTAATGATAATTGTTTCATTTATTCATTCATTGATGTCACTTGTTTACGTTATTTATTATGTAAACAAAAAAAAAAGAAACTCGATTGGGGGCCCCCTGGTGGCCAGGAGGCCCCAAGCAGCCGCTTAGTTCGCTTATGCCTCGGGCCGGCCCTGGTCATACGTATGATTACTGTGAATGTGTGTGTGTGTGTGTGTATCTGTTTGTGCACATGTGTGCACATGAACTGGGTTAACATGACCCCTGGAGGCAAATATACGGAAAAAATGGTCATCCTAGGTCCTACAGTTCTCAAGATATTCACAGAGAACTGTGTCTGGCCTACCCTCCTTTCGGGGGGTCCAGTCCAGCGGGGGGGCTACAGATCAAAACGAAAAATGACAGTTCCATGCTATCCATGTGGGGGTACATGCCCACCAAGTTTTGTGTACCCCGGTCTTTCAGTGTCCCGGGAATCCTTGTTGGTGTACGTCACTAAATGTACACATAAATTGTTTAATTGTAAGGCCCCCCATGAACGAAAGTACACAAAACTTGGCATGCATTCGGAGGGTGTCATAATGATCCTACACTTTCAATTTCGTGCAGTTTTGACCATGTCAGCCAGAGATATTGTGATGAAAACACCTAATTTTTTGCTTTTTAATTTTTAACTAGGTGGCGCTATACATGAAATAAGTGGTAATGGGATGGGTTGACATGGCCCCTTGAGATCAACATACAAAAAAAAGGTGGACCTCCTAGGCCCTACGGTTCTCGAGATATTCACAGAAAACTGTCTCCGGCCACCTACAGGCCAGTTGGTGTATAGTAACATAAATTAATTTATTGTGTGGCCCCCCATGAACGGAATTCCACGAAACTTGGCGTGCATTCAGAGGGTGTCATAATGATCCTACACTTCCAATTTCGTGCAGTTTTGACTATGTTAGGTCACAGATACCTGCGATTACAACACCTCATTTTTACTTTTTTGGGTTTAACTAGGTGGCGCTATACATGAAATGAGTGGTTATGGAATGGGTTGACATGGCCACTTGAGATCAACTTACCAAAAAAAAATGGTCCTCCTAAACCTTACGGTTCTCGAGATATTCACAGAAAACTGTGTCTGCCCTACCCTCCTTTCGGGGGGTGCAGTCCAGCGGGGGGGCTACAGATCAAAACGAAAAACGATGGTTCCATGCTATCCATGTGGGGTTACATGCCCACCAAGTTTCGTCTACCCCGGTCTTTCAGTGTCCCGGGACTCATTGACAGAAATTTGGGCATGCGAAGAAAAAAAAAAAAAAAAAAAAAAAAAAAATCTGACTAAACCTATATGACCGCCGCTTCGCTGCGCGGCGGTCATAATAACATATACTCTATGTGACACTGATGATGGTTCTGAACTATTTATCTGTCTGAGTGCATGTCTGTCTGTCTGTCTGTCTGTCTGTCTATGTGTCTGTCTGTCTGTCTATGTGTCTGTCTGTCTGTCTGAGTACATGTCTGTCTATGTGTCTGTCTGTCTGTCTGTATGTGTCTGTCTGTCTGTGCCTGTCCATCTCTCTTATATGAACCCAGTGTGAGTGGCAGGTTAAGGGGTGCTGGCGGATTGCATGATTCACACAGAGAAACTACACAAGGACACATAACACTTGTGTGTGTTAGCCTATCATTTAAAAATAAAGCTCTTCACGCCTCTGGAGAGCCCTGTTCCCCTCCCCTCCCCTCCACTGCTCCAAACTTCAAGTGTAGCTGGTATATGCGTGAACAGGAGGGGCTTGGAGCAAAGCATGCTGACGAGTTCTCTTGACTCTGCCATGAATAATTGAGTAGGTTCTCCACACAAAGAAGCGTCCGGCGTGTAGAGAGTGGGTGGTCGCGTACCCCTGCGGTGCTTCCTGGTTGTCTTTATAGACGGCTGTGCACACACACCAAGTCCTTTATTTCCTCTCCCTCGTCTGTTTGACAGAGCGAAGACTGCAGGCAAAGGCCCTGGTGAAGCACAGCAGGTTTATTAGCACAGGATGTCAGAGAGCACACACACACACACACACACACACACAGTGGATGTGTTAGACCGATAACATATCAAGGGTTAGATGAGGGCGATCAACAAATACATTTTACAGCCAATCAGGGACCACAGGGATAATCCACAGGCTGATTAACGTTGCACTGTTGATGCACCATCCATTTAAGATGTTTACTGTAGATTCAAATGGCTCATATATTAAGTTGATATATGATTAAGGTAATATACAATGCATCTGTGTCATGCTACATGCTAATGGTTAAGGGGTTTTCATAATGTAAAGCACACTCTATAGTATAACAGACATACATTTATATTATTGGTATAGGGTAAATGCTTTGCATTCATATCAGAGTTTGCTGAGACAGACGTGAGCCAGAGAGGGCCACTCCTCATTCAGAGCACATCCTCACAGTCATGACATGGTAATAGGGTGTCGTCGCCCATGCTACCCCCATGCGTCACATGGAGCCAATCTCCGGTTTACACACACATACACACACACATACACACGCACACACACACAGAGCCGGCTGTCAAACGGTCACAGGCACATCCCCATCTTTAGATTACGTCCGACCACAGCCGTCCACTGGCGTTAATGTGACTGAGTCGGCTAACCTCAGTCAGGCCAAGGGCACCGCCATTATCACTTACTTAGAGGGAGTGCTCCAGTATAGAGACCTCAGCGTCCTGCTCTGCCACTTATCACCACTCAACAGCATTGCAAAGACGAGCAAATATATCCTTATAATAGAAAAACACGCATACACACACACACGAGTGCACACACACAGAGACACAGAGACACAGAGACACACAGACACAAAATGATAATGTGCTGGCAACTTCTGCATTCAAATAGATATTGACTCAGGGAATAATGGCTGCTTCCAAGAGGTTGTTTGCCGTCATATCCGCGGCTCCTCACCCACAATCCTTTTCAGCTGACACTGAAGAGCCTTTCAGTGAAACACCGCTGCTGCCACCGCCGCCACCTCTCGCACCAGGCCGGGGGGGGGGGGGGGGGGGGGTGATATGGCCGACGCCGACGACGAGAGGAGCAAATATTATTTGGGAAAGTAATTACGGAGGCGCAGTCTCTCGGCCCAGCTCTCGCCACATTGTTGTCGGAGAACACAGGAGGACATTAAGCCCCCTTTGACATCCAAAGGGAGTGGATTAGGCATAATTCACGTTATCGCAGCGGCCTTAATAACAGAGGTATTATGAAACTCTCATTCGTCATTGTGTGCATTAAAATGTGATTTCTGCTGGCCTGTATAGTGAGTTTGCACAAAGGCACATTTGTAAGCTGTCTGGTTGCTCAGTCGGAGCTGTAGAAGAACAGGGGGATTTTATTTGCATCTTACCTTTTAAGAGGATAACTGCACAACAGTGTTGCACTGACACAAACTAGGCTGGGAAATCTACACAACAACAGATTTGGTGATCAACTGCCAATCACTGGCTGTTGTCAAGTATAGTATACATTCAGTCTTATGGAAGACGAAGAAGAAAGAACATGGAGTCTGAAATGTTGTTATGTTTCATCCCACAACTACCTCCACCTGCTTTTTTAAATCTTTTGATCTGTCTTCTGGAGATAATGGCGCCTGCTGTCTCGCTCTGATGGTAGGGCTCCCAGATAAAACATTAGTGAGTGCGGCACAGCCTGAGCCACCCTGAGAACTTCATGGAAAATTGAAGACCATTGGAAGTCAGTAAATCGGTTTGATCCAGACAGGCGGTATGTATCAGTGCCATTCATCTATAATGCTGTGATGCTCTTCAGCAAAAAAAATAAAATAAAAAGAATATTATGTAACTTGCGTTATAAGACCATAACAAAAGAGGGACATGAGAGATTGGATTTTTACAAAATATTGTTTGACTTACTAAGTAAGCGGGATAATGTATTGTCTGATTGTCATTATTGGAAAACAGGCAGGGCGAACAGGACCCCAGCATGAACCAGAGTGACTTTCACTTTCAATGAAGTCACTGAGAGCGGTCATAATATGTTTGCAGTGGTCATTATACAGATTTAATGGGCCGTCAGGGCGACCCGTTCATTTTAATGGAACTTTCTGCAGCATTCTGCAGAGCTGTGTAATAAATGACAAACAAACAAACAGTGTGAGATGGGTCCATATCAGTCATCAATGCATGACTGTTCTTTACAGTTGAAATGTTGTGTTCGCGTTCAAATATGACCGATGACCGACAATTCTTTTCTCTCAAAAATGTTGTTAACTTATTCTGACTACCATGAGGCTCCATGACTTTGTTATCACAGGGGATCTGAACACACAAAACTAATTATGATTATTTTCATAACAATTTGAGTGTTTTATTTTTCTTTAGAACACCCATGTGTATTCCCGGTCAAAAATGACCGGCCATTAGAAATGAATGGGTGAGAAAATTATCAGTGCATAAAATTGAGTCCAGGCACACACTTATTGATCAGAAGGACTGTATGTGTGCTTCTGTACATAAAAAAAACACACACAAACACACCCTCACTCTCCCTCTTTGCTTCTATGCCAGGCCCCACTGGAAACTTTCCCCAATAGAATCTTCCACTTTCCGACTTGCATGAGCTCAGGTCAATGAGGCCTGCAGGCCATAAATAGCAAATGGAAGTTCAAAACTGGTTATATCCAATAGAACACATGTTGATACAAAGGTCTATCACAATATTAGATGATAATATGTGTGTTACTATGGATTTATAACAAGATATAATGCAGCAGTCATTTTTGACCGGGAACACAAAACTAGTAAACATAAAATGAACACAATAGGAGGGTTAACAACATTAGCAAATATCAGTATTAGCATTATATTCTAGAATTATATTTCCTTGTATTGAAGCTTTCACATTGCTTTCAACAGAGTCTGATACCTGATCTACCTCTTCATTGAGGTGCTTATGACATGCCAGGTAAACAGACTTGGTAGTAGAGCTATTCCACACGGATCAGGGGGTCTTGGTGTATTCACATTTCATACACACATCAGCCAATATATGTGTGTTGTTCATGAAGCCGTTGAGCTCAAAAGGCCTTGATTTCCTCTTGTTCTGCAAATGCTGTGCCGAGGCACTTGGAAATGATGGAGATCTCCAGGGAGGCAAGCCAGGACTCACAGGAAATCAAAAAGCTGTACCATACTATGTGTGTGTGTGCGTGTGCATGTGTGTGTGTGTATGTGTGTGCATGTTCATCTGTGCGTGAGAGAGTGTGTGTGTATGTGTGTGTGCATGTTCATCTGTGCGTGAGAGAGCGTGTGTGTGTGTGTATGTGTGTGTGTATATATTTTGTGTGTGTGTACTACTGTATATGACCATATATGTGGGTGAGTATGTTTGTGAGTGTGTGCACATGTGTGTATGAGTAATTGTGTTTTTCACTGCATATTGCATGGTATATTTTATATGGCGAGTCTGAATCTGTCCAAACACAACGTAAAGATGAATGCAGTGTTGAGCTCTGACCAGATTTATGTGAATAGTTTTCAGCCAAGCACTCTCATTTCAGCATGTGTGTGTGTGAGTGTGTGTGTGTGCACTCTCCATGCGTGTGTTTTTCTATTATAGTGTTTGTAAGTGTGTGTGTATACGTGTGGTATGTGCATCTACGTGTGTGTGTGTACCTGTCTATGTGGACTGAGCTAATTAAAGAATCTGCAGGCGCCATGGAGAATGCTTATGAATCCCCATCATAGAGAAGAGGTGATTTGCTTGGTCAGGGGCCAAAATATGACAGGTGAGAAACTAGCTCTACTGCAGTTACCTGACAAAGCAAATCCCCTCCGATTCATCATTTGGTTAGTCTTTCAGCATCATGTATAAAACACCACCTTGACCTTGTTACAGTGGAGCCTAGTTAGCACTGAACAGTGAAAAGTCTTAAGCAAGTGCACAATGTGTTCTGCCAATTCAGTGTTACTCTCAGTCTCATTGTTGAGTACATGTGTTGAGTACGTGTGTTGAGTATGTGTGTTCAGTCTCATTGTTGAGTACATGTTTTGAGTATGTGTGTTCAGTCTCATTGTTGAGTATGTGTGTTCAGTATGTGTGTTCAGTCTCATTGTTAAGTATGTGTGTTGAGTATGTGTGTTCAGTCTCATTGTTGAGTACATGTGTTGAGTACATGTGTTCAGTCTCATTGTTGAGTACATGTATGATATGTTGAGTACATCACCATATGGACGCATGTTGGAGCTTTGCTTTAAATGATCCTCCTCTCCAGAAGTTACTCAGTCATCAGGAACCCACATGTGGAGAAGATCATCAGAATGCACTGCGGACGATGCAGGATACTTGTAGTCCAGCCACGTTTCCTGTGAGGAGATTCAGCAGATGCCGTCCAGAGAGTCCATCGTTCGACAACCACCTTATCACCCAATACATTATTGAATGCCTTAAAATATCTCTCCCAGTGATTTCTTTTTCGGCCTCTCTCTCTCTCTCCATCTCTCTCTCTCTCTCTGTATCTATCTGTCTGTCTTTATCTCTCACTCTCTCTCTCTCTTTATCTCTCCCTCTCTCTGTCTCGCTTGCTTCAATCACATTTTAGAGAGGAAATTGACTGCTGGTAGAGGCTGATTTAAGTATTGTAATCCGCAAGCAGTTTTTTTTTTTAGTTATCAAAAGAACAACAGTACAAAGTTTGCAAAGGCTGGAGCCTCAAAGGTTGGCTACTGAAACCTGCATGCCTGATATTTCTTTTAAATGATGTGTGCTCAGGTGAGCAGTCATTCAGACAAAATAGATTTTTTTATTGTTTTTTCAAAATCCATTTGTTCCTCCAGGTCATATTTTTTGTGAATTAATAGAATCCATTTTTTCTGAAAACTTGAGAGGCCAAATACATGAATGCATAAAACAAGTTTAGACATTCAAGCATTTCTGCCAAGACTTTACACAAACAAAACAACTGTTGAGAGTGCTGTGCTACATCACTCTTGGTTTGGGAAAAGATGAATGCTGTGCCCTTCTATTTAAGAGGTGGAAATAGGGACATCACTTCTTTGTTCCTATTTTCATATTGAAGTCCTCTGAGATTTTGAATAGTCTCACACACACGCACACACACACACACACACACTAAAGATCAGAAATATTCCTTGTTTACACCCTCATTTCCATCCCCAATCTGCTCTGAGTTAAATTAGCGACTTGTTCTGTTCCCAGAGCAGCGCTTTCACCCAAACCAGATTATAAAGAGAACCCTTCCAGTGCAGAGAGTCAGAGCACTTTCTCCAAACAAGACTCTGCTGTTTACACTTTTCTCTGGCTTTCTCCTCTCTCTCGGCTACTTTGTATCTGGGGTACGTCAGGATAGAAGCGAGTTATTTTAGTGCAGGCTTTGATGTCACCCTGTTTCGGGGTCACGAGTGACATACTGTATCTCCAGGCATCAGAACCCAGATCCAAAAGGACTTCGTGGTGTTCGTTTTATTTTCCGAGGAGCCGGGACCATGAATTATGCCAGTGACTAAAAACTAGGCTGTGTTTGGTTCACGGCTATCTCATCTTCAACGTATCCTTATAGTGCACTCATCTCCTACCGGGACTCAGGACAGGAAACTACCGCACTACTCTTACCCTTTCCGCTCCCCAATGCTTACACTACATAACACACTATTTTTTAAATGGGATGAAACATCTAGCCCTTATTCAATCACTTTAAAACTCTTCGGTGGCTGTTTTTTTATTTATTCTACAGCTTAGATGTCTGTCAATATGGCAAACGTCCCGGTCTTAATGTGGGAATAATCTGTTAGGTTCCGCTATGAGAATAATTGTCCGAGTCTGTCTCTTTATGTGGTGTGCGCATGCTGGAGCAGGATAAGTAGACGAAGGTTCTTATTTATTTGGTGAGGAGAATAGGTATAGCATCCTCTGTTCCTTCCCGGTGTTTCGGTTAATTAAATTAACCGTGCGTGTAACTGACACGACATCCCCCTCGGATTTGGCACATCTCTTAGAAAAGGAAAAAAAAGAGAGAAAATCAGTTTGGACCTCTCTTGCTGTGCAATCACAACGGTTAGGCTTCGCTGAATCGCAATTGCTGGAGTTCTCCAGAGAGTGCTTGAGTCCAAAACTGGGCCTTAACTGATACGGACGCAGCCCAGACTCCTCAGTCAGCTGCTCCCTGGGTCTGCATCTCTGCAAACTTCAGAGTGGCTAAACTGATTACCCCTCCCCCCTCTTTCCTCATGTGTGCTTACACTGAATGATAATGGATGATTTTCTTTACACAACCTTGTTAGAGTTTTTCAAAGAGGCTAGAACTCAAAGCACATAACATAATGAGATGTCGAGGGCTGTGTAATCTTTTGAAAGTGATGATGATACTGTTGCTCAAGAGGTTAATATTACATCAAACGTTCAATCATTAAATTATTAAATGTGGAATCGCTGTTTGTTTGAGCCTTTGTTCAACGAATTATCAGATTTGCTCTGCTTCGCAATTCTTGTGATTGGCTGCAAAATCCAGATAATATGAACGCGTAGGAAGACAGCTTGTTCAATCTGTTCCCACATACAGCGGAGAGAAGTCCCACGATGAGGAAGGCCATTTGATGAAGGAAAAGATATGACTGCTCTGTACATTCCATTTTGCTTAGTTCTACCAGAGAGATTCATGAAATGATCATGAGTGTCAACTATTTTAATCTTGAATAGGATTTACTAGAAAACATGATCAAAACTACACAAAATATAAACAACTTTGTCAGAGGTCCCCTCCTCAGTCCAGGTCTTCGAGACAGAAAGGGGCAGAGCCTACCCCATGGACAACCAGGCAGGGACCAACCTGTGGTGGTTGGGGTGGAAGGAGGTGGACATTGAGTGTTGACAGCTGCATCTTCCTGACAGAACGTACACTCCCATTACTTTATATTTATTTTTTAAAAGTATTTCTAAATACAACCAAGGCAACCAAGACACTTGTAGTTATTAATGCACCGTCTATCCACATTTTGTTTTGTTTTGTACACAATGCGCACAGGAAAACACATCTAGAGAAGGAGGATCAGAGTGTGCTCCTCTGAGTGTATTTTTGTCGGAGCTAAAACCCACATTGCTACACTTACAGGCAATTCTGTGGAGCCTTGATCAGGTGATTTCACACAAAAGCTAGACAGAAAGCAAACAGGCAACTCCAGGCCATTATTTAGACACCTCTCGCTGAAACACCTCCACTTCCCCAGACACACGCGCACACACACACTTTCATTCTCTCCCCCTCTCTCTCTGAAATACACACACACATTCTCTTTTCCTCACCATCTTTCCTTTGACACTTCCTCTGTTTCTCTCTCTTTTCATTCCCTCTCTCTTTCTCTCTCTCCCCCCCCCAGCAGTAACTAGTCTCTTTAGAAGTTGGCAGTCTCAACTCCCACTCCAATTACAGACCTGTGTGTGCCCCCTACCTGTGTCAAATGCTGGTGACTGGCCACCTGCGGGGATGTTGTGGGTTGCTCCTGGTTGTCGGCACGGCAACTGGACTGTCCCTCGCATCCCATTAACAGCGTCACACCTGTGATGGTGTCAGCAGGCCGGCAGTGACGTGGTCCAGGGTGAGGGGAGATGAGCGGGAGGGCTCTCTGGTCTGGGCAGCTGTAGCCTGAAGGCTGTGGACCTTGTAAGGCTTGATGACCATGTGTGCGTGTGTGTGTGTGTGTGTGTGTGTGTGTGCGTGTCCTTGTCAGAGGAATCAGACATAAAGGCCTTGAAGTCACAACACCGCCACCGGGAGTCTCTCATTTTCCAAAGCGGCCTGGGCCTCAGCAAGCGAGAGGGCAGGACAAGGTGAACAGGTAGGGTAGAGATGGAGGGGGTGGGGGAGGGGGGGTGTTATTGTAATGTTCGGAGGCTAAAAAAAATCACCTGGGCCTCAGTCCGTTCCCTCACACCTCAGGATCATATGGAGGAGGAGGGAGGTGTCGGGTGAGGAGTCGAGGAGACTCGCTCCGGGGGGAGGCCTCGATTTACTCACCCTCGCTGTGGACGGCCGCGGAAGTTCAGGTTGTATCATGGTGGAACTGTTGGTCCTGGTCTCCGGGGGAACGGGGGTTGGGGGCGGACGCGAGTGCTTTCGGCTGGTCTGCAGTCTGTCTGTTGTGGTGTACTGTTATTTTCAAGACACACATATTTATTTAAAGTGTGATGCCAGGGCTCAAGTACATAAATATTAGTGTGAGAGAACATTTATAAATATGGATGAGACTTTGGTCAATGCCACACCAGAGTGCGTGCAGTGCATTTTAAAAGAGATGCTGTGTGTGGGCTTTAGCCCAAACTCCTGCCCAAAACTGGCCCAAGGCAGGACTCCTCCATCACCAGTGCTGTTCGCACAGACAACACAATATCCAGTCAGAATTGCCTGTAGTGCTGCCACTAACGACTAATTTTCTAACGACTAATCTTTCGACTAATTTTTCGATTAGTCGACTAAACTAAATGACTAATTTTTAAAAAATCAAGTGTTTGTTATTTTGTTGTGTCCGTTTTATTTTGAACTCAACTAAAGGGAAAACGTAAAATATATATCACCCTACTTTTGTTAGAAGCTGTATTACTGTAAGTAAACTGTTCAAAAACATTATGTATAAAAAACACCGATTTAAAATGCTACTTCAGATCTAATGTCAGACCTTTGATAGACTTTATTTGTATGCCAGTGTTGCCATGGACATAGACAACTTCTTTGACCTGTGGCCCGGTCATGGCATACTTTGGGGTCATAGGGCCCACCTACATGAACCCACCTCCCATCAAATTATCATTATATCACATCACAATTATTATTGTTATGCTATATTGTTATACATGCACTTCAAAGCAGCCAGTGTTTAAAGTGCTAACATTGTTCACAAAAAGTTTGTGAAAATATGCACATCAGAGGACTGCTTTACTAATGTAAAATATAATTACAATAGTTCCATTGCTTTTGCATGGTTGCATGATAAATACTTCTCAAAACAACAGCAATTATGTCATCGTTTTGGGATGTTTCCCTCATGCAAGCATCATACACTGGTAGGCAAATGGAAAGAATATTGACATATTTAATTATGCCACAAGCTTTTGGCCACGTTATTCAAATTTGACTATACAATACTCTAGAAGATAGTGTATTATAGTCTGTGCTCTGTTTTTTATGGAAGTTGCATAAATCCACATTGTTCTATTAAATGTAGTTTCATAATTAAATAGCCTTCCAATAGGTTGAATTGGAGCTTTGCTATACCAACGTTATCAAGTAGTTTTAGTTTCTCTCGAGCATTGAATGAACGCTCATACCACCATTTAATTGTATGACTCTATGTTTGATGACACCAAATTAGCAAGTATTTCCTACTGATTGCAGAAACGTTTGTTTTCTTTTTCTGTCGGTCCGCAGTTCCTTGATCAATTGCGCAGCAAATTATCAGACGAAGCCCCGGGAATAATTTCTCTCCGCGGCTCCAGACCAGCAGTGTCCACGTTACGGCCGGTGCTGGTCCGAGCGGCCCATAGTTCGAGAAACGCTGGACTTTGAAAGGCGACAGTAGTTGAGGACTTTGCAAATGAGCCTAACATCAGCATGTTCAAAACAAGTAGGCTACAGGCACTTTGCGCGTTACCTCACTTTATCAGTTGGCTTGAACGCTAAACAAATATGCGTAGTGACTTATTGACCATGGGAAATGACGCGCACCTTGATTGTTGATATCACGGGCGGCGGCATGTTCGTTTTAACGTTTTTTTGTATGAATGAATTAGCCTACAGTAATGACACGCCGTTGCGTTGTCAATGTGAGACACTCTTCATTTCATTTATTTCAATTTCCACAATTAGTCAGAGTCTGGACTAGCGTAACCTACTAGCTTAGCTCCCCCCACTTAGCTCTGCCTAATAATGAATTGCGCTGAAAGCAGGCAGGCACGCAGCTTTGCTGCTGGCGTTAACACTTGCGTGCATAGCTGGGTTTAAAACATGACTGCCAAAGTCTTAGTAGTCTTTTTAACATCCAAAGACAGTCATTGTACTTTTCAAGAGTTAATAACATTGAGTTAATATAACATTACAGTGAGCCGTTTGAGACCAAAAATAAATAGGCGGTCAATAGTAAAACGACTCTTCGACTAAAAAAAATGCCGTCGACTAATTTTCATGGTCGATTAGGTCGACTAATCGCGACAGCACTAATTGCCTGTTCCTTTGAGTCTCCTTAGATCAGCTAATGTAGTACCATCTTTAGACTTTTTATTTGCTGTTTGCAGAATACAGGAGAGAGTTTTCTCTGCTCAGGGTGCCTATTTGACGCAATCAGTGGCAATCAATGTAAAGCCTTTTTTTTCCATGTAATGGAATTTTTCAGAAAAAGCAGCAGAAACAGTGAAAATGAGCCAATTCTTTACAGAAACCTTAGCCTTCAATATGACGGTCAGCTTATGAATCTAAATGAGAAATGGTGCTTGTGGTAGGCAGTCATGGGAGGGTTGTAAAGGTCATAGTTTATAGACTCCTACTGGCCATTTAACCTTCACATGGGGCCTCTGTCTTTCAGAAATACACGCACAGAGGTTTCAAAAGTAAGACGGCATGTAGGAAAATATCCACACAATGAATTACCCTGAAAAATGCTCTCCCTCTCTTTCTCTCTCTCTCTCTCTCTCTTTCTCTCTCTCTCTCCCTTACCCTGTGCTTATCTTCCTCTTTCTCTCTCCCTTTCTGAAGGTTTAAAGGACGGTCAAGTAGGGTCCGGTGGTCCAGTCAGTGACCTTTGGGCTATTCTTCATAAGCAGTTTATCTTTTATAACGTCCAATTTTATGTCAGTGCTGGTCAAATGCCAGAGAGTGACTCAAATGACTTTGGCTGAATGGTTTCAGGCCAACAGCGACAGACAGAGAGAAAGAGAGAGAAAGGGAGAGAGAGAGAGAGAGAGACAGAGAGATGGGAGTCTAAGCCTTGTTGGATTACGGGGATAACAAAATGTTCTGTGTCAGGTGGTTGCCACTTGCAAGCATTCCCCTGAGGACAAAGGCTGCAAGGTTATCAGCAAAGATTCTAGAGTGGAGCTCTGTTCTAGAATCTTTGGTCTCTAAATATTAATCTGTGGAGTGACTACCCGTTCAGCATGCCATGCAGACTAAAATCTTACCTCAAGAAGAGCATCGATACAAACAAACGGTAGTACAATCATGCAAGAATACTGCCACTGACAGCCAGTTACATTCATTCCATTAAAACAGCGTCTTTGTGCATCTCAGACAAGTCAGGCCAGACAAGCAGCATGATGTCGATGTGTCCTTGTGGGGGGGGGGGGGGGGGGAATAAAGGCAGTGGCTTTGCTATAACAATTCTCCAAGGTTCCTCTTATCGCTGACTGTCCAGGTTTCCCTTGTCTGGGCTTCAATCTGTCTGCCGCCAGGCAGCCTCCCCCTCTATCTCTCCCTTCAGAGAGAAATTGGGAAATCCTGCTGGACAGTGAGAGTGGCTCTCTCTCTCTCGTGTACTGCTTTATCAGGTAAGAGAGAGCGATAGCAATCTCTATCATTCTTATTGTGTTGATACACACACACATACACACACATACACTGTACATTCACAAACACACACACACACATTCACAAACACACACATACACAAACACACACACACACGTATACAAACATGGATACAAGACACACAGAACACACAGAAATGGAAACACATGAGTGTACAAACTCGTATGCGTATTCAAACTCGTATGTGCATTCAAAGCAACAATCCCACTTGCCCTTACAAATGAATACACAAATGAAGACACATTTCAAACATCAGACATGTCAGAACTCCAATCGGATTGGAACAGAGCTGGGAAGTTCATTGTGATGCCTTCTAATCAGGCATCGTGAGCACTGAGCAGCATGCTCAAATTACAAATCGGACAGGAATTTGACCCGACTGATTCGAGGCTAAAATCACACCCAAATCACACCGTGCCTGTTCTGCTTAAGGTGAATCAGCGGTCCAAAGACAATTTTCTTGCTTAGAACATCTGTTGCTCAAACTAAAAAATGGTCAAATTAGCTGCTCATTTTGTAAAACGTACAGTGTGCTTTTTACCCATCACTGTTCCCAAAAACGTCAGCTTTAAGTCTCCACTCTGTGTTTCTCACACAACAGCCTTGAAAAGGAAGTGAGAGACAGATTGAGCAGAGAATGTCATCGCTAATGCTATTGAAGTCGCACAGTTGCACGCATGAAGAGGAAATGAGTGGGCCTCAAAAAACCCTCCTTTACATCAGGAAATGTAAATAAGTGTTGACAAAAAGCCTAAAACAGACACGCTAATTTATGGAAGAATCACTGGATTTAAACAAACTTTCGAAGTGGCTTAAATAGCATTGAATGTAGACATGTGGCATCATTTCTAGCTATTCTAGCCATTTCGAGCTATTCTAGCCATTTAAACGTGCTATACCTGCTAGGCAGCAGCTTAGCCACATAACACGGATTCCCTAGCAGGTGTAATAGTAAGAAACAAAATTCCAGTGGATATTTCACGTCTTCTCAAAGACTGGCGGCTGTTAAGAGTGACGTTTTTTGCCCAAAAAATAAAGCCAAAACACGTCTGTGAATTTAAGGATTTTAAACGCATGCTGTGAAGTTACATGCAGGTCTCTTTTACGGAGGAAACCAATGCTAAAATTAAACTCTGTAGTCACGAATTTGATTGTGTTGGTATGAATATATGTTGTAATATGTGCTTCCTACAGTGTAAAAAAAATATAAGAAACGTTGTTAAATGATTGAAATATATTAAGAAAGCCACCGCTATGGTGATTTCTAATGGTAGATTGATTTGTTTAGATCCAGTGATATCGCTGCCTTGACAACGCTACGTCATGGCTTCGGGACTCTATAACGAGACAGTCTGTCAGAATACTGCCGGTACACTTGTGAAGGATGTTGGCAAGGCTGTGCAAAAAAGTCATGTGTTTCTGTTCGTAATGGATGAGTCCACAGACATAAATATCAGGAGGCCCTGAACCTCTGCCCCATAGCAATCGTTGTATGTTACATTTGGACATGCATTCATGGCATTTCTCTTCCATTTCACTGGAAACAATTATCTGTGACTATAATACAGAACTGCCAATCTGTGGTCATAGCAAAGCTACCCTGAGTGGCAATAAGAAGCTGCAGTCAAGCTTTATGGAGTGATGACAGAGAGGTGGATATGAGGATCTTTTCTAACCCTGTAGCTCATGGCTCAGAGAGATCTTCTTACTGAAATAACTGATAATGTGGGTCTTTTCCCCATCATTACTTCACAATTGATTAAACCTGATTCCTGTTATCTTTATTTGTTTGGGCTGATGCTTTTATCCAAAGTGACTTACAGATGTCATTTCCCTCCCTGATTTCCTGGAGCAACTCAGTGGTAAGTGTTTTGCTCAAGGGCACAACGGTAGCAGCTGGAAATCAAACTCTCGACTTTGCAGGCGACTGCAGGTCAACCCGGGTCCTTAGCCACTACGCTACCACTGCCATAGTTCTGTTACCTGTGCAGAACCCACCTGCCATTTGCAGTTTCAACACACACCACCCAGTCTGTCAAAATAACTAGATGTACCGCAGAGTGGTACAAAATATGACCGCCGCCCAGTCCAGCACATTTTTTCCACAAAAATAAGTCACGCTTATCAAATTGTGTTCATTTCCTACTTTGTTCCTGCTTAGCTTCAGTAATTCAGCAAAGTCAGGGTATCTGCTGGTCTGGCTGCTAGCTAAAAACAAAAGGTGAAAGGCATATATGATTCTAACTGTCTCACTGAATTGCATTATGCACACTCAATTATCACTGGTATCTGCTAGACAACAAGTACCAAAACATGATTAGTTCATAGATTTCACATGTAAAATACATTTTATACAACCCCACCCCCATCTGTTCATAATTCTGAGAAATTGTTGAATTGTGTGCATGTGTGCGGGTACGTGTTTATGTGTGTGTGTGTGCGTGCATGTGCTTGTGGGTGTGCCTGTGTGTGTGCATGTGCATGCATGCGTATGTCACGGGGATGATTGTCTGTGTTTATGTTTGTTATGTCTGCGTCCTGGTGGTGGCTCGTGGTATGACATGCTCTACTCACCTGTCTTGGGTTATCATATGAGATGAGCACAGGCGTAATTGTCACAGGTGTGGTGAATTGGATAATTATTGACAGCGTTTTTTAAGTGACCGGATCCCCTTGCATGAGGAGGAGGAGGAAGTGGGTTTCTAACCTTCCGTTTGATCTCTGTGGGAGAGACGAGCAAAGACGGGACCGTCGTGCGGAGAACCTGGGGAAAAGAAAACTGTTCCTACAGCTCCAGCCAGAGGGAAGTACACTGTTACCGATCGTAACCAGCGTGGGCATATTGCTGGTTGTGGATTGAACCAGTGCTGCTGCTACAGGCCTCTGTGTTGCCTATTGACCTACACCGGAGGTGCGACTTCTCGTCGCCCCTCTGCCAATTTAAGTACACGCTCCTTAAATCTACACTAGATGGGCTGTGGTACGAGAGGGGACTGTTAACCCACTGCTGTCTGGATTGGGCTACTCTAAGATCACGTTAGAGTTGGACATTGAGAAAGAATATTTCCAGTATTTTTATGGACTCAATTGCATCGTAATTGCGTGTGTTGCCGTGTGAAGCTTTATTGTGTTTTTGGACATTGACGTGAAGATTTGCTGTGCGTGTGCTGTGCTGTTCTCTCCTACTCCACACTGAATTGTTGTTGGGGAACATTGAATATTGGAGTCTTCCATGTAAATGTCCTGTCTCCTATGCCCTCCGACTCGCATTAGTTTCTCTCTCTCTTTTCCTCCGCCAGTGTGCGTGTGTCTGCTGTCTGCCGGACCCTGGTACCTGACGTCAGTCACGGTGTGACCCCGCCCCCTCACGAATCTGCCTGCGTTTGCTGCTGCGTCCTAGCTGCTGCTGCGTCCTAGCTGCTGCGTCCTTGCTGCTGCGTCCTAGCTGCTGCGTCCTAGCTGGCTCCTTCTCCCTCCTCTGTGTGGATCTATGGACTGTTGGATTCCTTCTCAATGAACTGAGTCATTTTTTTAGAAGAAAACTAAGTGACTGTATTACAAATAAATCCTATATTTTTATATTCCTCTGACTCTGGTGTGTTGTGTGGTTACAGTAACTCCCCAGAAGAAAAAGTTATTTACACATTAGTTACACGTACATATGTCTACTGTGTATGTGTCATACGTATGATTACTGTAAATGTATGTGTGTGTATGAATATCTTTGTTCATATGGAATTGGTTAACATGACCCGTGGAGGCAAACATACGCAAAAAATTGGTCATCCTAGATATTCACAAAAATAACTGTTGGTATACGGTCACTAAATGTACACATAAATTAATTTATTGTATGGCCCCCCCATGAACGAAAGTCCACGAAACTTGGCATGCAATCAGAGGGTGTCACAATGATCCTACACTTTCACTACATTTCATGCAGTTTTGACTATGTCAGCCAGAGATACCTGCGATTACAACACCTCATTTTTACTTTTTTGTTTTTAACTAGGTGGCGCTATACATGAAATGAGTAGTTATGGAATAGGTTGACATGGCCCCTTAAGATCAACATACAAAAAAAAGGTGGTCCTCCTAAACCCTACGGTTCTCGAGATATTCACAGAAAACTGTGACTGCCCTACCCTCCTTTCAGGGGGTCCAGTCCAGCGGGGGGTCATACTGTAATAAGATGTCATGAAGATTCAAAAACAATAACAACAAAAACATAATTCAAGAACATCCACATGTTAAGATGAAAGCACACGCACACACTCACTCACATGCATCCACACACACACACACACACACACACACACACAGAGATAGAGAAGAAATTAAGTGGTGCAAGTCTAATGGTGACTATGTTTGCTGGGGGCAGCTGCATCCGTGGTGTTTTTGCCCTGGCAGGAAACCCGTCCCCATTGGAATTCCTATCTCGCTTGACCACGTCACTGAGGCGCCACACAGAGACAGAGATGCGTTTGTTCCATTACGGCCAGTCCAGGGCAGATGGTACATTAATCTGAGCAGGGCTGAGAACAGCAACGCTCCCCCCACTGCATATCAATGTCCCGAGACCAAGCTCGTACAAATCATGGCAACTTCACTGTGTGCAATCACAACGGTTCTATGTTTTTGATTTTTAAATTACAACTCAAAGACGTTCAGTGCTCTTTTGCAGCTGTGTTTGATGTGCACTGTGTCATCTTCGGTCTGTCTTTCTCTCACAGGGGTCTGTTTCATACCTCAAGCACTGGCACGTGTGAAATGAGTGTCACCCCCTGTATCATGCAAAAGCAAACACGCATGCAATGCAATCAACCAAGCAAACAAGCAATCACAATAGAACAAAACCTCGGGGTGACAGTGACGTACGGCGTCACAACATTCGAGGTGACAGTGGCATATGCAAACACACCATTTGGAGCAGACGGCTGAGTGCAAAGCTTCACACTGCTGCATACACACTGTTGTAGTACACACCTCCATACTCCTACTTTACCTGTCAGACTAAGCATGCGTTCCTCTCCCCACCCCCCCCCTGGTCTGTCCCCGTTCTGCTTGGGCGCAAACCAGACACCACGCAATGCATGACTCATGGCTCTGAAACGATTAAGCGCGCTGTCAGCTCCCAACCTGTGCGCTCACCCCCACTTGACCCGCGGGGTCAGCCCTTCTGCTGCCGCCTCTGCCCTGCCGCTCGCCAGCACTTTGCATTTAAACGGCCCCTGTGTAAAGCACTGGGGAGGCAATGCTGACCAGCAAGTGTACCGTAAAACAGGTAGAAATGGAGGGAGATTGGGGAGGGCTTGGCCCCAGAAGTGAGTGTATTAGAGTCAGCGACACAGAAGTGTGTGTGTGTGTGTGTGTGTGCGCGTGTGTGTGCGTGAGTGTATGTGAGTGTGTGTGTGTATTTGTGTTTTTTTGTGTGTCGACAGGCATTCTTGTGAGGCCTGCAAGGCCTGGATTAGTACTATCTGTGTCCCTTTCATGGGCTAGAGGGAAGTAAAAAAAATGAAAGAGAGAAAAAAAGCAAATGGAAAAACACCGTTGAGAGCCAGTGGCGTTAGCCATCCAATTCCAACAATCGCTTGACCAGGGTTTTTAGCACTGCACTAAAAACCGTGGGAAAGACAGCAACTCGGTTTGAAGACCACGCCACAGACAGAAATGCGATTAAGGAACCTGAAGCGGACGGATAAGACTTCTGATGATGGTGGTGGTATGGTCTTCCTGCCATACTATTTTTCGTCTCTTTTTTTTTGCGCTTGTGAATAAAGCGTGACAAACGGCTGATTTTAGTTGTGGCCTTGTGCGAGCCGTGTTGAGGTGAAGTCGCCAGGACGTGGGTGTCGGGGCTGGGGGACGGGCTAAATTTAAATGGCTAAATGCTTTGGAAGTGGAGGAGGCTTCTTCAGCAGCCCAATAGCCTGTGGCCATTTTTCCCCTCTGTTTAACATTGCCCCAGTGTGCAGTGCTGCTTACTTCTCTTTAAAGGATTCTGTCTGGCTGATGCAACGGGATCTGTGAAGGGAGGCTATGTTGAATTCAAATTCCACTTGGCAGAATGGAGTGGTATTGCAGTGAGGTTGATGCAAACATTATGTCTTTTATGGCTTATGCCAATGCAACCATACCTTATTGTGTAAAATGGCTTGAATAGCCTTGTTCATATTGGTTAGTTTTAAGCACTTCTTCATTTGTTATTAACATGTACCCAAGTGTTTAATAGACTTTTAATAGCTTTAAAAAAAATGATTAAAGTAAAAAAATAAAAATAAAGAATTTATTCATTCAGTCGATTCTGAAATCCTCAGTCTGACCTCACTGAAAATTCCCCCAACGTTTAACAGACAACATTGAACCATTCATTTCAAAGCAGTGGTTCTCCTCAGGGCCTGTTTGGATGGAGATTTCTGTTAAATTGCAAGAAGTGATTCAGTTAAAGCAAAAGAGAAAATGTAAAAAGCTGTTTCCACTGACTGATCGATGAACTCAAAGTCTTTTCCTTCACGTCTAACCCAAGGCCTCTCAAACCCATGAGAAAAACAGTGTCCTGGTCATCTCATTAACACACTTAATAATAATAATAATAATAATAATAATAATAATAATAATAATAATTCATTTTATTTGTATAGCGCTTTTCAAAGACCCAAAGTCACTTACAGAATGGGGGAAACAAAGAAACAAAGAAGGACAACAGTACCACATACATACATACAAATATACAAACATACATACATGCATACAGATACATATAGATACATACAGAAACAAGAGCAGCAGTGAATTGAGGTATGTTTTTAAACGGGATATGAATGTGGAAGGTGAGGGGGAGTCACAGTCACAGACAGGTTGGGGGAGTGAGTTCCAGAGTCGGAGTGCTGCTGAGGAGAAGGTTCTGTCACTGAAGGTTTTGAGTCTTGATGGTTTAGTGATCAGGGTGAGGGGATGATGGGGGCGGAAAGTAGTCCAGATCGAGGGGATAGCTGAGCCGTGGGGGAGGTGTTGATTGTGAGTGGGGCCAGGACCTCGGTGGATGTAACGTGGATGACGAAGGATCGCGGCTTGGCTTGCAGCAGTGGCAGCTGCAGCGTGGAGACAGGTGATTTTTGTTGTTCAGGCGGTAGAGGTCAGCAGCAGAGAAAAGAGAGGGTGAGGAGTTGGTGGAGTAGGGAGAAGGGAGAAGGGTTGAAAGAGACTGTAGTAGCAGAACTGATAATCCAAGGTGGAGCTGAGTTGTGGTAGACGAGAGAAGACCAGGTAGGATATTGATGGTGGCTAGTAGCTGGTTAGCCACTAGCTGGCAGGCAGTGAGTTTTGCTGGGGTTGCCGTGGACCAGGGGTTGCAGTTGGTGGAGTGGGTAATGTTGGTTGCCCCAGACCAAACACGCGCGGCGGACAAGTCCCACCATTTCAGACAGCTGTTGGCGAAGGTCACAGTTGCTAGCGAGGCCCTCAGCTAGGCGTCGGATGACGAGCTCGGAGGGAATGGGGACTCCCCCCGCGAACGACACGCATACGCCGGTCAAAACAGCTGGGCTAATGTTTTTAGCAAGGCACGGTAGGCACACTAGGCAGACGACAGGCTAGGACAGAGTGGGGCTAATGCAGGGCACGCAGCGAGTCAGTCGTGGGTTGGCACAATCACCACCACAAAACACACAAGCGTACTCACCCAGGTCCACGGCAAGCAACCCACACACTCAGAGCCGGGAGACGGAAAGATCCAGAAAGTGAAGAGTTAACCTGCTGTTAGCTAGGGGGTAGCTAGGGGGTAAATGAAAACGGGAACAACAGCAGAGGTGCGGAGTGGATTAAAGAGGAGCGTGGAGACGAACTGATGATTTAAGACAAAAAACAAAATAACAGGCAATAGACAGACGTTGAGAACGAAACGAGACGAAAACATGGGCAGAAGCGGCAGTCAACAATCCAGACGCCAGCGATACTCTGACCCGGAAGAGACAAGATGAGACACACGAGACACAAGACACTTGTAAGAAGGGCAGCAACAGCCTTGGAGATGATTTGGTCAGCCATGATTAACATGTATTCTTAAAATGATCAAGCAAAAGTGCCATACATCTTATAGTGATGTTATAGTTTTATAGGGTTCACAACACCAATATCACAAACATGCAAACTTGTCAAATAACCATGAAATAATCAATGTGGATATGCAGGGTTCTGCTGTAAGACCTACATGATACAGCACACTATCAATCCTCCTTAAGCAATACATTTGTATCGGCCTTCAAAAGGGACTGTATCACTGTGGCCTTGACCACTGAAGGCCAGAGAACATGTGCTCCTTGCCTGTCTTGGTCGAATGTTTTTTAATATGACTTGCGTATTGGCACTGTAGGCTCAGGATACAAAGAGCTAGATTTTGGATCACGCGACTGTGACAATATTTGGGTTTGAGTTTCTTAGGAAACGGGAAAACCCGCTCCACAGCGCTGCCTTATTACCTGGTACCTGGGCGGCGGTGAATCCTCTTCCTCTGATCCGTTCCCATCGTTAGTGCACCCTGGGAGGCTAAAGGCAGAGGCTGGGGCTGCTTGGTGCTGCCATGTTGAAGCCTCCCCGGCTGTCTGAAGACGGCTCCCTTTGGTGCACGCCTCTGCTCAACACCGTGTCCCATGCTCCCTCACTGCAGATTATCCACCCGGAGACGGCGACAGGGCTGTGTGGGAAGAGAGGTTTCTTCTCCATCCCTCAATCACCCTTTCTTCTCTCTCTCTCTCACACTTTCTCTCTGTTTTTCTTTCTCTCTCACTCTTTCTCTTTCTTACCGTCTCTCTCTCTCTCTTTCTTGCTCTCTCTCTCTCTAGGCCTGTGTTTCTCTCCCTCCATTTCTCTCTTTTATCCTCTCGTCTTCCTCTTTCCCTCCATTCCTCTCCCTCTCTCTTCACAGAGCTTTGTAGGCATGAGAAACCCAGAGAGTTATTATTTTATTTCACATTATTTCTCTTACTCTGTGCTCGACAGACTTCAAACACGCTGCACTCAAGTGAGTCAACGAACCCTCAAATCAATGAAAAGAGAAACAGAAGAGATTATGAAGGATTTCTCTCCAAAACCTTAGTATGCATAGCCTAGATGTGATGCAAAACCCTAGTAAATATTGGCAAAGGTGTAGCAGAGTACACTTGGTATGATGTGGCACCTTTAGGCTGTCAGAAAGGATTTCAAATGTATTAAGAGGAAAACCCCTTGATTTCATACATACATACCACAACAGACCTAACAGACAAAAGAAAAAAAACTCACACCAAAACCACCCATATCCTCCCCATTCCAACCATTAGATATTAGACAGTTAAGGTCATTCATATAAACAGTTTAACATATATACAGTATAAAAAAAAAAATACCCAAGTTATATATAAAGAAAATATCAAGCATTAGGAAAACAGTTGCAGCTTGTACACAAATAATCAAGAAGAGACATCTTAAACTGGTGAAAGGAAATCATATGTGACTGCTTAAAGGGGCTTGTGGGGCATCCAAGGATACCTTGTAGGGTACACAAGCAATGAAACACTTAAGCAGTTACATTAAGTCTTGAGTTCCTGTTAGCATGTCATTTCCTGCCTTTGTTTCTCGTTTGTCTTCTAGGTAGAGCCATTGGTAAACAACAGGTAGCTATGCAAGGTTAAAACAAGTTATTTTTCATTGGTCTGAAACAAGGCGATCCATCAACGATCCAGCCTTCAACCTGCACATAGTGTATTTATGCCTGTGCACTGTACACTATTTCAAAAGCAAATAATGCACTTCATAGACTTATGTTTTTAGGAAGATGAAAAAAATGGTAATTAGTTGCAATCGTCCATCTCAAAATAGGGAGATTCTCACCAAGTCAGTCATAGCCTGCTATATACACATGCATGCACATGTGTACAAAAGCATAGCTTCACAAATGAATGCTGTCAATCTTTAGTTAAAGATAGAAGCAGGCAAAGATGACGTTTTGTAGGGTAGGTGTATGTTTACAAACTCTATAAAACGTGCAAAGTTAAAAAATGCCACTGGATTATACATTTTACGAGTAAACAGCACATTTAAAAATGTATATCTTATTCACCGTATGGATTTATGTAATGTTCCATTGGAAAACAGTGAAATAATTCCAAAATGAACAATACATGTGCATCTCTGCATGTTTTCAAAGTAAATGCATGTTAAAACAAATAACTAGTTTATGGGTCGTCTACAAACATACCGGCTACTCTTGTGTACTGAATGCATTGCAATAATATTCTCTGACTGTTCGTTTTGTATAATTTATCTCACACTCACTCCGAATCTGTTGTTTAGTCGGTGTCTCTGAAAGAACATAAAGCAGAGCCACACTTCTTTTGGCGTGACCCAAATTTTAGTTGATTTTTTTAGAGCCACTCGTGTCACTCCAGGCCTAGGTTCTGACACTTTGTGTAAAAGTGTTATCTCAAATATATCCCGCCGACCTAGAAGACCGCTGCGGTTACGTGTGTCTAGTCTCAGGGCACTTTTTATTTTCTTTTTTTCCTCTCTTCTTTCCACTTATTTTTTCCCTCTCTTCTCTCCACTTCTTTTTCCCTCTCTTCTCTCCACTTCTTTTTCCCTCTCTTCTCTCCACTTCTTTTTCCCTCTCTTCTCTCCACTTCTTTTTCTCTCTCTTCTCTCCACTTCTTTTTTATCATTCACGGTTTCCCAGAAACAACACTCACGACTACTGCTGCTGCATAGCTGAATAGGGAAAAAAAGAGTCTGTCTGTGTCAGATACACCTCTGTAAATGAGTATCGCTGATCATCAGAGAGGTTAGGCAAGTTCTCTCTCTCTCTCTCTCTATCTGTGTTTCTCTCTCTCTCTCTCTCTCTCTTTCTGTGTGTGCGTCTCTATCTTTCTCTCCCTCTCCTTTCCTCTCCTCTGTTCTGTGAGTGTGGAGAGATGTGATTTTGTCGGGAGGGCAAGGCCACACTTATCATCGAAAAACACTCGCCCACACCTCGTCCCACATGGCTGATACTTCACTCTGCCTTAATGGTCAGATGATGCGTTTTAGGCCTCCTGTTGGAAATCGGCCCAGAAAATGGTCTGAAGTCCAAAATATCTTACAAACTGCAAGGATGAGGCCATTCATACTCATCAGTTTTGCCATTTATACTCGCTTCTTCGTTCCTTACCACCGATTCACTCTTGTAACTGAGGTCTCATATTATCATAATAGTATCGCCATATTCTTGGTACAAATAATACATGATAAACACAAAGTAAAATAAACCATTATGGAATAATGGATAATAATGGATTAATCATTTATTCCTTTTTATAAATGGCTTTCTTTTCTTTGTATCACATTCATTATAAATGTCTGTGGATCACGAATACTCTTACTAGTCCTATTTCTCATTTCAAACACAGCTCAGGAACAACTTCAATTCAGGACTGGCTGAATAATCACCTTCACCAGCATGGCCCTGCCCCTATGATATGCTTGACCATGGCTATATTGTTAGCTTCCTATTCCTTTTGATACCCCTGAGTAGAATGGTCCTTATTAGGCAGCTTTTGCATCATCTTGCCAATAAATAGCTTTCTTGTTTGGCCTCAGACTAGTGATGGAGCCTAGCGCTGTCTTTCATGTTGAATGTGAAAGCAGATGCCACCTCATTTCCTCATGTTACTGTTACAGCCAGGCTACATCGGGTGTACAATTGGAGCGCTGCATTCGCTGAGTGTAAAAAATAGTTTTAGAAGACTGGTCTATTTTCGTTCAAATATATCTGACGCCATCACGCCTGGTGTAGCCAGTTTTTGTTGATTATAGTGGAAGCTCATTGTTCCTGTGATAACAAACAAATACATAAAATATGGGCCTATGATAGTCATTTGGGTTACACTTTACTTGACACTATCGACATAAGAGTGACATGACACTGTCATGAACGTGTTGTAAACGTCATAAATGTCAAAAGTCATAAATGTTTATGACATACCGCTTCTGTTATTAAGTGACATTCGTTTTTTGTCATAACAAGTTAGGGTTAGGATTAGGGTTAGGATTGGGATTAGGGTTAGAGGTTAGGATTAGGTGTTAGGGTTCATGTGTCATGACATTTTCATGTGTTTATGAGAGCGTCATGTCACTGTTGATACTGTCAAGTAAAGTGTTACCGTAATTTGTAATAATAATGTGTTACTAGTATGTAAATAACACAGCATAGGACTGCCACAGTTCAAAACAAGACATTGTTAGAGTCAAGCTTTAAATTATATACTATTAACATTAAAAAAATAATTATTTGTTGAAAAGCTGTAGCTATTTGTTATTTGAAAAATATTGTATTAGATATTTAGCAGAATTAGTAAATTACACTGTCCAGTCAAAGGTGGCAAATAAATTGTTTATACAATTGTATGCAATATACGATTTCTGTGTAAAGTGAAAATCAAACCAGTCATACTTTTGATAGTGCTACTTTTTATGTGTAAGGGCTTGTCCTTATGACATGGACTGTTGCCAAAATCAACTTTTAATAATTTCATACAGCTTTAAATAACTTATGATTAAGTATAACAAAACATCACTCAGGCCATTATAAATTAATACTGGTGGGACGTCTGACTCTTGTGTGAATGCTGGTGTTGTTTTTGCCAGGGGCCTGACTGCAGTTCTGGTTGTATTCCCATTATTTAGGGAGAGATCAAGTCCAATAATTCATTTTGGTAGAGACTTTAGGTGACACTAGGTTATATGCATATGAATGTCTTTACTTACATGTATTCTTTAACTTGTGATTTCATCCAAAATTGATGAATACATTCATACAGTATTTACAGTGTTGAAAATATGCAAACAAAGTAAACTTTGTCTACAGAGTGCAGGAAAATCACTCCTAATCCTGCAGTTTTACTTCTTGGAAATATCTTGTAAATGAATTTTGGATGGAAAATGCAGAGAAAATGCCTTAGGATTGCCAAAGTGCTGACTTCTACAAAAGCCATTTGTGTCCCACAAACTAAGCCTCTAACCCCGGAGCAGCCCTAGCTCCATGCTGTCTCTCCTGTTATCTACTCCATTGACCTAAAACACAAAGTTTTGTTTCACTTTCTGAGAAATCTCCCTATTACACGGTGCACACAGTCTTGTCTGCTGCTGAGTTTGTTAAAATAGCCCATTTGCTGTTGAGTACGGTCGTAATGTCCCCTAAACATTTCTAAATTTCAGTGTACGTTGATGGCAACACAGCAGCACAATAATTGCCCAGTAATGTCCGTATACTAATAAAAAGTCATCATCCTGCTCCATTGAACTGAACCACTCAAAATGTCCAGAACAGGAAAACAATTGCATTTGTGTCACGCGGTACATTGCTAGGGTAAAGTAAGGTAAATTTGTTTATGATAGCGCATTGTCCAGCATAATGGCCATCCAAAGTGCTTCACACAAGGATGAAGACAAAGACAATACAAACTACCAACAATAAGTCCATGTGGTCACTGGTCACTCTCCAGTCCTGAGCCCCAAGGCACAACATGGGGCCTCAGAACAGTCCAACCAGGACTAAAGATGAACTGGATTAGCGGTTAGCTGTGTAAATGGTCTGGCCCGGATGTGGCGAAGCTCTGGTTCGGATGCGGCACGCTCTCCACCACTATCTGTGAGACTAAAGAGTCAGTACGCCCAGCTCGCTTCTGCCTCGATGACTACGCATTAATCTTCACAGCGGGCCACTAAGCCTCGGGATGCTCCTCTGCGGCCTCTGTTGTTGCAGCAATCCTCTTACGCGCTCAGCACTCGGCTCCGCGCACCCCAGGAAGTTTGCGGACAGAACGGGGGGGGGAATTGGCCGGATAGGGCGCCACTGAGAGCGGATAGGGCGCTACTCAGAGCCCACAGAGATGCTGCTGACCCAGGCTGGAAGACTTTAGATCCGCTTCATATTAAAAATCCAGGCGTGCACACCATACAGTAAACACACACACACACAACACACACACACACTCACACCACAGACACCCACACACACGTATTACATATACCACACACAAACATCATACATTCCCAGAAACATGCATACATATAACATACATATGTATACATATAACACACACAGTCACATGCTAACAAAGACAGAGGACACACTCACACACACACATAAAAAGACTCACACCAGTGGTTCCAAAATTGGTTCAGTGGAACCCGACATTTTTGTTTTATTTCTCCACATATCTAAATACAGTTATTTTGGTCTTCCCTCTGGTCCCCCAATGACAAACCCTGAACCGGCCGGTCTCACAACTGCATTGTGGGAAAAGTGCTCCAAATCACCTTCAGCATTTCGCAAATCACTGGTTTCTGGGCACCCAGCATCGGGGTGCCACTCTTGGCTGGCGAACGCACTCGGGCACTCGTCCAGCAGTTACCTCTGTGGGTGCTAAAACGCTGGGCGGAGGTGGCAGAGGCCCGCAGACCAGCTGCGTTCCTTTGGCAGCGCCCGTCGTACACAAATCGCCTCGACCGCAGGTCAAGGAATCGCCACAGATCAGTCCGGCCAGGCTGAGGAGTCTCGCAGAGGCGACAGGGTTGGAGTCGGAACCTGCGCCTGCAGCACAGGAGTTGGACAAGGATCAGCACACATCCATCGGGGCATATTACAGTTTAATCGAGGCATGTCTTGGCAAACAAATGCTAATTAGAAACCAAACAAGGCTGTTGACAGTTGGTGTAAGACGTGTCAACACAATTCAAAAGATCACGCTATACAAACTGTTGTGCAAACGAGATTCCCGAACAAGTCAAAATATTTCAAAAAGTCAATGGTTTTTATTACTTTAAAAATACACATCTAACTCCATCCTTTCTAAATAGAGCCAACACGATGCAACCTCTCAGGCTTGTACAACCGTCTCCACTCTGGCCTAAATACACACACATGCACACACACACACACAGTGGATGTTAAAGTACTACATGCCATACCACAGATTTACATTGATGCATGCATTTACACCTATGCACACTGTATATTCATACACAAGTGCATGCTTACATTCATATACTGTACATACACACTAATTTACAGACAAACACTGTAATATGCATCCAATCTTACAGACTGACACTATCCCTACATACAGTACATACATAAAACTACACATGACCTGAACAGAGCCGACAGGGCGATACCACATTTATGCAGTCAGTATCTGAGAGAATCGGCCATGCATCACCCAGGGCTACAGAGCCAGTTTGTTTGTAATTCGGCTCTCGGAGTTGTTTGAGTCCAAATATATAATTTGCATTCACTGAGGACACATGATTGTAGAGGGGAGTGGGGACATAAATGGTAAATCTGGCACACAAAAAGCCACCTGCTCATGAGAAGCACACATATAGGGAGAGAGAAGAGAGGGATGCAAAGCAGGCAAGCAGTAGGCGAGAGGAGTTTGATAGATACTGGTAGCAGGTGTTTAATGTTATTTCATTAAGCCTTGTGAATTGCATAATTGTTGAAGCAGACAGAGGGAGGGATAGAGAGAAGGAGTGTGAGAAAAAGAGAGAGAGAGAGAGAAGAGAGAGAGCTCTGAGCTGCTTACTGACTGGTGTCACTTAAAAGGAAAGCTAATGAATGTTAAGCGGCGGTTGCCCCCCTCTCATCCCGTACCATTTCATGGCACTCTTTCCCCGCCATGGGCCAATTTAATGACAAAGTACTGTGCGCTTCAAATGAGGAGTGAATACATGAATATACAAGGGATGTTGTTTTGACGCCGTTTCTGTGTGTGTGTGAGCGAGCTTTGTTTTTTGTAGTGCTTGCTATTGTAGTGTTCTAGCCACTCGATGACTGAGTGGTGTATGAATCAGATAGGTACCCATCTCAAAGAAAGACTCAAATTAGACATTGCACCTGTAGTAAAGTGGGGTTATATCTATAGTTTTGCTATGCATGAGTTGTAGGTGGTTGACTTAAGTATGTTATCTATGTATGCGTAATGTGTAATGTAAGTATGTACTACATGTACTGTCAATAATATGTTATCTACATGTTATCAATTCCAGTATCTGTGTTTAAACCTAATTTAGGATCATCAATCTGTGGTTGTCGCGATGTCCATCGATATCGTTATCCCTCATAATTTGACAACTCAGTGAAAACAAATAGCTATCAAAACTGGCAACCAGGTGTGTGGCATCCACTTGCACAAAACTTTTTTGCCATTTCCAACTATTTGCATTGTATGTAAATGCAATGGACTGCTATTCCTGTGCTTCTTCTTCTTCTTCTTCTTCCGACGAAAATCGAGTCGATGACTGAAACTGCTGGACCATTTGACTTCATTCAAACACCCCCACACAGGTCTTGTTATGAATAGCTGTTCTATGTATCTTTTATATGAATGAACTTTATACTTTTGGAGATATTTATGATAAAGGTGAGATAAAGGTGAGAAATGAAAAACCTATCAAAAAGCAAGTCAACACTCAAATTAACATAAATAGCAAGAATAAGCCCAGTAGGGGAGTCAGTCTCTAAATGAAAATTAAGCTACAGCATAGATCAATCATTGAGTCATGAGATAAACAACCACCTCGGAACTACCAAGGAACAACACAAGTGAGCGACGGTCCAGGGGCAGTAGTTCAAACGACCAAACTTTGCACCCTTGTTTGCGATTGAGAGTTTGAACTAACCTTTCTAGAAACACCAAATCCAAGAACGACGGAGCGAACGACCAAGGTTGCGACGCAAGTTAGCCAATGACACTTTCTAGAAACGCACCCCAGTACGGGTATGACTGTGTAACGTGTCTGTGCACAGAGTCAACCATACGTCACTGAAAACATTGCTGACAATATTGCTAACAACATACCTACTAACATACATTCCTACATACTTGTATTGCATTCATTGTGTCTACACTTAAGATAAATAAGTTTGTTTTTTCTTTTATCACAGACACATACTGTATATTGGTAGATGTTTTTTTTCTTTACCTTGACATGTTTCGACGCATACTTCTGTCTTCATCAGAAGGTCACACGGTGGAGTAGTGTGATGCGTTTTTATCAACTGATGTTGTTACGGAGGTAAAAGAAAAAGAGGATACACAAACAAAGAAAAGGAAAAAACATAAGGAACACAAAGGGGAGAGCAGAGGAGCTGTGACACTGCCGTACATTAGAGGGGTCACAGAGCAAATTAACACACCCGTAAAACACATAGCCTACTACGACAGCTGTTAGTTCACCCCAAAGACAAAATTGACCAACACAATAAATGCAACGTCATTGTCAATCATGCAATAAATAAATAAAACCTACATTGGGGAGACGGGAAGGAGTTTTACCATACGCAAAAAAGAACATGAAAACGAATGTGAAAAGGAGACAGCTCAGAGACAAACAAGAACAATAAAGGACAAGGCCCAGCAAGAAAATCTCAAATCAGCCATAACGGACCACTGCAAACAAGAGAACCATATCATGGATTGGGACAATGCCAGAGTCATTAAGCAGGAGAACAACCGATACCACCGCTGGATAAAGGAGGCGATTGAAATAAGAAAGCGGAGCCCAAAGACGATGAACAGAGATGAGGGAGCATAGGCTACATGCTCTCCCATATCTGGAGTGCCGTCCTGGGGGGGCGGCGGACTGACAGCGGGAGGTGTGGTCCACCTGTCAAAAAACTGATAAAAACGCGTCACACTACTCCACCGTGTGACCTTCTGATGAAGACAGAAGTATACGTCGAAACATGTCAAAAAGAAAAAACATCTACCAATATATGTGTCTGTGATAAAAGAAAAAAACAAACTTATTTATACATTCCTACAAACATGTGACCATAACTTATAACATACTGTACCTTTGAACTATACTGAGACTTAACCTGAGATCTACCCTGAGACTTATTTTGAGAACTATATTGATGTGTGAGAACTATACCCCCTGCTGAGTATCATTCCGCTGTTGGTTCTATTAAAACAAAGAATATTGATCAATATTGAAGTTAACATCTAACCTAGTAAGTGGTTCTTAAGAGTTCTGTAGGTCTATGTAATCTCAAATAATCATACAGTACTGCAAGTCATTTGTATTTTTTTTAAACTATTACAGTGTTTTACACAGCAGCCTTTTTGCATGTACATGCAATGGTAATTCCTTTTTAGGAATAACACCAACTATTATACAAGATCACTTCTTGACATACTAGTTTTTCGGAAGTCTGGCCACATGCTCCTGGGACTAAACAAAGACTGTGTTGTTCATGCAGTCAAAATGGTGTGCACCGAAACTTTAATTGAATTCTTTAATTTAATTGAATTATCTGTTTACATAGCCTAATACATTGAAGCTTGTCTTTTATTTGATAGTGTGTTTAGCAGTTCTGACTTGTCCCAAAGTCCTTTTTAACTTCAACAGAAAAATGAACACTCATACAATTTCAACCTGTACAGCCAAAATCCTGCTGTGTGGCAGAGTGTTAAATCATTTAGTAAAATGGATTATCTCTCTTTTGGAAGCAAAATGTTTGGAGCTAAGCCACTAAATGTTCTGAGCTGAATTTGGCGGCCATGAATGGTGTGTAATGGATCTGGGGCTAAAGAAACACATTTGCCAGAGAGAGAGAGAGAGAAAAAAACACTTTGTTGTGTTTTTGGAAAAGGCACATTGTTTCAACATTGTTGACAATATTTATGTCAGGCCTGTAAGCACAGCTGGAAAAGACGAGGATGAACACTTTGGAGTGACGTGGACAAAAGATTCCTTGAGATGATGAGAAGGGAACAGTCTCTGCTCCGTGATGCACAACAGTGCTTTGTCAGAGTGGCAGATCTACTGTTCGATGTTGCTTCTAGATTCTTCCAAAGATCAGACCGCTTTTATTTTTCACGGCGCCACCTTGACATCTCTCTGGGCAGCTGCTGGAACTGGTTTCGAGGAAACATTCCTTTATTGGCGGTTGTGGAGCCAAGACGCATCTCTCAGACCTTTCTGACAGATGGAGCACGGCCAGGTGAATTACAGTATCGCTGTCATCATCGCTGCGCAATTAACCCAGTGCTGTTTGTTACGTGCTGTTAGCTTTGGGGTGATGATTGCGGCTATGATTCTGCTGCTGTCACTTTCCCCACCGTCTCATTGAGAGGTTGCAGAGAAGCGTGGAAATGTACTGCTTCTAATATGGAGGTTTCAATCCCATAGGTCTCCCTGCGGGGAGGGTGTGTGTGTGTGTGTGTGCGTGTGTGTGTGTGTGTGTGGAGGGGGGGGGGTGTTGGGTAAGGAGGTGTTCACTGTCATGGAGGCACTGGTAGTTTCTCTTCTTCTCTATTTTCTTTTTTTAAACTGTCATTTTAGGACAAAGAATATGCATGAGCTCTCTGATTTTGTGTATTTCAATAGCAGTGAGTCTCAATGCAGTTTGGGTAACCTAGTAACAGTGAGTAAGAGGCCCACATACAGTATGAGCATTTATGTAACCGATTCACAATTGTTCAATTGCAACTGGAATGTCACAGGCATCCACTGACAGCCTAACATCACAACATCTTCAATTATAGAAATTACATCCCATCTTTGAGTCCATATCAGTTCAGATTTCTCATATATTAAGCTCTGTACCACAAAACACAAATGGGCTGCGAATGGAGACCCTTGAAATGACCAGCGCTTGATAGAAATATCCCCTGTTCTGTTTTGCTATCCATTCTGTTCATAACATGGTAATGGAAAGTATGTTATCAGGCCAATGTAAGGTCCAATGAAAAGGTTAAGGTGAGAATGACCATGAAATATTCATATCCTGAAGTATGTTAGATGTCAGAAGGTATTACTTCATGCATTGAATAGTATATGGTTATGACTGGAATTGGTCAAATATATTAATGTACCCACTATGTGAAATACTTAGTTCTACTTATTATCAAAGTATAGCTCATGTAGCACTATTGAACATGGGGATAGAGTGATACACATGTTTGGTCTGGTCTCCCACGTAATACTGTTTCAGAACCACAAGCACTGTTTTTTTCTACATATATAGCTCTGGAAAAAAAATTAAAGAGACCACTGCACATTTTTCTGATGTTATCCTACGGTTGCTGAGTGACTATTGAGTTGACGGTCATATTCAAAGAGACTACAAATTTGAATATGACCGCCAACTCATTCGAATGTCACTCGAATGGCATCAGAAAAATGAGCAGCGGTCTCTTAATTTTCTCCAGAGCTGTATGTTCTCTACAATAGCCTTCAGATGGACCATACATTACCGCGACTCTGACTCAGGAGCAATAGGACTCTGCTCCTACAAATGAGTGTGTTGGATCATCTCTCTGCTGAGGCCAAGCCTTTTAAGATATGTTCTATGCGTCAACAGTAGACTCAAGGCCTTTATTATTACCACCTGCTGCTCCAGAGAGAGAGAGAGAGAGAGAGAATGAGGCATGGATGGGGAGAAAGTGATGGAGAGACACACAAAGGAAGAGAAGGAGGGAGAGAAAATGAGAGAAAGAGTAAGAAATGGAGTGAGGAAGAGAGTAAAAGAGATTGGGGATGAAGAGAGAGCTGCAAAAGAGAGAGAAAGAGTAAGAGAGGGGGGAGGGTGAGAAAGAAATCGTCTGTGACCAGACAAAGGTGTCGTTCTCTAATGAGGCAAATCACTCTCTTTGTGAGGTGCTCCTCCTCTTCCCCTTCTCTCCTGAGCTTCAGTGCAGGCAGGGCCCTACACTGGTCATTTCCGCCGCCCGCGGTACGAAGCGTCCTCTAGGGAGCCACCACAGACACCTGCCACCTTCTCCGCCTGAGCGTCTACGGTAGCCATCAGGGCCTGTCTCTGATGAGCGTCTCCGGTAGCCATCAGGGCCTGTCTCTGATGAGCGTCTCCGGAAGCCATCAGGGCCTGAGCGTCTCCGGTAGCCATCAGGGCATGTCTCTGATGTGCGTCTTTGCCTGGAAGCCGGAAAGAGGGCTCCTAATTAAACAGGCGTTTCAGACGTTGAAAAGCCCTCTTCTCCTGCCGTGTTTTTTTTTTTTATATATATAGCGCTGCATCACACGGGCACTCTCTCCTAGTCTGGCGCACGGCGGTGCCATGTGTTGCCGCGGCGATAAGCCGCGGAGAAAGGAGGTCTGTCCTTTTGTCTTGTAAATCATGTATGACTCGTTCAAAGCTGCTCTGTCGCCCGCTCTTTCGCTCTCCTCTCCTCTCCCTGGACAACAGCAAAGGAGAGAGAGGAGCGCAAAAAATTGAAGTGTGCTTCAAAATACAATATTGAGCGGGTTCAAATGTTTGGCAGAGAGGACGGCTCAACAGGCCTGCTCCACAGTGAAAGAGGGATTTGAAACCAGTCCCGCGGGTGATTTTTCTCTTTTCCCTTTATTTGCACTGCTGTTCTTGGTTTTGTCTTATGTTGTACAGCAGCAAATCTTTCATCACAAGTGCTATTTATAAACTGATTTGGCTTAAACATTCACGCTGCAGTGTTGGAAAGCACCAGCATTTCCTTTGCAGCTCCAGAAAGCGTTACGGATGAAGGACAATTCTGAGATTTTAATGCCATTCAAACTCTGAATTCACAGACAGTGTACTGAATCAAACCCCTCCTACCCCGCAACGTCAATCTTTGAGAACAAGGAGATTTGTGTGTGTGTGTGTGTGTGTGTGTGTGTGTGTATGTGTGTGTGTGACCACTTTAAGCAACATTTCCCTGCACTAACTACCAAGGGCTAGCTACCAACTGTTGCCTACACTAGTAAACCATAGCTTAGCATAGCTTAACATAGTGTAGCCTAGCATATCATACCATGGTTTAGCCTAGCGTTGTGCCCTGAACCCTGCGACTCATTACCCAGCGGGCCTGACTACGTGAGTGCACAGACCCGGCAGTGGTTCGGGGTCCCCTGCAGCAGCAGCAGGGGCAGACTGGGCAATGGCGAATGAGGCCTCATCCATAAGACACCCCCAATTCAATCAGGCTCTCCTCCTGTCCCCCAGGGGCAGAGCGAGGGCAAGAGCCATACCTAATAGGGGTCACCGCACAAGGAGCCCTCTGCCACAGAGACAATCAGACAGGGGGACCTGCAAGTATGGCTGAGAATGTGGGCATGTGGGCATGATTGTGTGAGTGTTTGTGTGTGTGTGTGTGTGTGTGTGTGTGTGTGTGCGTGAGAGAGAGAGAGAGAGAGAGAGAGAGAGAGAGAAGAAAGAGAGAGAGTGTGTGTGTGTATTTCTGTGAGAGAAGTGTGTATTTGTGTGCATGCATGTGTGTGCCTCAGTGTGTGTGTGTGTGTGTGTGTGTGTGTGTGTGTGTGTGTGTGTGTGTGTGTGTGTGTGCTTTGGGTCACTGAGTGAGCACAGCAGGCACAGTCAAACAGGTGTGTCCCTCCAGGTAAGGGCAGGATGTACCCACTATCAATCTCTAGCATGACACGCATCATTGCTAAGGGCAATGCTCTTTATGCACTCACAATGTCTGTGGGGCACTAGCTTCCACACAACCACATGATCAGAGGACCTGATTGTTCCTCATAGCAAATGTCCTCAGTCAAGTGTAAGATGTAGTACATATGTTATAAAAACTTATTGGACACCTTCTACAAAATACTAGAATGAAATCAAACTCAAACCTTAGTTACTGTAAAGTTATTGTGAGGACTTACTGATGTAAGACATATATTTATTTTGGAAAATAATGACCTAAAGTTCATCTTTCAATGGAATGTTTATTTCCATAAATTAGTTTGTACACTATAATATAGCAGACTACTATATGAATTAAACATTGACTACGTCACAGAGAAAACATCTAAAAATATGTGTGTGTGTGTGTGTGTGTGAGCTTTGGAAAAGAATAAGCTGAAGTTCATCTTACAATAGCATCCCAACAAGCATATGACATTGCAGAAACATACAGAGTTGTTGTCATTTGGTACCGCAAGTAACGTGACAGTGACATGGTAGCCTGGTCAACAGATGACGTTGCCAGCTGGTAACGAGAATAATGTTTACGCGACGTCGTGCCATGGTACTCGCAAACGTTTTCATTTGGTGCCATGATTTAGTCGTGCTATGGTCACATGCAAAAGTGTTCATTTAGTGCCATGATTAAAATTGCCACAATGTTGTGACCTTCCCACCTATTACATAACCAGCTGGTACTGTGAATAACATCACCACAAAGTCGTGCTATGATCCATATCCTGCTTTATCTAGGATACTTTAGCCTTTATTGAATTAGCCTATCTGTCTGATTAAGGCTACATGAGCTTGCAAAAATGACCATTGACAACTTCATATCAGTTTGAAAAACAAGTACATTTATTCACTCTTTACTTGCACTTGTACTGTGATTCACTGGCATCCGTGAACCACCCCGTTGCAGTCAGCCCCCGATCCGAGAGCTGAGTTTTAAACATTTTAAACTGCTGTTGAGTGACATTCCCAGAATTCTGTGTGTGTACAGTATGTCAGTGTGAATGAATAATGTGCGATTGTCGGTTATTTTAGTTGTATTTGCGTTTACCATTATGTGTATTTGTTAGTGTAAAGTCTGTCTATGGTTGTGCCCCATGTGTTTATTCCCTTGCTGATATGGTGTGATTCAAGGCCGTAGTCATGATGTCAACATTGGGGGGGACCAAATCTGTGGTGGGGTCTGAGGGACCCCCAAACAGAATTTCAATACATTTCATGCAAAAATATTATTAAAAATCACAAACAAGTCGTTAGTTAGGTCAGTCAATTAGGTTATTCCAAACTTTTGACGGATACAGATGCCACCCCCCACCCCCGTGAGTTTTGTGAAAAGAGAAGGGTGGAGAAGAAGCAACTTCACTGGTCCGTCCCTGGACCCGTGACTCCATTTGTGTTCAAAATGTATACTTTAAAAGAAATTACAAACTACAGTATCTTATGATAACCTCTATATTACACAGAATGTGGTTCTTTGACTTATTACTTACACCTGAAGATTTTTTTAAACTAATGCTTAGACTCATAGGTTTGGAGCCTAATAAGATTGTGTCTTTTAATTTAGATTTTATTATCCTCGCGGCTAATCACACAATTTTAACGTAGTTTGAAAGGTACAGGATTCAGGAATAGGCTACTAAGACAGGCCCCTCTTCTGTCTGACTCACCTCATGTTACCCCTGTATGCGTTATAGACTGGCTTCTGACAGAAATGACGTTTTGTGCCAACATGTAGAAACACTAGGCCAGGGGTATTCAATTAATCTTCAGCGAGGTCCAGTTACGGAAAATTTCCTCAAGCAAAGGTCCGGAGCATCATAATGTTTAACGTGCGTGTATAATATTAGGATGGATGGATGGAGCCTAGTTGTAGATAGATAGATAGATAGATAGATAGATACTTTATTGATCCCCAAGGGGAAATTCAAGAAATAGAAGAGTGTAGGCCTAGGCCTAATGTTTAATGTGAAATAAAACTAGATGTACCGCATAGCGGTACAAAATATGACCGCTGCTCAGTCCTGTACATCCATTCCGCGAAAATAAATCATATTAATGAATTTGTCTCCATCTTCTACTCCATCCCCCACTCTTGAAACTTTTGTGTATGCTTGTTTGGAATGTGTGTTTGCACACATTCCGCACACAAAGTAGCCTACTGACGCTGCAAAGGTGAATAGATTTGTTTCTGGGCCAAAAAATGTGTAGTATTGTTATAAAACCTTTAAAATCTCTAAACAATCATAAGTAGGGCAGTTCATCACAGTCCATCCATTGCAACTGGACTGATGAAAGGTACACCTGTAGGCTACATTGTATTTGGGAAAAGCAGAAGGTAGCAGCATAATGTATTTATTTATTTATTATTAAACAAAACAATCCCTGTCAGTTCCATGCAGTTTTCAACAGCTATCAAGAAGAGAGGTCACGTCATGGATTTTTGTGAATGTTTCTTCTTCTACATATGCATAAGTTTAGTCATCTACAGTAGTTCAAATGATATTCAGCTTTATTGTCAATGCACAAATTAAATACCAGTAGTCTAAAACTAAATGCCGTTTTACCCAGTGGTTCAAATAACTGACATGTCCAAAAGGGCCTTCATGAAATGCGTTGCGAGACTGTTCACACATTTTAACGGGCAAAGTTGAAGAGCTACTGTCCGTTATTGTTTGTGCAAATAATATGCTGATTCATGTTTTCTTGCATTTTGCAACTATGAGGTCCATGGTTAAGCTCAATCTTTTGACGCAATCTTTTGATTTTCACCCAGCCTAGTCCATGATAGGCGCCCGATAGAAATATTGTTTAATTTTGCGATTGAGATATCCACGCACTGGCGCCCCCCTGCGACGTGTTCGCCCCCCGGTTTCAGAGCTATTCTAAATGCAAAAATGCATAGAGGGAGTTATGACAAAACCGTGACTGTTAACAAACTTTAAGCTATATAAGGTAGGCCCTATGCTAGGCCTATTACAGAACACTTGTCACTAGGCTATGCTGGCGACCCAAATAAAATCTCCTTTGGAACCAATGGCTTACACCTTACAGTATCAAGCTGCCACCTCTTGGCGAAAAGTTAATAGTTTTGCATATCAGTAATACATTTCACGTAGATCACGGAAAGGGCGAATGAAGTGGACACTTGTAAATGGAACCCAACCCACTGTACAGTAGCTCAAGGTCTGTGGTTAAGCAGCCATAATGAAAGCGTTATCATTGTTTGGATACTTCACACACACGTGTTTTTTAATCGCATAGACTACAACTACCAAGCTGGAATCAAAGCACATCGACTCCCCTCTCACACCCTAAACACGCACTTCGAACAAACAAAAAGCGCCTCAGTCTCACGGAATAGCCATAGGCAAACTGTATCTGACCGGTGTAACGTTGGTACTAAATCATCCATCGCAAAGAATGATTTTTGTAGCACGTGCAACAAATATGTGTAAGTACAGCCCTGTCCTGAATACATCTCAACGTGCGCTCTAAAACATCTGGTTTAAATGGAGATGTAGATCATCACGGGTGCGTTAATAAATCTACATTGCGGCGAGTTGACACAAATTATTCACTTTGACGAATTTATGTAGTTTCAGTTACTTTACTTTGAGCCATGCTCTTCCTTACTTGAATCACCTTTGAAAATAGAGGATTGTAGCCTATATGGGTGTTTGGGAATGAGCGTTGACTCAGATGCTTTTTGAGACTTTGAGCAGCTAAATGTCGCAGCCCGGTGTTTAGGATGCATCATAGACAGGTTATCTTTCAGGTAGCCTATATATTTTCCATTAAAAAACCATCACGTAGCGAACGTGTTGTGGCTAACTCACTTATGTCATGCAGAAATCATCCTACCCTTAGACGTTCTCTGCGGCAAACTACTGTACAGTCTTGTCCTTGTAGGAAGCGTAGTGTCTTTTCAACCCACTTTAGATTAACTTCCAACAAAATTAGTCTCACTGCAACGATGCGCCATCTAGTGGACAAACGACTACGTGACGCCAATACTGGAAATGCAGCCAAATTATTATTATGATGAATATGTGGTTTTCCTTTAATCCTACTGAATGTGTAATTATGTATCGGCCGTTCTAATTGCCGATACTGATGGAATACGTGCCTGTGTGTGTGTGTGTATATGTGTGCACCACTATCTACAGGCCAATGAGTGTACAGTCACTAAATGTACACATAACTTAATTTTTTAGACCCCCCCATGGATGAAATTTGGCATACCCCCAGAGAATGTCAGGTTAATCATACACATAAAATTTGGTGCAGTTCTGAACATCTTTACTGAAGAGAGGGGCGATTAAAGCAGAATGATATTGCATTTTCATTTTTTACCGGGGGGGGTGCAAATCACAAAAGAGTGATTATGGGCTAGGTTGATGTGGGCCCTTGAGACCAACATACCATAAAAATGTCTTCATCCTCGGTGCCACGGTTCAGGTAGTTATTAAGGAAAAACTGCATTTTTTGGGTTTCGGGGGGCCCAGCGCGGAGGGGGAGTGGCCCCCGGGGACCAAACGAAATTTTTCCGTAAAAGTCTAGTGGTGCTACATACCCACCAAATTTCATGTGCCCCAGTGTTTCGGTGCCCCGGGTATCGTTGACCAAAATTTCAGGAAGTAGATGACGAAAAAAAAAAAAAAAAAAAAAAAAAAAAAAAAACTTTGACAATCCCTATATGACCGCTTCGCTAGCTTCGCTAGCGGCGGTCATAATAAGTAGCCTAAAAGGCAACATTCGAAATGAGGAGAAATAAGGCAAGATAAGAGTAGCCTATTTGGGGAGAAAAACTTGAGTAGCCTTGGTTATTTTTAAGATCTTAACGTGAACTTAAAATAAAATTTGAGCTGAGACAAGGATGGATATTCCACAGCTGGTTCCTTGAACCCATTAATCAGCAAGTTTAATTTTTTTTTTTTTTTTTTTTTTTTATGTTGACCTGAAATCCCTGAAACCCAGGAATATCACGTTGTTGGGCAGTGAATGCATGTAGGCTTAACTAGATTGTGGTGGATCAATCATATTGCCTTCTTAAATCGTAAAATATTCTGTGGTCTCACTGTTCACTGTTGAATGGGCCTAGCCTACCCTATGCTTGCTCAAAATATATGCTTTGTCTAGTAGAGGTGCTTCAAATTGGCGCTTAAAATCGCCTGTCTCAGAATACAGAAGAGGTCCAGGGCAATTCCGCGCAAAACTGTCACATCCATATTTAGTTGGCGTTACGGGCGTGACAGTTTTGCGTGGTATTGCCCCCGTATCGTTATATAAAGCTCTCTTCTCGCTCTCTAGCTTTCTCCTCTTTGAGCAATCGATGATTTGAAAATAACTTACTTATCGTTAACTTAGATATCCATCTGATTGTTTCTCGTCCCGTCTCCTCTCCTCGCTCGTTTCAGGCTATCAGTCTCTTCTCCATAGTAGGCTACTACTTTACTCACTGACTCGACTTTATCAGAATTCACAGATTTCACTGGCTGAGTAGCAGCAAGCGAAATGATGGTTCCTGAAGCTCCTCAAGTAAATGCTGTTATCCTAACCAACTAAACATTTAGCGCAGCTTTGAAATCTTACGTGAAAATCTAAATTAGGCTATTATGGTCTGGGTCCGGATAGGATCGATCACGTCACGGTCCGGACTCGGACCGCGGTCCGCCATTTGGTGATGGCTGATGTATGGGATTTCCTTAGCCTGTGCTACACCTTTCCAAGAAGTTTTGTGAAAATTGTACCAGTAGCTTTTGCGAGATTGTTGACAGCCCTACCTCACCGCAGTAGGGTGCAGTACCTAAATGGAAGCTTTTGATAGCGCACGCCACTAACGAAAAACGGAAAATCACCAGGACAAACCACTCAGGGGTGTAGGCTACTCTGGAACCATAGAATTTGTGCGTTATTTACGTTTGATTAGGCTACATTTCAGATACGTGTTGGTTTCCTGTAGGCCTAGTATAGCGCTTTATTCTTTCTTTATTTTTCTATGTCCGAATATTGGGGGGGACATTTTGGTCATATTTGAATATTGGGGGGGACACGTCCCCCTCAATGTCTATGGTGACTACGGCCCTGGTGTGATTACCCTTGTTGTGTGTTGCGTGTGCAAGTATCTCGTGTTGCAGGTTACAAACATCTTCAAATGTGAGCTCTATTACTAATCGTAAAATTAGCTGCACACAATGAGCATCATTGTTCTATCTGCTCTGCTGAATTGTTGAGCACAGCTGGGATCTATGAGTGCACTCTCTAGAGAACATGAAGTCTTCAAGTTAGGCTGAATGTGTACATTGTGAAAATAATGATTGACATGAACTTAATAAGGATAAAAATTAAATTATGAAAGCTTGATGACGCCCGGAGGTTGTTATAGTAACGTCATTGACATTGCCAGAAGGTCCTCTGCACGTAACTTTAGGTCACAGGAACGGACCAGAAATGTAGTCTCCACGATATCCAACTACGTTGTGGCGACATACTGTATGCAGTATGTGCTCACAACGTTGCTACAGCGTATCTGTGTTAGCTGGGATGTTCTGACATGACTGTGTCCATTACTTGTGTATTGAGAGCAGTTATGGCCAGCATAACATGGAGTCCACGCTTGGTAACGCCAAAACGGGTCCCTTCATGGTGAACTGGCAATGATAGAAATTGGATAAGGCACGGTACTTAGCTGAATAGATTGACACAATACTCGCTACATCCTATCAAGAAGACTATATTGGAGATGTCTTAAGGGAGACAATGTCAAGTTTGTGCTTTGTTAGATTTTTTTGCTGTTGAGTCCATCAGGACGTCTGTGTGGAGAGAAATCAATGCGTTAGACAATGCGTTAGGCTCTGGCCCTGCTGGTGCACTTGGCAAAGAGGTCCCTTTCTTTGAGCTGCCTGCTAATCAAACGGCTAATTCTGCCCTGTGGGTGAGATTAGGGCTCGACTGCACTCGCGTCCCCTCACTGTGTCATCTGCCAGCTTATTCCCAAGCCGGGCAATTATACCCATCCGTTATTGTGTGTGTGTGTGTGTGTGTGTGTGTATGCATGCGTGTGTGTGTGTGTGTGTGTGTGCTGCCCTGAGTGATTTATTTGTTCGTTTACGTATTTTAATGAGATTTGTCAGGGAAATAGATCACTGGCATGATCATTACAGTGTCCAAATTATCTGCAGCCATACACTTAAGTCATAGATGAGGATCTCCCACCAGGCTCATTTTCCAGTGTGAAGACATACTGTGTTTTTATTTGAGATGGTAAACAACAATGCCCCGATCTGCCCAGAAAGATTATGTGAATGTCCTTTGCATAGTTTTTTTTACAGACTATTGATTAAATAATGAGAGTAATTGTGTGAATAATGTATATTAGGCTATATATGATATCCTAGTTCTTGTATGTTGTATTCACGTGTGTTTTGGGGCACAAGGTAACACTTTCTATGAAGGTTGCATTTATAGCGCCCTATGAATGCATTCATAATGTTTTATAAGGTGTCTATAAAGCATTGCAATGCTCATTATTACTATCTATATGTATTCACAAGTTGTCATAACCAACTTCATGATGCATTATGACAGCTAATCATGAATGATTATATTTTTAATTTGAATAATGCATTATATGTCAGATCTTAAATATGTCAAGATCTGCCTACTCACTTGTCAGTTTTATGATGCATCATAACTACTTTGCTTTGCTAAATGCATATAGTGATGCATAAAAAGTTTTGACTTCTACTGTAGTCCTATATATATCTATAGCTATGAGTATATGTAATAAAGTTATAATAATTTATACATCTCCGTACAGTACACAATTATAAACAGCTATGCGATATTATAAATGTTATTTGTCAGCTCTAAGTAAAGTGACAAGAATATGACCCTATTATTAACAGATATAATTTCACTGAGTAATTAAAGGGTGCAATGAACTAAGTACCGAGTCTAGCATCTTCACCCCATATGCACAATATTATAAATTACTATGTTAATGTCATAGGTGTTATTTGTCAGCTTTAGGTAAAGTAGAGCAAATGACGTGTTGTTATAAATAGATATAAGGTTATTATAAACAAATATGAGGCACAATGTAATGAGAGCCTGGACAGTAAAGACAAAAGGAATGCATTTAGTTCACTTTAATTTCATTTAAACTAACACACATAATCAGACTGATTATCAAAGCTCTGAGCACATTACACAAACACAATGAGACAGGCCAAAAAAGTGGCACGGCATGGTCCTATATTTTTTTGGTGGTGGTTATTATTGGAATAAAACTCACAATGCCACTGAAATCTATCTTGGGTCATTATGAAAGATCGTTCGAATCAAAATAGACCTTTGGTTTAAATGAAAATAAAGTGGACTAAATGCATTCCTTTTGTCTTTACTGTCCAGGCTCTCATTTCATTGTAGGATAATAGGGTCATATTTTTGTCACTTTACTTAGAGCTGACAAATAACACTTATGATATTGCATGGGAGATGTATACATTATTATAACTTTATTACATATACTTATAGCTATAGATATATAAGACTAAAACTCTTTCAAAACTCTTTATGCATCACTATACGCATTTAGCAAAGCAAAGTAGTTATGATGCATCATAAAACTGACAAGTGAGTAGGCAGATCTTGACATATTTATAATGCATTATTCAGATTAAAATTATAATCATTTATAATTAGCTGTCATAATGCATCATGAAGTTGGTTATGACGACTTGTGAATACATATAGATGGTAATAATGAGCATTACAAAGCTTTATAGACACCTTATAAAATGTTATGAATGCATTCATAGGGCGTTATAAATACAACCTTCATAGAAAGTGTTACCGGGCACCAGGGGCGCCTGCAGGAATTAATGCTATGGTACGCACACCCGACCCATAACGTTCTGACAAGCACACCAATTGCCTACCTTGTTCTTGCCCATCTGGAATAACTCCTCTAGCTTTGCTGCCTCCATACTTTCTGTTGTTTAAACTTGTGATCCATCATGAGTATTGAATTAGTGAATTAGCTCAACATTGTGTGCTGATAACCACATATAGATAGATAGCCGAGTAAAAGAAAACAAGTAACGTTAGCCTACGTGCCTGCATGCGTATTGTGTCTCCTGCTCAAACAAAATGTGCGCGCGTTAATTTTGAAAGTGAAGTAAAGTGTTCACTAACTTACGTAATAGAAAATTGTAAATAGCCTGATGGCAGCTAATGGGATACTGTGCATAGTTGGGAAGGTATGGTGGGCCAATTTGGTGTGAATACACACACACACAGGGACATTTTCTCTCGTTGTAGAGCCTGATGGTACGCACAGTGCGTACGGACGTACACCTGCCGGGCACAATTTACTTGCATAGACCTCTTTAGATTAACTACAGATGCTCAGGTTATGAACAAACTGACTTATAGACAATATTTTTCAAAAAATGTATCTCAATAAAGAAACTCAGCAACAAGCCCAAATTTTGGTCAGATGATCCTCACATACTGAATGATATATGGTAAAATTAAAAACAAAATCCTGTTAACTGTCCACGTGGTGAAATGAGAAGATGAAAACGGGCTTTTTGAAAATCAAGCCCAATTAAAAAAAAATTGCTCTGACAACATATTAACGATAACAACCAAAGTTAATGTTTGGACATGACCTTATAATCCATATATGAGTGGGAAAAAAATCTGATGAATTTGTGTCACATACTTTTTGAATGAGAAGCCCTCAGAGGTGATGCTGTATTTTCACATAATGAATTTATAGCCATTTTCAGAGCTTTGCAGAGGGGAATTTACACAAGATTTTACACACGTCTGATCTGATTGGATTTTTTCATTCAATAGGAAAATGTACTTCTATTCACATAGTTTCACTAAAGTATGTGAAATAGCAAAAGAGCCAATAATGTTGGAAGTTGAACAAAAATGATTGTTCACCACGATGCTTAAAACAACTTGGAACTTTAAAGGGCTGTAGTTTTGGAACCATTAGTGATATAGATATACTTTTTAAGATTTATGTATAGGTTTGGTCTACAAACACCTGTGATTTTTTTGGAGAGGGTACCTGTCAGCCACTGGGTTATTTGACACGGAATGACCCTAAAGTCTTTGTATGCAAACTATCCAACTAAAGTGTCACAGTAGGTGGTTTAAAGTATAATTTTGGGAAAGATAACACAGGTAAAATACATTTCTATCCACCTTACTCATGAAACCGGAAAATCCATCCGGTTTTCATCTGCCGTCCATTCTGTTTACATTACTAGTCTCAGCATGTTAACTATGCTATATAACTATTCCATATAATATATAACTGACAGAGAAATACAGTATATAAGTTTGCTTTTACATGGCTTAGGATACGTCAAGAACTGTCTACCGTCACATTAAAATCAAAGATTCTAGAACAGAGCTCTGTTCTAGAATCTTTGATTAAAATCAATACAATGCAGCTTTGGCCAGAAATAGAAAACAGGATTTTTGAATAATGAGGTGTCATGGCAACACCCATTGTTGGCTGGAGAATATCGTGGATACAAATGTGATTTTAAAGTTTAAAAGTTGAATTGCCCTTGGTCGCCCCATCCATCTCTTTCCCCTGGCCTCAGGATAGTTTAACTATTATTCTAACTTCTCACACACAGTGTGAGAGACTGCTACTTCACATACAGACAGTCGACTTTGCCAAACATTTAATTGAATGTTTATGTAAAAGGTTGCGTCGTCTTTGATCAATGCAAGCATGAGTCACCCCCTCTCATTTGCTATGTTAATGGAGATTGGTTTTGTAAACCCTCACATCCACACAACACCGCAGCAGTTGGATTTGTTTTAATGCCTGATAGAATTCCGTTTGAAAAATACCAATGACTAATTTAGCTTATGACATAGGAGTGACTTTAATTTATTTCCATAAATGTATGCAAAAGGAAACTCAAGTAAGATTACAGCTAAATTGTATTATTGTCACACTAAATTAGTTTGTACACTATAACACAGCAGACTAGTATATGAATTAAACATTGACTACATCACAGAGGGAACATCTAAAAATATGTTTGTATGTGTGTGTGTGCTTGTGACATATGAAGCACATGTAAATATAATTCTCAAAAAGAAATGTAATATAAATTTGTTCCTTAGAAGTCTAGATATTGATAGACATTGATTGAAACAAAAGACAATACCGTGGGAGTGTACTTACTCATGAATATGTATCGTAACTTTATACTCAGTTCATTTGGATGCTGCAATTGCATAACATGTAATAAGCTGATATGCTGTAACAGTATCCAAGGACTACCTGTATCATTGCAACTAATCCATTATAACGTATGGCAGTATCATCTTATATGACGTGTTCATGTGTATCATCTGAAAATCAGCTTAATTCAGTAGGGTCTTACCCGTGTTTCTGTAAATGAATGCAACATACAGAAATCTCTCTTCCTCAGGTCTTTCATCCCAAGGTTGCTGCGCTGCGGACGCTGCGTTACCAGGGGAGAACGGACTCTTGATCATTGCTATTCTACCATCATAGAGGCCTATTGCGCTTGTGCGCGCGCGCCACTAGGCAATGGCGTTCATGCTGTGATTAAACTCATTCCCACATATCGGTCTCAACTCAAAAAACAAAAACCGATCAAGAGGTCTGTACAGAAATGGACACCCGCTGCAACTGAAACACTACAAGCCTGCTTTGACATTACAGACTGGGAAACTGGGAAACTTGATTTGCATGGATGAGCATCAAACCAGCTAATAGGCTAACTGAAATAACACCCATGCCAATCTCTAGGTATGGTGAAGGGTATGGGACGATGTGGGGCTATTTTAATTCCAAAGGCCATGGTAACTTTATCAGGATGCACAGTATTCTGGATCCATGAAATAACTGCCCTTTAAAAATAAAAATCTGCCTGTCTCTATGGGAATTTAACATAGGGGTGTCAATACTTATGACCCCTGTATTTTAAGGAAGAACATTTATTTATTTATGATACATTATTCATTCACTAAGAAAATTGGTGTCCTTAAAGGTTAGATATGTCTTCATTTTTCACTTAAGGCATTAAGATCAATTTCCAAAAGATGATTTTATATTCCTCTTTTCAGTCAACTTTAGCATGGGTGCCAACACTTTTGGCCATCACTGTATAAGGCCAGGATTGAACAACAGGTCGGGGATAAGAACATCAGAGCTGCCTACAATCTGCCACAGGCTACAAAAAGCCCCCCCCCACCAGCCTCTACCGACCCAAATCTACCAGACAAGTTCGATGTGATGTGTTTTGCACTGGGTTCGAAGCCCCACGTGGGTCCCCCCACTCCATCCCCCCTGCCGCCCCCTCACCTGCTCCACTGGTCATCTCGGAGCATGAGGTTCGGAGGCTCTTCAAAGGTCAGAACATCAGGAAAGCGCGGGGACCAGACATGGTGTCCCCTGCTACCTTCAAGCACTGTGCCAGCGAGCTGACCCCAGTGTTTACGGACATTTTTAATCAGTCATTAGAACTATGCCGAGTACCTGCCTGCTTCAAATCTAATTCAAATTCAAATTCCGGTACCGAAAAAGCCCAAGATCACCTGCTTGAATGACTACTGGTGTGCAGTCAGTAACCTGGAGCATAACATCAACAAAACAGTGGAGATGACAGTGGACTTCCGCAAAAAGCCCCCGACTCATCCTCCTCTGGTCATTAACAACTCATCTGTTACTGTGGTAGAGGACTTTAAGTTCCTGGGCACAACCATCACCAACACACTCAAATGGGACAATCTCCCAACTAAGAAAGGCCAGCAGCGCCTGTTTTTCCTCCGCCGCCTAAAAGGACTACAGGTCAGTCCAAGGCCAGGCTACAAAGAGTCGTCCGGGCAGCAGAGCGCATCATCGGCTGCCCCCTGCCCCCCATCATGGACCTGTACAGCTCCAGGTCCATTAACAGATCTGCGAAGAGAGAACAGATCTTCTCCCCTCTGGAAAGCAGTACAGGGCTTTTCTGACCAAAACATCATGCCACTGCCACAGTTTTTTCCCCCAGGCAATAGCCCTCCTAAATAACTCTTAAACTTGGACTTCATTGCACTTTATTTTTTATTTAACACAGAACTATTTACAGTCCTATTAATGTATTGCTCATAATGGTCCTGTCTGTCCTTGTATTGTGTTTATTTTTGTCTTTCTGTTGCACTTTGTGTTGCCTGCATGGACAAGACCAAATCAAATTCCTAGTATCTCTGTATACATGGCGAAATAAAGTTGAATTGAATTAAGCAATTTTGCCCATCTCTACTCTTTCATTCTCTCCCCCTCTCTCTCTCCCTCTCTCTCTCTCCCTCTTTCTCTCCCCCTCTCTCTCTCCCTCTCTCTCTCTCTCTCTCTCTCTCTCTCTCCCTCTCTCTCTCTCCCTCTTTCTCCCCCCCTCTCTCTCTCCCCCTCTCTCTCCCTCTCTCTCTCTCTCTCTCTCTCTCCCCCTCTCTCTCCCCCCCTCTCTCTCTCCCCCTCTCTCTCTCTCCCTCTCCCCCTCTCTCTCCCCCTCTCTCCATTTTAGACTCGCAGCCCAAATGAGATGACAGCCACTCAGAAGCACAGATGTTCCACGGACGTTCTCCTCCCGCACCGCCACAGCTGGCTCTCACGCTGAGACAAATGAGGAGAGACGCCATGAAGCTGCGCCAACACTCCACAAGCTGAAGAGCATTACCGCAGAACGAGCAAAAAGCGACAGCAGTATCATGCTGACATCAGCTGACTGACATCAGGTGACCCCTCAATGCAGCGCAGCATCCAGTGTTGAATGAACAAATTGTAAAAACTTTGCAATGAGTGCTGTAGCAAAGGGACTTTTCCTGTGAGTGTCCGAGGACAGTGCTGGACAGGGGCCTTGGAATATTCCAGATAGATATATACCAATATGACACCAGATAGATATTTAACAATATGACACCAGAAAGATATATACCAATATGACACCAGATAGATATTAATCAATATGACACCAGATAGATGTCAATGTAATACCAATGTAATACCAAAGATGTCATTGTAATACCAATGTAATACCGGATAGATCCCAATATGACACTATATAGATACTAATGTGACACCAGATAGATACCACACCAGATATATACCAATGTGACACTAGATAGATACCAATATGACACCAGATAGATATATACCTATATGACATAAGATATATGACACCACGTAGATATACCAGTATGACGCTTACGGTACGTTCAGACTAGGTGTATTTTCAAAGAAGACCTCGGCTTCTTTTAAAACATGATCGCGGGTATCTTTTTCTGCTGCTCAGAGCTGTTCAACTTCTAGGGGTAAATCGCCCTGTTCATGCTGTTTTTTATCAGCTGACCAATCACAAGCCGATAACCGAAAAAGATGCTGAGCTGCTTTTTGGAACAAAAACGATGGCAGATTTTTCAAAAACTGAAAAAGCAGTCTGCACAACTTCTCTTGACAGAAAAAGAATCCAAGTCTAAACGTACCCTCATGTGATTACCTGCAGCAGTCTGAACGTACTCTTATGTGATTACCTGCAGCAGTTTGAACGTACCCTTATGTGATTACCTGCAGCAGTCTGAACGTACTTTCATCTGCAGCAGTTTGAACGTACCCTTATGTGATTACCTGCAGCAGTCTGAACGTACTTTCATCTGCAGCAGTTTGAACGTACCCTTATGTGATTACCTGCAGCAGTTTGAACGTACCCTTATGTGATTACCTGCAGCGGTTTCTGGCCTTATCACTACAGTATACGAGTGTTATAGTCGAGTCACTATGCCTACCATACACACCCACCCAAACATACAACGCAAAGAAAACCAACTATTCCAGTGACCTTGATTGAGACCTCCATTTTTTATGTATCTATGTATTTATGTATTTATGTATCCAGTCAGTCAACTCTGGATGTGCATTTGAGACAGAGAGAGGGAGAGAGAGGTGGAAATATCACTTTCTCATACATCAGACGCAGTTCTGCACATGGATATTTTTAACTCATAATGTTGCTACTTAGCGGTTTTGACCTGACCCACCCGCAACACGCAATATCACCTATACATCCTCCCCGCACCCGCCCCAACCCGCGGGTCAACCTGTGAGGATACGGGTCAGCCCTCGCATCAGTAGTGCTGACCATTTGACTGGCTTTGAATGTACTGATGATTAGCATCTCAGGATAGCATTCATTGATTGCATGTCGTTATCAATCCATTATGTGCTAATTTGAAGTAGCTTAGCGTGTGCTCAGTTCATCATATCGCCGTATGTATTGGACACAAGGCTGTTCAACTGCTGTAGGCATCAATTGCATTATTATGACCGCCGCGCAGCGAAGCGCGGTCATATAGGTTTAGTCAGATTTTTTTTTTTTTTTTTTTTTTTTTCGCATGCCCAAATTTCCGTCAATGAGTCCCGGGACACTGAAAGACCGGGGTACACGAAACTCGGTGGGCATGTAACCCCACATGGATAGCATGGAACCATCGTTTTTCGTTTTGATCTGTAGCCCCTCCGCTGGACTGGACCCCCCGAAAGGAGGGTAGGGCAGACACAGTTTTCTGTGAATATCTCGAAAACCGTAGGGTTTAGGAGGACTATTTTTTTTTGGTATGTTGATCTCAAGAGGCCATGTCAACCCATTCAATAACCACTAATTTCATGTATAGCGCCACCTAGTTAAACACAAAAAAGTAAAAATGAGGTGTTGTAATCGCAGGTATCTGTGACCTAACATAGTCAAAACTGCACGAAATTGGAAGTGTAGGATCATTATGACACCCTCTGAATGCACGCCAACTTTCGTGGAATTCCGTTCATGGGGGGCCACACAATAAATTAATTTATGTTACTATACACCAACTGGCCTGTAGGTGGCCGGAGACAGTTTTCTGTGAATATCTCGAGAACCGTAGGGCCTAGGAGGTCCACCTTTTTTATGTATGTTGGTCTTAAGGGGGCATGTCAACCCATCCCATTACCACTTATTTCATGTATAGCGCCACCGAGTTAAAAATTAAAAAGCAAAAAATTAGGTGTTTTCATCACAATATCTCTGGCTGACAAGGTCAAAACTGCACGAAATGAAAAGTGTAGGATCATTATGACACCCTCCGAATGCATGCCAAGTTTTGTGTACTTTCGTTCATGGGGGGCCTTACAATAAAATAATTTATGTGTACATTTAGTGACGTACACCAAAAAGGATTCCCGGGACACTGAAAGACCGGGGTACACAAAACTTGGTGGGCATGTACCCCCCCCATGGATAACATGGAACCGTCATTTTTCGTTTTGATCTGTAGCCCCCCCGCTGGACTGGACCCCCCAAAAGGAGGGTAGGGCAGACACAGTTCTCTGTGAATATCTTGAGAACTATAGGGCCTAGGATGACCATTTTTTTCCGTATGTTTGCCTCCAGGGGTCATGTTAACCCATTTCATGTGCACACATGTGCACAAACAGATACACACACACACACACATACATTCACAGTAATCATACGTATGACACATACTCACACAGTAGACATATACGCTTGCATGCACAGGCACATACGCAGGCACACACGCAAGCACGCACACACACACACACACATAACATAAACATAACACAAACAATCAAGAATTTCTCAGAATTATGAATAGGCAAGATGGAGGTGGGGTTGTATAAAATGAATTTTACATGTGAAATCTATGAACTAATAATGTTTTGGTACTTGTTGTCTAGCAGATACCAGTGAGAATTGAGTGTGGATAATGCAATTTAGTGAGACAGTTAGAATCATATAGGCCTTTCAGCGTGATTTCTTTTTGTGGAAAAAATGTGCTGGACTGGGCGGCGGTCATATTTTGTACCGTTCTGCGGTACATCTAGTTAACAGAGGAGCTGTTGCTTCTGCTTTTCTGCACTACACACAAACACAGACACAAACACACACACACACACACACACAATGGATGCACAGAAACATGTACACGCTAACTTACAGTATAGTCACTGACACATACTGTAAGTTAGTTACTGTAAATACTCAGGGCCAGATGTACTAATGCTTTTGCGCCCACTTCAGGCGTATTTGTTTCGCAACGTGCGTGTAAAATCATTGCGAGGTATGTACAAACAGGCCGCAATGATGTAAAAGCGCAAGCTGCCTGTCGCGGGAGCTGAAAGTGGCAGATTGCGATTGTCATGTCATGCATATGCATTCATGGGAGGATCCAGGGGAAAGTGGGAGTTTAGCGTAAAAAGATGGGAGGGGAAGAGTAAAGAGCGCCTAATTATGTATTCCGCGGTATGTACAAAGACTGCTCCTGAAAGCGCACGTCTATTCTGCGCCTAAATACTTGCGCCTTGTAAAAGCAGGTGTTAATCCAAATTGAAGTTCAATGCTTCAATAAGAGAACCTTTCAAAGACAACAGAATCGCTATTTAGAGCACCAGTTTTGCAAGTCTTTGTAGGCTACTATCAAAAGCAACATTAACTTTCGTTGGCCTTTCGAATGTCTTACTTTCACTTTCACGTCATTCACTTAAACTTTCCTACTTGCTAGATTTGACCAATCTTCCATAGCCTACGTTCACAAGTAGTTTGAGTAGAACTACTGATCTTCATTATCTCCCTGCTCGTTGACATCTTATCATCTATGGTATTATTTCATGATCGCTAAACGTTTGATTCTTTTTAATGTTGTCATCAGTTAACTTCATTCAACTGCGCTTGTAGGCTCTGCCATTCAGTTGTGGACGTTCGTAAATTGCGTTTATGGGCGGAGAGAGGCAGAGAAAGGCGCAGTTTACACCAAGGATTGAACGATTGATAAATACGACGGAAACTTGGGTCTGTCAGCGTTCGCAGTCTGCGGTTTGTCCATGGCGCTGATAACGTTACGTTCGCAAATGTACGTACATCTGGCCCTCAGTCAAGTAATGCACGCACACCTTCATCACACATATTCATAACTACTACCTCAATGTCAAACACTGTTAGACACACACACACACATACACACACACACACATACTGTACACACACACAAACACACACACACACACACACATTGTACACACACACACACACACACACACACACACACAGACACACACACACTCACACACAGAGATAATGTTCCACCCACACACACATAGATGTTATTTTGTGGCGCCATGTAGGGATTCACCACTGTGAGATAATCAGAACAGAAAGAGGAAATGTGTGTAGCACGTATCCCAGGGTTCCCTGCTGTTCCGTCCGCTCTCAAAGGATGCCTTCAAATTCAATGACAACCACAACCACTACCACCAACCCTGACACACACACACACACACACACACACACACACTACTCCACAGCATGATATGCTACAGAGGAAACTACAGTGTTCTAATGCTTTCAATTATTAACCAATTGGAAGCGAGACTTCCCCAATCCTGTTTCCCTTTGTGTGTGTCTCCCCTCCACAAAAAAGTACATACTCCTTTCACATGTCCTGGAAAAGACTGGGTGCACACACACACACACACACACAATCTAACACACACACACACACACGCACACACACACACACACACACACACACACACACACACACACACACACACACACACACACACACTTCAGCATATTTAATGCTGAGAACTGTGTTTGGATCTTTATCAGGCTCTGCATCCCTCTCTGCTGAGGGCATGCTGGGTAAAGAAGAGTCCATCCCTTTCTGCTGTGGGCATGCTGGGTAAAGAAGAGTCCATCCCTCTCTGCTGAAGGCATGCTGGGTAAAGAAGAGTCCATCACAGAGGAAGAGGACATCACCCAGATGAACCCTGGCAGCGGTGGAGGAGTGCTGCAGTTGTCTGGACTTGCCTGCCTTCCTCCTAAATGAGTGATTGATGAGAGGCTTGCTAGTCTTGTGTCTTCTCATCTTAAGAGAGCATTTGTTTTACGTCAAGAATGCAGAACGGGAATTGAGGATGCAAACAAGTGTTTGCTATCAGTGAGAACAAAAGGCTTATGTGATCTCATAAAAGCTTATTATGCCCCAAAAAACATTACATCCTTAGATGTCCTTTTGTGTGTGTGTGTGTGCATGTGTGTGTGTGTGTGTGTGTGTGTGTGTGTGTGTGTGTGTGTGTGTGCGCGTGTGTGTACGTGTGTGTATGTGTGTGTGTGTGTGTGCGTGTGCGTGTGCGTGTGCGTGTGTGTGTGTGTGTGAATCAGCCACATCACTCTCAGAAGGCATTGGTATTTCCCATTTGGCCAGCAGATAACACCAAACAAAACAAACTGTCCGTCCTAAAGGTCTCTATCTTTACAATGCAAGCAGCTTGCAAACCCTGATAACCCAACAACATCTGTAGGCCCAAAACACCATCCATCAGAACCCGTCAGACTATCACTCCTTTCATCAACTTCCCGGCTATCCCAACAGATCCGCCCTCAGTCCCATGAAAGCTTTATTGGGCTTTTGTATAATGTGTCATTTGAAGGCGAGGAGACATATCACATGGAACAGTGCTGCTGCATTTGCTGTTGTTGTGGTGTAAGACACTGGCTCTTAAAATGGGGGTGTGCGATGGCAGTGGCTCTAAATCTGGGGGTGCAATGGCAGTGGCTCTAAATCGGGGGGTACAATGACGGTAGCTCCTAAACGGGAGGTGTGATGTCAGTAGCTCTTAAACTGGGTGAAGAAATTATGGCAGGAGTTGAGCAATGATTGTCTTTTTGATTTAAAGAAGTTTTCTTTAAAAAAGGTTTTAGTCTAACATGTTTTGAAATTTGGATAGTCAGCAGCCCTTGATGTAAGCCTATAATTTGCAGTGTTTTCATCATGTTTCTCTATTTAAAGCACATTGAGTTGCTTTGTGCGCTAAACAAATCAAACCTCCTAGCCTCCTATATGCTTTACAAAACATGAACGAAATAAGCAGTCAAAGCCATGGCCGAGAACATCTGCTTTGGATTTACGTTTTGACCAATCACAGCCCAACTTTGTTCCCAATTTTGGCATCAGCCCATTAGTCTGTCAGATGCAGAACCAATCCTGAGTGTCTGGGGGCGGAACAATTCTTCATATTGATGCAGACAAGCTAGCTAACATGTCAGCTGCAGCTGCAGCCAAGTGAACAGTGTGGAGATGGGGCCAGATAGATTCTAATAAGAAAAGTAAGGAAAATAAAGTTGTGTCAAGTTACATTTATACCATGTTAAGGTCATGAGGGGATTTTGTCATGAAAACAACTTCTGAGTGTATACTTCAGACTCTATTTCAAAGTGTACTTGGAACAGAGAAGAGATTTAAGGGTGTAATAAACTGCTGGAGTTCATCTTTAAGATCCACTGGTGTATGGTCCAGGTTACACAGAAAGTGCAGCTGGACCCTAGTGTGCATGGAATGCAAGTGCTATACAGTACAAAAATAGAAGGAGATTGAAGACCTTGTTTCCCATTGTTTAGGCAGTTGTTGCAGCATGTTCTCCGCAAATGATTTACTTCTGTTGTGTAGCCTAGAGTAATAATGCATTTTGAAGTGGATTTTAGTCCATGTGTCATGTTGTTTCCTTCATAGCTTAAAGCCTTAAAGCTTGATAGCCGATCACACTCTTGCACAGATATCTGATCCTGAGTCAGTCACGGTTGTGGCTCTGTGGTTGTGGTGTCATGGTATGCACAGGTCAACTCAGGGTCACTGGCCACCACACTATAAACTGTGTCGATACTTGAAGGTCACCAGACACGCAAAGGCGTCTGTGCCAATTCCATTCACTCCTGCCTTGACATCTGCCCATGCACCCCCCCCCCCTCCCCTCACGACCCCACCCCCCAACCTCAATTGACTATGAGTGCTAACCTTGCCCCATTATTATCTCTCCACACACACTTACACACACCAAGGACGCGTCTCTCAACCTCTGCCCCAACCCGCCGCCAACCCCCCTCCACCAGAAGAGTAGCCTGCGTTATATGCATGGTGACAGGGGGTAACCAGCCATGGGTCTCTGGAGAGGGCCGAGGTTGTGGATAATTGAATGAGATTTCATGTGGTGAGTATCTCGGCCTGAGTCTGAGTCTGTGTCAGTTCTCTTAAGGTCTGTACTCTTAAGGTCTGTGCTCTTACCGGGTTCAAGCTGCCATGTAGACACCGTCGCTTTCAGCTCCGTCGCAGTAGGATACTCGCCAAAGTGGCATTCTGGGTAGGCCCCATGAACACACAACACACAAGTGTACGTGCTTCCACTGTAATTGATGCACATATATTTGAAGGATCAAAGAGGATTGCGGGTCAAATGTAGACATACTCGGGTCTTAAAATAACCTCTCTTGATGGCATGCATGGTGTGTTTGAAGGTCTCGCCCTTCTCTGTGTATTAGAAGGTCTCGTGTGTTTTCACATGTGTGCACCTGCCGTCAGGATACATTTAATCTTCATAATACATGAAATGTTTTGTGTCATCCCAGAGTTGCCTTGGCATCATTTTAACTTCCAAATGCAAATTCACTTCCATTAAAAAAAAAGCTTTTAAATCCCCCTAACAGACTGAACGCACCTAAAGCCGGTGGGCTAACTTTTTGAATTCTAATTTTAATCTTTTTGATTTTGATTTTATGTCTGTAATAAGCATATGCCACCTTATCTTATGAATATGATATCTTATCTTAAGTAACATTACTGTTTGCTTCAAGTCTGTTGGATCTCTGGAATCGAGAGGTTGTTTCTTATGAGCAGCCCCTACTCTCAAAGTAAACCTGGGTATCAGGGAGGGGAATGTTTTGATGAACGTTACTATTGTGATGAGGCCTATAGTCCAGCTCCATTGGCCCTTTGGTATTTGAAGGAGAGGAAGAGTGGGATGAAGAAGATAAAGAGGAGATTTGGCTGCCCGATATAGAGTCTCAGAGATCTGGAGTAGGGGAGAATGGGGTAAGTTGAGCATATGGGGTAAGATGAGCCACCCATTTTTACTAGGACACCGTAAACAAATTTGTATCATGTGACAGCATTTTAAGGAAGAGGGAATCATTCTTTACAATATGTGGAAAGGTACAGCACATGGCACTCTCCAAGTGGATTCCATTCATGTCCAAAGTTAAGGTGATTTAGAGAAAACGTGAATAAAACAACATTCAAATGCATTACACATCAAGCTATGATATGAGGGCTAAACAAAATCATGAATGTTACCTTAGCTTGTTGTGAGAAGCATTTTCTTTCAAAACGGTGGTTGTGGGGTAAGATGAGCCACCAGGGCTGGGGTAAGTTGAGCCAGCTAACTAATACTTGTATTGCATCTGTTAGATTTTTAAGTTTGCCTTGATTTTGTGTCCTCATTCCATAAGATTCCTTAGTGTTAATAGTTAAAAAGAAACTCGGCAGCCAATTAATCAGACTTATTTAAGTGAATCAAATGGGTGAATTCAAAGGTAAACAGGCAACAGAAATGTTATAGGCCTAAACATATCTTGGCAAATTCTCAGTTGAATCTATTTGGAAAATTCACAGTTAAATGTTGCCATTTGTTTGTAGAAATTAAATTATTGTTTGAAGAAAATGGAAATGTTTTACCTGAAATCTTTGTGTTGGCCCAACACACCTCGGCTCATCTTACCCCACATATGGGTAAATGGGGGTAAATTGAGCCACGAGACCAACTTTTTTGCAGAGGTCATACGGTATCTCTTTACCCTTATATGTTACCAAAGAGTTTTTGGTTACAGAAGTTGTTGCAAAAAAAAAAAAACCTCTTTGACACATTAGAATAATGAAGAATGTAAAAAATGGCTCATCTTACTCCTTATATTCTGCCCTACTTCTTTCCTCAGAGTCAAAACCAGCCTAGACTGGGTTTAGATGTGATTGTGCTGAAGGGACTGTGAGTTCCTATGAGAGGTGCTGATGTACGAGCAAGGCTGCATTCTCTCATTCTTGAGATTAACACAAGGTAAAGTCCTGCTGATATCCAGTAGCCTAGACTGTAATAAAGTTCTCTGGAAGGTCCACTACCACCAAACCACTAAGGCTGTTCGATGTATTGTTTAATAAAGTCTTAAGTCTTAGACAACATTTAAATGGCAAATTGCAGTAAAATCACTCCCACTTATTATTTAATGCTTCTTTGTTCATTTATAAGTGCTAAAACCGGGTTAGCCAATTATGGAGTCTGACTATAAAACATAATATTCTTTTTTTATTATTATTAATTATTAACAAAATACACTGTATATATTTAATTGAAAAAATTCACTTCACCAAATGTGTTACTTGAATAAATCAATAATAAAAGTCAATATACACTGTTCTTAATTGGGTTGTGATGAACACAGAGACTTCAGAAGTTAAAAGTTTCATTTCACTTTCATGATCTCCCGATGCAGAGCAAACTAACTTATGACTCATATAAGTAGGGCACTGCACAGTTTTAAGCCTGTCAAGTACTCCAATTGGCACTATATAAAACTGATATTCGAGTCAGGCCTGCACCATCGGCCCTTCTCTGTTGCTAGTGAGGCCCTTTAATCTTTAATCATCTATAAATCCCAATATTACCCCAAACTTCTGTAGATCCTCTGTCATGTCAAAAAACAAGGGTCTTGTTTCCATAAGGGCCAGTTATCATTCTTTTACTCCCACGCTCTTCCCCTATGCATTTCTCTCTCTCTCTCTCTCTCTCTCTCTCTTTCTTTGTACACTTAAAGTCAAGAGGAGAGAGGGAGAGAGAGAGAGAGAGAGAGGGAGAGAGAGAGAGAGATACAAAGGGCACACAGCAATGAGGTAGAGAAGCGAGAAAGCTTTCCTGTCTCCATCTCTGTTATTGTTCATTTCTGCTTGCCATCTGATTACCAAGTGAGAGACTGAAGGTCAAAGCCACCATTATGTTGTGCAGAGTCTACCATAATGTTCCCCGAGATGACGACCTTCAGCACTATCGTTTGTCATCCCGAGTAAAAAGGATATGGTCTGGTTCTGTGGAAATGGAGTTTGTGTGTGGGGAAAAGTGCCACAGAAAGCATATCATGTTGTCCTTAGGCTGCGGAGCCCTTGAGTGGGCAGATATCGCAGGCTCACAGAATGACTTAAAAGGGGCGTATAGGTCTTCCATTGCCTTGTACTGTATATATTTGATATAGCGCCCCTTGAGGTACAAAGTGGTATCACGAGAGAGTGAGTCCAAAGCTAGCTGGTCTGGACAACACAGAGCATATTCTTGACATTACATTGAAATGGGTAATTCTTCACACTCTGTTACTAGTTGAATATTTTCCTACATATTATCCTATGCATAGGCCCTTTAATGTTTGATGTGTGAGCGCAGCCAAGCCTGCACACTGTGAATGGCTACGGCACAACACCAGATGGAGGGTAAGCCTGTCAGTGTTCACTCCAGAAATCCCACATCATTCCCCTCCTCCTCTCACACCCACACTCAACAACCTCCACTGGCCTGAGTGCTTTCACACTGAACAACCAGCACTGGTTGGACCATTTACAGTTTGCAAGTACTGCTGTATTATCCTTGCCTAGAAATCTAGACGCACCCTAGCGGCAGCAAATTACATTTGCTGCCAGGGCTAGTCTAGCAACTCTCCGTTGGCTTGTGAGCTCGAAAAATTAAACTTCTATCAGGCCAATCAAATAGGCGGTCTTAACATAATGATTGATGGCAGAGTAGCAACGGTTTGGCTTGAATTCCCTGCTACTTTAAAACAAATAAGATAATGTTGCTGTTGGCGAACAGTGTGACACGAGTTAAGCTTTTATTAAGTTGGCAAAAGTTTGAACTAGCCAACTAGCTCCGCTGGTGGGAAATGCATGGGACTCATAGCGCTGTCCTATTGCGTGCAGAGGGAATTTGAAAGACAACCGATTATCCCGCCCCTCGGACTGAGCACTGCGAACGGTGAGTGCCCAGATCCTACATTTTAATGTGGGTCTGGCTCGTCAGGCTAGTATGATACTGCTGCCTGGCCCTAGAACCATTCTACTCATGAACGCATTCCATGCACTTCACGTACCACAGCCCTGACAGTTTGTGGACTGGTTGTTTTGTCACTGATGTGATCACAATTCTGTGGCTAGCAGAACAAGGTCATGGATTCCATATGCTAATGAGCTTGGTTGTTCATACAATACTATAAGTGGCTTTAGATAAGACTGTGGTGTCTAGGAAGGAAAAGAAAACTTTATTGTCCTTTTATTCCCTCTTTTTTTTATCTCATTCTGTGTTGCCACCTTACAACTGATCTGCCAGAGTTTGATTCCCGAACCTGCACATTCATCCACCCTCTCTATCCACCTTCTCTCTCTCTCTCTCTCTCTTTCTCCTGTCATTTTGTGGTGATGATGTTCTAGATCCTCATGCAGTTTTTTTGGTAACACTTTACTTGCCAGTATCGACTTAAGAGTGACATGACACTGTCATGAACACATGACACTGTCATGACACATGAACCGTAACCCTAACCCTAACTCCAAAACCTAACCCTAATCCTAAACCTAACGCTAATCCTATCCCTAACTTGTTATGACAAAAAACGAATGTCACTTAATAACAGAAGCGTTATGTCATAAAAATGTATGACTTATTTATGACACATTCCTGACAGTGTCATGTCACTCTTATGTCGATACTGTTAAGTGTAGTGAAGTCAAGTGTAACCATTTTTTTCTCATGTTTTATTGCAAACATAAGAATGAACCCTCAATGAACTTAACATGAAAAAAAAATATTAGTTGCAGAAACAAGCTGACAATTCCTGACTCTAAAAGCATTGGATCATGGCACGGTTTTCAAAGACGTCACAAAGACTTGCTCTACCCAGCCTTTTAAGTGAATTTCAGTCTCAAGTTGTGAATCGTTACTGTATTTACCAGTTCTGAAAATAAAAGTGGACAGATTTAATGAAATCAATTATATCAACCCACTTGTGGTGAAGATGATTGTGGTGAAGATGAAAATGCTCTTCTATCCTGGATATCCTGGGGCAAATACCATTTCCACCTCAGTTTCTGCAGCTTGGGAAAATCAATCTCTTTTACTCCTGTGCAAGTCTGCAGGCCGTATTTAAGCCAGGATGACTGTAGTGCCGTATATCACTGTAAATGAAAAGAGATGATGCCATGTTTTGCATCTGAATAAAAAAGTTTATGTTTTGTTTGCACCTGTTTTTAAAGTTGGAATGCTGTTTGGGAGCCAGTCTGGGCAGACATAATGAAATTTCCATTAGACTTTAAGAGCACAATTACCCTGATTTAAATGCACCCAGTAAAAAGTAACGTGTCTGGTGCTGAAGTAGGAGAGCATCAGCCATTTAAAAAACAACCCGCTGAACCATCAGCTGATTACACCAGCAGCGGAGTACACAATGAGATTTATTCAGAAGAGAGAGAGGCTGATGGAGGGCCTGAGAGAACTTATTACGTTCAATCGTCATCACTACAGAGCTGCAATACATTGAAGACAATACAAGCTTGAGTGGTCACTTCTCAGACTTATGGGAGTTGATTAAAACAGCACATCCCATGTCAAAGTCATTCAAATACCTTGCACACAATGTCATTAACTTACACATGGGAGGGGGCCGCACATACATCTACTATGTAATGCATACAATTAATTAAGGTGTCATCAAGGACTCTATTAATTAATAGGATCAGTGGGAGGGAGAGATATTTTTTATGTAGTGCTCTTTTATAGACAGACTGTAAATGTATCTGTAAAGCATCCATCAGTCTAGGCCTAAGGTGAGGGCAAAGGTGGTAATTAATTTTCCAAATCAATTTCCTTGCCAGCTCGCTCATCACGGACGTGACTGTGTATGCTCTTGGGCCCACAGTGTCACTGACACTCTGAAGTAATGGCTTTCCATGTTGTTATGAGATTGATCAGCTGAAACTGAATGGGTTTGGATGCTTGACATTTTCTTGCTCCACAGCCAGTACATTCACTGTGAAAGGATGTGTGTTGTTGTCATCAATACTGACAGTTTTTGCCATGATTGGAAATGAATGGTAGCATATTTCTCACACATTTAAATCTGATGTTAAGCTTTCATGTTCAACTACTGTTATTCTCTTGATATTTGATACAATGCTATATATTTTTTTGGAATGTCGTTGACAATAGTATGGTGTTTTCTTTCTTTTAAATCCTGTGATTGAAATATACCAGTAAGAGTACCATCTAAACACAACTGGCACAAATCAATGTTGAATAGTCGATATTTATTGTCTGGTGAAAATGTGTCTTGCATTTCTCATCCATTTGCCACTTAATGCCTTATTGATTCCAGCGACCGGTGAGACAATGTTACTACATATTACATATGGAGGGTAAAGCATCCTCCTTCTCTTCAGTGCCTTATGACTTTTACATGCCATTTGGAAGGGGTATGGCATTGGGAAGTTAGCGTAACCGTAATAGTATGCATATAAATAAACAATGAATAAACAGATATATAAATAATTTACATACCAAAGTGGCAGAGTAACATGGCAACAGTTTTGCATTGCTAATTACATATTGGCAATCAATAGGAGGGCGACTGATATCAGCCTACAGTGGCTAAAAAGCTATTTTAGTTTTTTGTTCTCACATGTAATCAGATGAGGGCATGTGCTTTGCCCCAGTAAAGTTTAAGGTCCAGCAGTGCTCCTAGGTAAGAGAGAGGGATAAGAGAGAGGGTCACTGTCAAGTTGGACCGTCTCACTCCTCACCGCATCCTTACACACACCCAAACACCACACATACACACAGATGCACACACACACACACACACACACACACACACACACACACACACACATGCTGATCCTAATACACACACACAAACAACACACCCAAACACACACATACACTCAGATGCACACACACACACACACACACATGCTGATCCTAATACACACCCACAAACAACACACATACACACAGATGCACACACACACACACACACACACACACACATGCTGATCCTAATACACACACCCAAACACCACACATACACTCAGATGCACACGCACACAGAAACCCATATACACAAATAACACACCCAAACACCACACATACACACAGTCACACACACACACACACACACACACACACACACACACACACACACACACACACACAGACACAGACACATACCACATGCAAACACCACATACGCAAACACTGCATACACACAAACGCCCCACACATACACGTACACACACACACAGTCACATACGCACACACACACACACACACGTACACACACAAACACACACACAAACAACACACACAAACACACCACACATACACATGCACACACACACACACGCACACATACACACCACACATACACACACACACAGACACACACAGGCACATACACAGACACACACACACACACACACACACACACACACACAGACAGCCCGATAAGGATCTCCCGCTCTCCCGCTGTGACCCTTTCAACTGTCTGACCTCTGAGAGAAATAATCAATATCCCTAATTAAGGGGTCAGTCCGACACATTCCGATAAGACACTCCTCAGTAACACTGACAGCCGCCCAAATCAGCGGCACACCCCCCGTAACTGGGACCACCTCCTGGATGGCCTCCTCCACAGTCGTGCCTTTAACTTGCATTAATATTAAACAAGCGCTGCTTCCTCGAGCTGGTTGCACGGGCGAATTACAGGGAAAAATAATAAACTGGATAGGACTGATGAGAGAGGAGCCCTCCTGTGTTTGATGGGGTTGATCCGACCGCTCCATAATTCATGGAAGGTAGGCAAGCACGAGGAGGGGGCCCTTTTGACATCCTTTTGCCATCAGCACTAATGAAAATGTAAACATGGCTTTGCTAACACGCCGGCCTAATTGCAGTTTAACTGTAGATTTATTCATGAAATCGAGATATACTGCCGACGTCAGAGCCAAGAAGGTGCCTGTGTTCCGTTTAGTGCCACATTAATGCAATCATCTGAAAGCACTTCTGCAACTGCGCTGCCCGTGTTGGACAGGTTGGGCAGGTGCGGTGATTCATTTGCCCCTAGACTGCACTCTCCGGGGCAACACCAGCTGCCTCTGAGTACCGGAGGATGAGGAGTGTCTATGAGAGGATGTGAGAGTAAAGTACGACCGTTTCATCAGAAAAAGACTAACTGAGTCATTTCCCAATCACAGCTCTTTTCTCTGAATAGCCATCAACACAGAACTCAGTGCAATGCTTGCAATGCAAAGCAATGTTTATTCATTGTTTGCCTATTTAACAGTACCCATCTCGAAAGTCACAAACTGTAGAGTAGGCCTAATTCAGAGTCCTAAACAACATCAGAGTTTTGTAACTGCCAAGGTGATATGCTGTGTGAATTTACTACACCTCCACCAAGCTGTCTAGCTTATTGCATTTCCATGCAGGGAGTTTCTGAACCGATTGCTTATCTCCATACACCATACAATGTCAGGTAAAGCTATAAAGTGAATATGCAAATATACAAATGCGTCTGTTCCAAACTTTCCACAGTAACCAACCGCTCAGAAGCCCAAATGCAGTGAACTTTCAAAGTCCCCCCAGTGTGTACACCTCTGCCTGCTGTGCAGATCATTATTCCCCCGCTCACTAAGCTACAGCTCATGGCCACGGATGACAAAACAAGTTCGGTAATCAACTCATTACACACATTCATCCTTAAAAGCTCAGCACAGCAAACATGGTCATTCTAGGTCAAATCTTGACCTGCCTTGTCTGAGAAATCCTTAGCCGTCTGGTTTTCGAAAAACACACACACACACGCACAGTCAAATCCGCGGGCACTTATTCATGGTTCTTGTTGGATTTGCATGCTGACAACTTAATCCTACAAGATATACTCTGGTCCAGCCTATCAAGGGCTTTAGGGGCCCGCTCCGGCCACTTTGTTACTGTCAGCAATGAGGTCACCTTCATAAATTTCAGATGCCCCCTGAGGCCGACCTAAGCCCCTTTATACAGACACAGTCACTGCCGGCACAGTCTCACACAGTCTCACACAGTCTCGGACAAACCAGACTCCAGGGCGCGCTGCTTAGCATACTGAACTAAAATACAAAGTGAGGAAAGAGACGGAGGCACATTTCATTTCATTCTACTCTTACGGAATTACAATTTATATCAATGATCAGTTAATGCATTATGGATATTCTACTGCGTGACCCTGGCGACTGATAAGAATTTCAGTGTTCTGGAGAAGGCCAATATGGCCACAGTGTGAAGGCCCATGTGGTTGTAAAGATGCCCCCAGAGTGGAGCACTGTAGCTGCCTGGCTGCTATAGCTGCTGGCTGCAGCAACTTGAGCTAGGTAGTTACCAATTGTTTTCATTTTATTCCGTACCGACAGTACTTGGTGACCTCGAGAAGCAGAGATCCATGTGAAAAATCACTGGAATTCTCCGTTACCCAGAGCACATTTTGCGAGCATGGACAAGTCAGTAGTAACAAGAGACAGAGAGAGATAAAGTGTTGCAAGTGCAGAGCACAGGCAGTTCCCTCCAGCTCACCTCCAGTTCCCTCTGCTTCCCCTGGAGTTATTATTTGCCTAACTGGATGATTAAGTGGCGTTTTGTGTTATGATGGAACAGTTCTTGAATCTACTCAATTAACCAAATTAAGAAGCAATTTTGTGTGTTCATTTATTCTAGGCAAATGTTTGATTCAAAGGAGTTCCAAGTATTTTAATGAGGCTTCAGATTGCTAAAAGGTAGTATATTACAGTTTTTTTCAACTGCTTACACACTAAATCTTTGCTTGTCACACAATTTTCTAAACATGTCCTCTAAACATCATAACCCGACACCAAATCTGCAAAACCATACACTAATTCTCAGTGTTTGACTCAGTTTTCAATTGACTAAAACACATTTTGCAAAACACCACACACAATTTTCTACCTAACACACAAAAATCTAACAGGAAGTAACTTGATTTCGTTCTTCAAACACAACCCATCAAAATGCCACACTAAATCACCAGTGCTTCACTCTTTCTCTTCACATGTGCAAACACTCTTTACTTTACTGAACACCATCCAATCATTGCCTTAGTATAGGTCTATGAATAGATATACTCTCTATATAGGTATAGACCCTTTCAATCTGCTCCTAGAGGATTTCCGGTTGAAATATTCAGAACCAATGCAGATACTTTAAAAATAGAGAAAATACAGTAATCGGACCTTAGCTTACAGTAATGTTCTACAAAAAGTTGACTTTATGTAAAATTTGTCTTTTTACTCTATTTTTGTTTGTCCCCATGTTACAGTACCATTAGCTCAATACATATTTCTGTGCCTCCAGAAATGCCTTAGGAACGCTTACTGTAGAATTGTTTGTTTCTGCAGTTGAAAGGGTCTATAGGCCTATGAATACATACTGTACACTGTTTGCTGGAGATTTGAGGCATTTTGCATTTTGTGTGAGCAGTTGTGGGTTTTGTGTGTGGAGTTTTGAAAAATAGACACAGAGTTTTGAAAACGTGTGTAAACAATTGTAAAAAACTGTAATATTTTCTCTCTTTTTTTGGAGCACATTAACAAAAACGTTAACTCTGGATTTTTAAAAATTAAATCTCTTCTAAATCGTCCTGGCAGTAGATGCAATACATAAGACAGACCGACAAACAGACAGAGAGATTTCATGAAAATTATTGAAAATTCATGAAAGATTGTTATGGGAAATAGTCCAGGGCATCTGCCATACCATGGCAAAGCACCACAGAATGTTTTTATTTAAACTTCAGAGTAGCCCACACGACTAACACTCTACTCTTCATTAGAGGCTCTTGAACAATCAGTCATTACGCTACGCTAAAATGCTCAATATCATGAATACACCATTACTGTAATATTCACATCACCATTTACTTCATTTAGAGTGCAAGGTCATGCCTAATGCAAATCATTAGACAAAAGTTGACACAAACCAACCATAAACATATATATTTGATACTTGGCTTAATGTTAAAGTTGCATTGCAAATGCATGCAATCCTCCCCGTTCTGTTTCTGCTGTTGCTATAGTCACATGGCCACTATTACTGCTGTCAACACTCTCTGCATAACTAGACTGACTAGATCACTACAGATGATTCAGAATGCAGGCACGTCTACAGTAGGCTTTCATCAGCCAGAGAAGACCAATGGAACTCTTCTGTTAGTACGTGTTCATTGGTTTCCTGCAGCAGCCAGAATTAAAATGAAAATCCCTTTTGAACTCCACGATCCAGCTCTATGTACCCTGGGGTCCTCTGAAGAGCCTCTGAGGTGTTGACCATCCATTAGCGCTAAGAGGTCAGAGTCAACACTCTTTCCTCAGTGATTCCTCGTTAGTGGAATGAGTTGCCTAATTGGCTATATTCTTGTGATAGTTTTGGGACTTTCAGGAAAGGTTTAAAGATTCTACTCACCTTAAGATTCATTATTTTCATTGTTGATATTTGATATTGTCATTATCATATGCATTGTTATTATTATTATTATTATTATTATTATTATTATTATTTTATTTTTTTATTTTTTTTATTGTTATGCTTAATGTAGGCTTTCAACTTTATTTGAAACTATTATTTATAAGTAATGTAGTGTTCATACTGTAAGTAGCTTTGGAGAAAACCTTCTCCCAAATACCATACTAACATAAACATACTACGTAATACTAGCAGTGCTTGAATACTACTAATACTACATACTGTAGTCCTAGAAGTACATCCGTTCATTGAGAATACATCTCTCCTCCTCCATACAATGCCATGCAGACTGTCCTGTGTGTATCTCCCCGGTGCGGAGGGATACGAGGTGCTGCTGTGTCCATGTCGCTCAGTGTTAAAGCCTGCAGGTACTACAGGGGTGCTGTTGGTAATTGAGAGGAACATCACATCTTCTCTTAAATTAGGGAGAGCACAGGCACTTCATTGGCCACTGTGTAGAGGAAAGCAGGGCATTTCAGATCAGATTAAGCCAATCTATCGCCTAGTATGTTATACTGCCATAACTGATGGCAACCATCCTGAAAATGCAAAAAAAAAAAAAAGATTACAATTATGTGGTCAAAAAGTATCAAGTGTGTTACAGTTGTTTTATTGGGAGCTCAGATGGTTCTTTTGCTGAATACTAAGTCTTTTTTATACCAAGACAAAGGTAATCTGTAAAAGATTTTATACACAAAGTGAGTTAACAACTCACTAACACTCTACCCAAGGGATCAATAAAAGAAGGATACACATACCAGAGTTTGCTTATTAGACCAGCAATTCAGTCCTGTTACTTGAGCAAATGACACAGCTGTCCTGTAAATAACCATCCTTGTTTAAGTCAAGTGTGTTGCTGTGGATATTGCAATGCCTCCATGACAGATCTGTATGTGTGTGTGTGTGTGTGTGTGTGTGTGTGTGTGTGTGTGTGTGTGTGTGTGTGTGTGCGTGTGTATGCGTGTGTGTGTGTGTGTGTGTGTGTGTGTGCGTGCGTGCGTGCGTGCGTGCGTGCGTGCGTGTGTGCGTGCGTGTGTGTGTGTGTGTGTGCGTGCATGTGTGTGTGTGTGTATGTTAGCTTAATTTGTGCAGTGTTTCCGGAAGCATGCTGTCATTAATGGACAACCGTTCAAACAAGCGAGCGTAAATCTCATCACCCTGTCTGCCAGCAAGAAGCCAGTTAGGCCCAGTGAGTGCTCTTGCATCAGACGACATTACGATCTGCACACACTTGCACACACACACACACACACACACACACACACACATGGGAGCTCTGTCTTGATGCGCATCCCAGTGCAACTCATTATCCCTCCCACCTGTGGCACAGTGACAAGCTGACAAGAGGGAGATGCAGCATCTGAAACATCTTTAAAAAAAGAAAAAAAAAAAACACACCAATAACCTCAGGGAGTATATGGCCAACAGTACGTGGAGCTGGGGAGGACTCTCACAGTGCGCATTCATGTTAAATGACATTCATGAAATAACATGTTATACATTAATGTACACAATGTATACATCCTCAGTCATGAAATATAGATGATGTAGACATGGGCTTGCATGTAGTTGTTTTATTTTCCATGGTGGCTCAGGTGATTTAAATGGAACCACCTCATACAAATTCACTCCAAGTAGCCTACAGGCATTCAACAAGTGAGATTCCACCTGCATTAACCCCATAGGAGAGTCCATTAGATAGTGTTGAGGAAGCTATGATGGCGCAATTAGAAGGGAAAATGGAGTTCAGCTCACTGTGTGCCTGGAATATGCTCTGACCAATTACTGCACGGCACGCTGACAACACAATGTCCTGCTTGTGATGACATGTATGTTAATCCACAGCAAACTGTGGCAGAAATTTAGCACATGCTCAGCATATTAGGGGTTTGCACGGCGTGTCATAAGATCTGGACGTCGCCATATTGGAGATACTCGCCTCATTAGAAAGCATTAGGCACTGAAGTAAATCCCTAACATCGTCAAGGAAAATGGTTAATTATTGCCGTGTTTTAGGTTGTACCAATAGGTCCGACTGAGAAAAACATCTGGTGTAGGTATTGACTTCCAAAAGTTATTAAAAAACGAGGGAGAAAGGAGAATAATGCCAGAAGTTATCAGAGGAAGGGGGGCGCTTGTGGTTGAACTTGGTATTTCATCTCCCTCATATGGATCTGCGCTGCCAATAAACCGTAATTTCTCGAAATATCGCGCCTTTTCTTGTGGTCCAAGTCCTGCCCTATATGCCTTTGCATCTTAGACGCATTTTGATTAGCTTTTCTGTTGTTTAGACACGGCTACAATCACGTAAGATATCCAGAGTCCATAATACTCCATTGTACTTCATTCACTGAGTATCGCCAGTATGGCCACGCGTGCTGGGTTACCATGGTTACTGGCCAGAACGTGACGTCCGTGCAAACCCCTAATATACCCTTTCAAGAGAGTTCCATTATCAGCATCATAGTTGGCCCCACAAGGCTTCCGTTTTAACATTCCATATGTTATCTTAATGCAGAGGAAGTAGATTGGGAACCAAATAGAACGTTCAAATATTGTTTTTGTTTTTATTGTTGAAAGGGTCTATAGTCCATAAAGAACGAATGTCATGACTTGCTGTCAATGTAATAAAAAGGTCATCTGCATTACTGTAGAGCTTTCTGTAGAAATACAGTGGCCAAACAAAACATGACATCAAACGAGGACAGGATGCAATTGCTCTGTTGCTGCCCCTTCACATTCTTGTTAGTTGAATTAGCATAGTTTTTAATGTGAGAAACCCAATGGTGAATGTTAACAACAACAGAAGAGGAGAGAGACAATAGTGTTTGGCCCAAAGCCAACAGCACACAATCTTTATCCGTACAAACAAGGCAGCCGGGACACGTGTGGAAAACCTGCGAGCTTGCATGAAGCATTTAGCTTGAATAATTCACACCTTACCTCTCTCTTTCTCTTTCTCTCTCTATTTCTCTCTCTCTATTTCTCTCTCTCTCTCTCTCTCTCCTGCAGTGCTGTTCGCATGCTGTTGATGGACACATCCGTACTAGAAGACATAAAAGTTCTGCTGACACACACGCCCCGAGTCTGAAGTCTTCCTGGATGCTCATTAAAGGCAGAAGGGTGTGTGCTTGTGCATCCTGATGATACCATGTCAAGTGGGATCTCCCCCCACTGAGCAGAAACACAGCTGCTGCTGCACAGGATGCAGTCTTAGAGGACGCATTAGTCTTCTAATGGTAAGTAAATAAGTACACAAATAAACTTACAGGGGCACAATGAGAGCGCAGACCTCTGCCAAGGCTGCATGCCGTATCTCGCAATGTTAGCAAAAGTGAAACTAATTTCAGCGAGCTTCCTTGTGAGTCAGAACAACACCAGAATTTAATGAGTTCTCCCTTGACCCCGTGCTACACCTTTCCATCAAGTTTCATGGAAATCAGGCCGCGTTTTTTTGCGTAATCCTGCTTACAGACAGACCAAACACGTAATCTTCTTGGCAGAGGTAATATGGCTTTTTTTGCATGCAGGCGTGTTCAGAAAGCATTATCTGTGTAAGTTGATCCTCAAGGGCGTCTCTTGCTTAATGGATGTTTGCCTGTGTTGAGCTATCACACTTCACTAATTACTGCCATTACCTCTAGTGATTTTCTTCTTCTTTTACAGTTTTTTACAATTGTTTACACACGTTTTCAAAACTCTGTGTCTATTTTTCAAAACTCCACACACAAAACCCAGAACTGCTCACACAAAATGCAAAATGCCCCAAATCTCCAGCAAAATGACACACAACATTCAAAATGTCAAAAACACACGTTTAAAGCAAACATTCGCCTCACATTACAAACACTTTTGTCATAATATGACATTTTGGATACATCATGTACACACTGTTGCTCAAAACCTAAAGTTCTTCTGTCTTAGGCTTTCTATAAGTATTTCCATACAAGAGTGAAAGTTACGGTATCAACAAAGAGAAGTTGAAATACACAGTAAAGATGCAAGCAATATTGAAACCAAAAATAGTGATTTTTCCCAAATAATTTGCTGTTGTGAATACAGTATTTTACAGCAAACAAGAAAAAAAGCAAAGAAGAATACAGTGACCACCAGATGTACATGGAGTTTTGAAAACACTGATTTTGTTTTTTTCTAAAGACAAGTGTGTGTGTGTGTATGTGTGTGTGGGAGGGGGGGGGGGGTTGTGTACAGTATGTATTCATAGGCCTATAGACCCTTTCAACTGCAGAAACAAACAATTCTACAGTAAGCATTCCTAAGGCATTTCTGGAGGCACAGAAAAATGTATTGAGCTAATGGTACTGTAACATGGGGACAAACAAAAATAGAGTAAAAGGACAAATTTTACATACAGTAAAGTCAACTTTTTGTAGAACATTACTGTAAGCTAAAGTCCGATTACTGTATTTTCTCTATTTTCAAAGTATCTGCATTGGTTCTGAATATTTCAACCGGAAATCCTCTAGGAGCAGATTGAAAGGCTCTATACCTATATAGAGAGTATATCTATTCATAGACCTATACTAAGGCAATGATTGGATAGTGTTCAGTAAAGTAAAGAGTGTTTGCACATGTGAAGAGAAAGAGTGAAGCACTGGTGATTTAGTGTGGCATTTTGATGGGTTGTGTTTGAAGAACGAAATCAAGTTACTTCCTGTTAGATTTTTGTGTGTTAGGTAGAAAATTGTGTGTGGTGTTTTGCAAAATGTGTTTTAGTCAATTGAAAACTGAGTCAAACACTGAAAATTAGTGTATGGTTTTGCAGATTTTGTGTCGGGTTATGATGTTTGGAGGACATGTTTAGAAAATTGTGTGACAAGCAAAGATTTAGTGTTGAAAAAAAAACTGTTGAAAAAAACTGTAACATTCACGGTGCATGATTGCGGCAGATTAGCAAATTCAGTTTAGTATTCATCGTATGTGATGTTAATCTTAAAAAGGTTTAAGGGCTTGACATGTTATTGAGGAATGATATGGATACAGCAAACATGTTCTTTACTCAAATGTAAGCCCTATACCAGTGGTTCCCAAATGGTGGTACGCGGACTCCTTCTAGTGGTACTTTAGGAGTCTCCAAGATTTCTTTTTTTTTATAAAAATGACATAATCACTTGAAATTATATCAAAATATATATATATATATAATAAATAGGCTTACTTTAACTGTATAGATCATTAGCAAATGTTTGAGAAGATAAGCTGTGATGGAGAGCCACTTGTTTTCTGAGGTGGTTACTCATCATGAAAAGTTTGAGAAGCCTATACTAAATCATGACGAGCTACCTGCCATTGGGTTACTCCTATAGATAATAATAACATTTACAACCGTTTATGTTTATGTCATTTAGTAAACACTTTTGTCCAAAGCGACTTACAAATATAACAACACAATAGTTAACGTGAACCATTATAGAAAGTTGGTAAGGCTACATTAAGGATATTAATGATAACAATGATGACAGAAAATCAACGATCAATAATGAAAATAAACAAATACCATAAATATACAAACATATAAAAAATGTAAGATAGCAGACCATGTTGTCTGTTACACACAAATATAAATTGATATATATCCACCCATTCAGCTTTAGATGAATCTATGAATGACAGAAGAGATGGATATACAAGCAGACCCCTTTTAGCCCAGTAAATATTGTTGTGAATAGATCCTTCTTTGTTCTTGCTGTCTTTGTTTACTTATTTGGCTGTGACAATCTCCCCACTTGAAAAGAGTGTCATAAGTTCTGGGCTGCAGTGAAGTGAAGACCACCAGTGTATTGTAGCCATCACTAGAAAAGTCCCATTGTGTACAAACACAGAGACAGAGCAAAGAGAAATATTAAACAGAATTGTGTTGAGTGGCAGGAGAACCACTCTCTGTGGAATGGCATGCCTCTGTATTCTGGTGGCTCAGAGAGAATTACCTATTCACTGTTGCATTCATTCATTCATTCATTCATTCATTCATTCATTCATTCATTCATTCATTCATTCATTTATTCATTCATTCATTCATTCATTCATGCATGCATGCATGCATGTATTTATTTATGCATTTATTTAGTTAGTTGTGCATTTATTTATGCAATGCACTTGTTTGAATTGATGCTCCCAATTAGCAAATCAAAATACTCAGCTACAATGGGACTGAAGTGTTTGTTCTCATTAATGAGGAGCACTGCGCTGTGGTAGCTTCGAAAGCGGCTCACGGCACTCCAAGTGTCCAGCATAAAAAGTGAAGTTTATGGCGATTTCCATGTAATTAGCCTTATAATTACAAATGACTGGGTTAGGACAGGGTTAGCAAACAACGTGCTTTTACAAAGTGTTTGGCCAGTGAGTTTGGCCTGTCAAGTCCTGAACACACTATTCGCTGAAGCACCATTGTCCCATTAGTAGAAATGCAAACAGTATTTCTTCCCACAGTTCCATTATCCTGGGTTGGTCTGAAGACTGGCTTGATGAGCAGACATGGTTATAGTACCTATACTGTAAGTCCTTTTAGGCAAGTCCCTCCACTCGGCGGCCATATTGCAGTGCTTTTTGGGCACTTATCGGGCATCTATTTCGGCAGAAATGTGCATGCGCAAGGCTCACCAATCTTGCTCCAGCGGCGAGATCACAGCACATGATTGGCTCAATGTATTCACATGTCGACGTTTTGCCGCGGAAGGGGTGGGATATGTTTAGACAACTGCCATATTGGCGTTACAAACTAACCCCATGCATTTCTAGAGTGCTGTGTGTCTCCTCATTAGAAAGTCTCTGCCCTTATCAAGCTGACAATAGTGAGACAATTGCATGCAGACAAACATGCCTTTCTCCATTTGTCTTGTAAGAGTTAATTTAGGAGTCTATGGATTAGTGCACAAAACATTCATTGGCCCAGCCTGCTGTGTGTTAATACTGCCGGATCAGTAACTGTAATAAGCCTGCCGAGACTTTAGAAAGGACACTCGATTCAACCGATCATAAATCACTTCATCCGCACAGAATTAATAATGCATCAGATTTGAGCCAAATCATCTATTATTTACAACCTTCTACAGATTTTAACCACCTTCCAAATACAAAGTTTACGCAAAGCCACTATTCTTAGCCGCTGAGATCACCAAGTGAAAGTGATCAATATGCCATTTCTTCCACTACATGGGAGGCCCAGAGCGCACAGACGCCTTCACACTTTCTCCCCTGTTTAAATGTCCTCCACACTTTATTGGCTCGCGAGGGATTTGCCTTGCATTAATGTAACACATACTTAAGATGCTGTTCACGGCACAGCACAGCTTGCAACCATACACCGTACATTAAACTCCATCTGAATGACTTTGACAAACTTCATGGTCAGGTGGTGGAAATATTGGTTGTTTGCATTTTATTTATTTCATTTTTTTGAGAGGGTAACATTTAATGTGCATAACCTTAAATAAAACGCCGATCGTTTTCATATCAATTTTTCTCTCATTTTTGCTGCTTTTAAGTTAATAAAATCCTGGGTAATGAGTGCCAAAGATCAGAGGCTGACATAATCAACATGCCCTCATTAACCTGCTGTCTTTGAATAAATATTGATGTATTTTCCATTGAACATCACTCAACCTTTGTTGCATATGAGGCAAAACAATAGTCATGTTACGAGAGATGACATAAATAGCCCCATTTATCTGGCGATTACTGTTGAAATGACCAACACCGCTTTGATGTTGTTGTTGGATAGCCGTGGGCAATATGCCATTGTGAAATCATGATTGATTTTAATTGATGGATAAATATTAGTGCTCAGTGAATAAATAACCTTATAAATAAATAAATGAATAAATAATGATCAGACATGAAGTGTAGAAACTGTTAGAACACCATGCTATTGTTACATATTGCATTCTATGATGCATGCTGGGATGGCAGCGCGGCAGTAGCCTCAGCTCCTCTTAAACGGGAAGCCTGAGCTGGCATTCCAAAAACTCACTGTGGCTTTGGATAAAAGCCTGCTATATGCTGTTCACTTCAGCTATATAATTACATAACATGATAGTTGTGGCACCATGTCTGTGATGATCTGTTCGGTCTCACAGAGAGCAAGTGGTCCAGAAGCATCTCCTGAAATGGGAAAAGCTGCTGAAATAGCCGGTGTTGACGTAATCCCGTTGTTTCCGTTTCCAGCGATCTGTGAGCATGTCGAGTGCAGTATTGGATTTTCATTCCTTCCTGTCTGCTGGCTGGTGTTTACAAACGCAGCTCTGGGCGAGACTGGACTGGGCCGCGGGGAAACCCTCACAACTGCAGGTCCGGAAAACCACATCCATGCCGCTTACGCACCGCAGGATTGGACTAGAATCACACCACCTCTTTCAGACTAATGTACTCTGAGTTTGTGTGTGTGTGTATGTGTATGTGTGAGTGTGTGTGTGTGTGTGTGTGTGTGTGGTAAACACATTACGGTAAGGGTACAATAATTATCATGATTTATAATTAAGTCATGATTTATGCATTACTTCATTTGTTAATATCTCATGAATCATAAGAAATTAACATGAGTTAATATTCTCTCATTCATGACCCCATGCATGAACATGGTACGGTGGGTACATCATTATAAATTATGATTTATTAAGCATGATCATGATGATATGCGATAGCTTTTTCTGCCAAAACTGTACCCTTACCGTGAAGTGTTACCTGTGTGTATGTGTATGTGTGTGTGTGTGTGTGTGTGTGTGTGTGTGTGTGTATGTGTGTGTGACAGCCTGTTTATGTGTGAGGGTGCTCCTGTTTGTGTTTGTGTGTGTGTGTGTGTGTGTGTGTGTGTGTGTGTGTGTGTGTGTGTGTGTGTGTGTGCTGTAATACTCACAGCTGTTACCATACACAGACCTAACAGAAATATTAAACCATCAGGATGTTAAATATTTCATGACCTTTGAACCAATCTTCACCCATCAGTCTCACCCAGCTGGTGGATCCAGAAAAGACTTTCATGTGCATGACGATAACAGCTCGTTCCATTAACACAGTCCGCTTGTTATAAAAAAAAAGTGTATCACCCTTGCTGTACTGTCTGTCAGGTCAGATAGTAGGAGGCTTTGATATATATATGCACATTATATCCAAGCTATGACATAGTATACTCCACAGTTGCTTGGTTTTATTTATTTTTTGTTAGTGTGGGAACATATTTTTGATAACACATGTACACATTTGCATTCACACATAAAACATTTACATTCATTCATTTATAGCAAATGCTTTTATCCAAAACGACTTACAAAATGAGGATTACCATTCAAGCTACATTGCAAAGGAGACCTTGGATCACAATAAAAACTACTAAAATATATATGACTAGTACCAGAGGATGAGAGTGCAGAAGTTTAAGTATCAGTCCAAGTGTATTGAAGGAGATAGAAGGAGCAGGGATGTAGTGGAGGCCAAACGCACCCCTTAAAAGAGTTTATTCACCAATTGCAACTTTTAACATTTAAAAATCACACTGTTTTACCCACATTCACAATATGTACACACTCATCAACACTCTAGGAACCATTTAATACCACTGATATTATTATAAACATTGGACAATAACCTTCACTATCATCAAACATGTTTTGAATGCCTTTTTAAGAAATCTGATACCGCATGGCTCAGTCCACCTCACCGTGATTTCATCTTCTCTTAGTGGTATTTCTCTTATTTTACCACTACACCCCTGAGAAGGAGGTAGGAGAGATGAAATGAAGAGCATGGGAAGTGGATGTTATAACACATTATAATGGATGTTATAACACATTATAATGGATGTTATAACACATTATAATCATACTCATAAAGGGTGATAAAGTAATGTTGCATACTAGTGTATGTAAGAGTGTATAGCAAATATAAGTATGGACAAAAATTACACACAATTCTGGCGCAGCATGTGTCCAAAAGAAAAAAAAAAACTTTGCTGAATCCCTGACGCCATTTAGGCTTTGCCAATTTGTTGCCATCTCCTGTGAGTCCAGACTTGCAACACTGTGGCTCTCCCCTGATGTGGTCCATCCAGGTATTGTGGTAATGTGCTTACCTGCTAATTGCACATTAATACAACTCAACATAATGAAGTCAGAGCAACACAATGACTCCACTGAGTTCTGATGAGTCAGCAGATAGCTTTTAAACCATATCCAGAGAGGGGTCTGCATATAGGGCCAGAATGTCAGGGAGCTTAAATAAAGCTGAGGGCAAATGAAGCTGTTCCTCCCCAGCAGTGAAGATCATCCCTGAACACTGATCTCCAGCTAGGTGGACAGTGCAAATGCAAATCACTCCTCTCTTTTAATAGACACAAAGAAACGATGCATGCTGAGGCCAAATTAACACTTCAACAACCCAGTCACAGGCCTCCAAACTCCACAGGGCTCGTGGCCAGAGTTCAAGTGTGTGTGTGTGTGTGTGTGTGTGTGTGTGTGTGTGTGTGTGTGTGTGTGTGTTGATGATAGCAAAAGCTATAGGGAAAAGGATAGAGAAAGATAAAGGGTAAGCAGGTAATGGAGTAGGAATGGAGTAGGGGATAGGTTAAATATGAATAGCGTTTCGGAATGAACATTGAAGTCATTAGTCTAACAGTATTAATAGGCCTACCAAGGCATCGATTGGAAGATTAATACATTCACTGATTTGGAGCTAACACAAGCAGACTGCTGAGGGGAAAATGGGAATTTCCTGAATGTGTCTGGTGTTCTGATTAATTATTGGTTGAATATCTCATTGTACAGTAAACTCTAAAGGTCAGATACACCCCTCATTCTGAGCAAATAAAACAGATAAATCCCTGAGTAATGACTGCGAATTTATTGTACAATGTAACGTTTAATTAGTTCATCTTTGCCTTTATTATAATTACTTTAAGAATATTAATCTCATGGTATTGGGCTATTTCTTCTGTTCTGATGAGCAATTTTCTTATCCAACGAGTTTCTTCCAGCTTTAAATTTCTGCTGGACACTAATTAAGGGGAGACAATGACTTTCTGTGTTTGTTGATTAATTAATTTATTTAGTATCAACAAAACAACCAAATCATGATCTGAGAGATGATGACTACAGGAAAATGTGGCTCTTAATGATTCATTAGCATCCTACAACCAGTCCCCTTGAAATCCAACATTAAGCATTACGTATAATCAACAACCCTTTCATACACATGGACAGAAGAAAAAAATATATTTTGCTGTGTGCGTGTTGGGTTGTGAAATACAGAATTATCTTTCATGCATGTTTTCTATGACAGCTAACTCAATTAATGGATGGAGACAGTGATTAAGCTTAATCTGCTAAAATGACCAAATCTTCAAATGAAAAAAAAAATTGAAAAATAAGCCTTTCAAAGCTTTCTAGTTATTAATCAATTAAAAGAGACCAAATTAAAGTGCTTTGGTGTTGCAGTTCATGACTAGATAAGTGTGAGGCCTTGTGCAAGGGCGAATACTGTGCAGGTTGATATCAGTGCTCGAAGTTTGTGTTTCAAAGGCAACACTTCCCATCGTTTGTTCGTTAAATGAATATGATTTATTCAGTGACTCACTGCAAATTGACACAACAACAAGCATGCCAACATTTCCTCTTGGAATGTTACATTTGCACAGCACAGAGTGCCAAGCGCTGAGAAATGTGCTTTGAATCGGAAAGACTGCTTTGTTGTAACAAAAAAACTCTACCCATCCACAGGAAGAAAAGCTGAGACTGGCTGTCCAATATTTTCCTCTGCTTCTTCTGTTTTTTTCCATTTAACCAAGACATGATTTATTTCCCTCACATTGGGAAAGCTAGACTGTTTGGCCAACAAATAATCAAAAAGAAAGCAAAATCAGTCAGTAAAGTGGCTGTAGTGTGCAGAAATCTTTCTATAATTAATTTACCCATCCCTCCCTGAAGTCTAAGTCTCTTAGCTTAGAGCAAAGGCCACAGCTGATCACAGGAAAAAATCTAATGGAATATTTCGCTTAATGTACAATTTCACTTTCACTTCCCTTACATGCATCTCTCTCCCTCTCTCTCTCTCTCTCTCTCTCTCTCTCTCTCTCTCTCTGTATTAAGTGGCTGGGCAGTCTGGGTGACCTGTGAAGTGTTGGGAGATATTAGGATGCAGCAGGTCACCTCAAGGTGGCTGTCTGTTGTGAGGTGGCTCAAGGCCCAAGACACTACTCCACTGCACTGACAGCTGGCAGGTACATGTGTCTTGTTTTGTGTTTTTGTGGTGAGACTGATACTGTCTGCAACCAAGACTTCCCACTCCCCCGTTACCTTGGTGACATCCGTACCCACAGGGACATCTCTTCCTGGTCTCGAGGAGACACCATTCTCAGTAGCACAAGGCAAAATCATGATACAGAGGGGCAAACTCTCCAAATAAACACACACACACACACATATACACGCACACAGGCACGCAAGCATGCACACGCGCACGCACGCGCGCACACATGAGGTCAAAAATATCCAGGCAACACTCAGGTGTGAGGAACCACTGCAGGTTTATTCACGAAACCGGGAGCAGGTCACTAGCAACAGCATGTTCCAGTAACACTACTCAAAGTTCTCTAGGGCGAAACCCCATCTTATACATGTTAATTGCATTGGTAATACAAATCACATGAGTACAATGGTCTTTTCCAAAAATCCTCATACATGCAGAAATACAACAATACATATACACTTCTTGGACATAGCATGTGATCCATGCACCATACGCAAGTCATGTGGCTACTGCAAGTAAGTAGATAATTGGTCAATACAATACATATACATCCTTCAGCATTCTCTTGCCATAGTCTAGTTCCTGTCGGGATATTCCTAATATTACTGCCTAAGGCAGAATACCCTTAACTCGTGACAAAGGGGGTCGCATGACCTTTATTAGAAAATCATGACATGGAGAGAGCAAATGACAGACAAAGCAAAATTGATGCACAGTATTGAATGTATAGAAAGCATACAAAGAATATAAGAAAATTAAATGTTAATCACTTCTATGTAATAAATGTAGATTAGTATTCACTTCTAATACATGTAAAATTATTAATAATCACTTCTATTTCATAAAAATGTTAGTAATCCAACATTTCTCCTTCACACACACACACACACACACACACACACACACACACACACACATACACTGGTGGAAGCCAAACTCATGTGTAATATGCAAAATGGTGTGGGCCTTCCTCTCAGTCCCAGATTCAGATTGGCACCTTGTATCTGAACATGCATGTGTGTGTAACTGTACATGGATGTGTTAGCTTCATGAATGTGAGTTGAAGCATGGTTATCTAACACTAGCACCAGTTGCAGGTGTAATGGTGAAGCTCTTCCAGTTTAGTTTAGGAGAGGTTGATTATGATCAGGATTTTGCTTATTTACAAGGTTTTTGCATGAAGTAAACGATATGTAGAGAATACAGCATATGCAATGTTATCCAGCCGGTCATGGGGAGGGGCTTTGGTGGGCCGGGCCCGTCCTGGAAGTCATCTGTGCCCGCACTGGACGAGTTAGGCTGCACCAACCAACCCCACTTCCCCAATCCCATGAACTGATTTTGAACACTAATTTAATGTATGCCTATTGGCTATATATGGTTTGTCAATATAGCAAGTAGCATCTGAGCTGTAAAATGCAGACGTTCAGAACATGGCAACATTGTAGCATATGACGGAGGTGGCTTTTAGCTAGATGAATGACAGCAGGCTAAGTAAAATAGCGATGTTTCAAAGCTAAAGTTCATCAGAATCTTGGGATACGCCCGCTTGACAATGGGAGAGATAAAACTAACGACTGGCCTTTGGCCGTAGCAACCATCCATTTAGAACTAGTAACGGCAGTTTGTCCTGCAAGTTGAGAAATTAGTTGATATGTGTCGGAAGAAATTAGTTCTACAAACAAGACAGTTGTAGCGATTAAAACGCTTAAATTGTAACAGGAAGTGGCAACAGTATATAAGCGGGATAATAGACTCCACGGTGGTCTGTTCACAGAAATTAATGCACTTACAAGGTTTAAACGGCCCTCCGCTTCGCGTCGGGGCCGTTTTACAACCTCGACCGTGCATTAACTTCTGTGAACAGACCACCGTGTCCATTATCCCTTAGGCTACATCTTAAACTACCGTGATCAATTTCAATTCCCGCAACAGTGATCAATTTGTGCCCCCCTTGGAAAAATGTTATGCCCGTCCATGAATTTGTGTCTGCCACCGAGTCTGATGTTAATAAACAGATGAATTTGGAGTATTTTAATAGTAGTTTTTTTTCTGACAAAGCAAAATAATTCCCTTCTGTACTTGTGTTTGTAAATCTATACCTTGATGTCATCAACAGTCACATCAGTCACATCAGCACATAATGTATGTAACACAGTCAACATACTGTAGCTATCACTGTTTCCATCGAGACACAGATACAGGGCTATGGGGTGGAAGCGAGTACGCTTTGGGAAAAGCTTTGTGCCCTCTGCAATAGCAGCACTGAACAACAGGTCACAGCGGTGATGGATCACTGTGCCGCCCTCATTCCTCTGTAATGCCAACTGGTGATGGTTTTCCTGTTTGTATCTGTGTAATGTGATGTATATGTGCTGTATATGTGCTGTTGTGATATATGTGCTGTACTTGTGCTGTTAACATCTATGTGGGTGGGGTATGTGGTGACAAGGTGGTGGGTGGTGGGTGAAGAACCGTAACTGTGTGTACCTATGTATTTCATGTTTGTGAGGCTTGTACGGTACAGTGTATGTGAAAACAAATTTCCTATGTAAGGACAAATAAACTAACTAACTTCACTGTCAATGAACAAAAGCACAATTTAATCATACAAACACATTTTGACTTTCACACTGTCAACAACTTCATTGAGCCTCCCTCTTCTGTTAACATGGGCACAATCCACTGTCTGTTTTTTTTAATTATTTTTTCCTGTGCATCTTCCTCCCTTTTGTGCGGTGTGTGCTATCTCTACCTAAGGGTGGTACCTTGTGGATATTCCGAGCTCTTTTGAAGTGACAGTGTTTTATTGTGACATACTTCTATGAGTGTCAGGGAAGTCAGTAGACTTAGCTGTCAAAAGTAGCTTTTTTCCCACAATCCCTCACTCCCCTCCCCTATATTCCTCCGCCCTTTAAAGACTTATATGGCACGCACCTTTACTTTGTATTTCTTGATGTATGAATTGTGGTAAAAGATGCCTGGAGACAGAAAAAAGACAAATGAAAAAAAAAAAGGTTTTATGACATTTTGTCACACTTGTGAAGGAGCATTTCATGATAAAGCAACATATCTGAGATTGAAGGAAGAACGCCACATTAGAAAACGATCCCTTGTGAAACAAACTCCCAGAAAATAAACACATCAAAAAGCAGAACACAGTGAAGCTCATTAGAGTCCTTATAGACAAGAAATGGGATGGAGTGGAGATGTCCTCTTTCAACATTGATATATCAGATGCATTTGAATAATTTGAAATGCAGCTCAGCCAATTTCACAAAAACTTATGAAGCCTGTTCATCACTTATTCCCATGAAATTTGTTGACAAAACTTTTTTTCCTATCTGTTAGTGCCGTATAGCATTACAATTAGGTTTAGACGTGAAGCGCAATGGGAAATAATAGAACAACTTAGGACCTCACATCTCAAAACTAATGCACTTGTACAAACTAATCCATTATTTTCTGACAAGGATAGCCTAACTTTTATTATTATTTATAGCCTAACTTTTATTATTATTATTTGACTCCAGGAATTCCATTCCTAGCTTTCTCACTTGCAGTACCAAGGTGGCATCTCAACTGTATTGTTCTCTAAGACCATCCAACTACTTGCAAATTGGTCTAGAAAGGCAGTGGTGGAATGTAACGAAGTACAAATACTTCGTTACTGTACTTAAGTAAATTTTCCAAGTATTTGTACATTACTTAAGTAGAATCTATAGTGCATACTTTTGACTTTTATTTCGTTACATTTTGCAGCAATTATCTGTACTTTTACTCCGCTACATTTCTACAACACCATCGTTCCTTTTTACATTACATTTTATGATCAGTTTTTTTTTCTTCTCTTTGACAAACACGTTTGTTTCACCAGGGGGCTGGGTTGCTACCAAAGATAGAGCGCTATGTGTCCCGCTTCTAAATCTTTGAAACTAGTCTAGACCAGACAAAGCGTGAGCTTGTAGACATCTGCATACGGTAGGCTATATTCACCAGACCCATGGCTATACTGGACATGCAACTGTGTTCTGTGCCCTGAGCATATGCTTGCCTTTCTCTGTCTATTATCTGCAGCGTTAGGGCCTCCTCTCCGATGAGATTGCGAGTCCGCGGAGCAGCGAAGTTACAGGCTATGCCCATGCGTCTGTCACACGTCTGATCATTTGCGGCACATGAATGGTAGACTAGACCGCTGTCTGAAAAAAACTAAACATGTTCCAGATTAAAACATTTCTTAATTGTGTGATCAAATAAAGAGGCATAGCCTACATTTGGGTGGTAGTAAAGTGAGCGCTCATTCAATGTTTATGCGCGTCTGCGCAAGTGAAACTGAACCTTATCATAAACCTTTCTCAACAACTTTTCTGTTCAATCTGGACCCGCAGAATTGGCATTATGATCCACCGGACGTTTCCCTTGTCTACCCCGATAAACTTCAGGCTCTCGTGTTTTACTGAATGATACTTAACTCAGCAGATCACACTAGATAACCAGAATTAGTCTCCAGAATTGTAAGTCAGAATGTAAACTGGGCCACGGATGGTAAGCACAATTACATCAGCTTAAAACTATCTAGCCTAGTATAACCTAAAACTAGCTTTATTAAAATGCCACACTGCATAGTCTACTGATTTTTTTTTATTATTAGAATAGGCCTATAGATATTAAGATAATAAATCATTATGCAAGTACTTTTACTTTTAATACTTAAAGTACATTTAAAATCAGGTACTTTTTACTTTTACTTGGTTGGCATTGTGGTACTTTTACTTTTACTAAAGTAAATATTTCTCTGCTTATTTGTACTTTTACTCAAGTACTGAGTTTCAGTACTTCCTCCACCACTGTAGAAAGGTAACAAATGAGTATTAATTATGACCGCCGCGCAGCGAAGCAGCGGTCATATAGGTTTAGTCAGATTTTTTTTTTTTTTTTTTTTCTTTTTCGCATGTCCAAATTTCTGTCAATGATTCCCGGGACACTGAAAGACCGGGGTAGACGAAACTTGGTGGGCATGTAACCCCATATGGATAGCATGGAACCATCGTTTTTCGTTTTGATCTGTAGCCCCCCCGCTGGACTGCACCCCCCGAAAGGAGGGTAGGGCAGACACAGTTTTCTGTGAATATCTCGAGAACCGTAAGGTTTAGGAGGACCATTTTTTTTTTGTATGTTGATCTCAAGGGGCCATGTCAACCCATTCCATAACCACTCATTTCATGTATAGCGCCACCTAGTTAAACACAAAAAAGTAAAAATGAGGTGTTGTAATCGCAGGTATCTGTGACCTAACATAGTCAAAACTGCACGAAATTGGAAGTGTAGGATCATTATGCCACCCTCTGAATGCACGCCAAGTTTCGTGGAATTCCGTTCATGGGGGGCCACACAATAAATTCATTTATGTTACTACACCAACTGGCCTGTAGGTGGCCGGAGACAGTTTTCTGTGAATATCTCGAGAACCGTAGGGCCTAGGAGGTCCACCTTTTTTTTGTATGTTGATCTCAAGGGGCCATGTCAACCCATCCCATTACCACTTATTTCATGTATAGCGCCACCTAGTTAAAAATTAAAAAGCAAAAAATTAGGTGTTTTTTATCACAATATCTCTGGCTGACATGGTCAAAACTGCACGAAATTGAAAGTGTAGGATCATTATGACACCCTCCGAATGCATGCCAAGTTTTGTGTACTGTCGTTCATGGGGGGCCTTACAATAAAACAATTTATGTGTACATTAAGTGACGTACACCAACAAGGATTCCCGGGACACTGAAAGACCGGGGTACACAAAACTTGGTGGGCATGTACCCCCACATGGATAGCATGGAACTGTCATTTTTCGTTTTGATCTGTAGCCCCCCCGCTGGACTGGACCCCCCGAAAGGAGGGTAGGCCAGACACAGTTCTCTGTGAATATCTTGAGAACTCTAGGGCCTAGGATGACCATTTTTTCCGTATATTTGCCTCCAGGGGTCATGTTAGCCCAGTTCATGTGCACACATGTGCACAAACAGATACACACACACACACACATTCACAGTAATCATGACACATACTCACACAGTAGACATATGTACGCTTCCATGGACAGGCACATACGCAGGCACGCACACACACACACACACACACACACACACACACACACACACACTCACACACACACACACACCCACACACATAACATAAACATAACACAAACAATCAAGAATTTCTCATAATTATGAACAGGCAAGATGGAGGTGGGGTTGTATAAAATGAATTTTACATGTGAAATCTATGAACTAATCATGTTTTGGTACTTGTTGTCTAGCAGATACCAGTGAGAATTGAGTGTGGATAATGCAATTTAGTGAGACAGTTAGAATCATATAGGCCTTTCAGCGTGATTTCTTTTTGTGGAAAAAATGTGCTGGACTGGGCGGCGGTCATATTTTGTACCGCTCTGCGGTACATCTAGTTCAAACTGTGATTGGTTCTGCTAGTAGTGTTTGTGATCACAATTACTACCAAGATGACGGAAAAGAGACAGCCTCAAAAACATGGAGATATGAGGTCTTAATTTTATTTCTAACACCTTCTCATTAGACTTGACAACTAATTAAAGACTCTGGGGCATGGACATGGGGGCTCATGAACATGCCCCCAGAGTGCTGCTCTAGGTGTTGGATGCAACAACTCGATCTAGGTAGAACCGGGCTGCTGCAACTCGATCTAGGTAGAACTGATTGTTTTCGTTTTTATTATTATTATTATTATTATTATTATTATTATTATTATTGTACCGACACTACTTAGTGACCTCGAGAAACAGAGATCCATGTGAAAAATCGCTGGAATTCTTCTTTAAATAGAAAACAGTCATCTAGGAAGATTTAGTGCCTTGAGATGTGATGTAGGCTATTATATGATTTCCAGTTCCACAAATCTCCTTATAGTGGACCAGTGATCCTCACTATTTTTTTTCACAAGAGCCACATTGGCAGTGCAAAATCAAAAAGAGAGCCACTTTTACGACAACATACTAACTCACCTTTGCAAATGTGCATTTCTACATATAAATATCCAACAAAAAAGAAATAACACAGCCAATACAGCTAAATATATACAGCCAATGCTTAATAACTTCCTTTCACCTTCATTATTTGGGTGAAGGAATAAGTTTAATTGTGTTTTTGTAGTACAGTATTGTATGTTTATGAAGCACATTTGAAAAAATATATTGGCTGTGTTACCACATAGCCTACAGTGGGTCCCATTTAGAAATGGCCACATAGCACATTCGCGCTTTCCGTGATACACGCAGCTGCATGAAATGTATTACAACTTATCGCCACAAGGTGGCAGTTTAAGTCCGCTGTAGCATTGCCGGTAAACAGGGCAGCGGATTGCATTCAAAGGCGTTGCAAGTGGCAGTGAGATACTGTAAGCAGAACGAAATTAAAGATCACCTCGTTGAAGTCAAACAGTAGACTAGGCTAAATCAGAGCCTGCTTTTGTTTTTATCAAGCTGGGGCCAGAGATGATGGCCTTTGGCGAATAGTTTAGGCCTACTCAAAATGAGTAAAATCAAATTTGGCGAAATCTCGCCAAAGCTGCATGCGAGCCACCAATTATAGCTTGACGAGCCGCATGTGGCTCGCGAGCCACCAATGAGTAACACTGTAGTAGACCAAGACACCATTCTCTAAAATTATATTTACAGGTGAACAGGTATGATAAGGGATCAGATTCCAAAAATAATTCCATGGAAATGCATGGATTCCAGTTGCTGCTACTGCAAGAAACTGGAATCCATGCTTTTCCACTGAATTATTTTTTGGAATCTGATCCCTTATCATACCTGTTAATTCTTACTCGTCGCTCGACTTATCGTGACTAAATTCAAGATGGCTGCAAACGCTAAACTTTGTGAAGATACTGTCTGTATAAATCGTCTTGTAAGTAAACTACAGTGCTTTTTCAAAGTTCTCAATGTCTCGTTTTAAATGTCAGGGCCCTCGGAAGTCTACCAATGAAGTGTGGAGATACATTGAGCCTCGTAAATGGTGTAAAACAGTGATTTATTTGCATGGCTAGCCCGATGCCAAAGCACCACCATTGAAAAAGCTGTTGGTAGCATCGGCTAACTAGCGCCAGATTTTGGAGTGCAGGGGACAAGCCGAGATGGGCTATGAGACATACGTTCACACTCGGTATCATGTTTCAACACACTTTAGGTCAATATCACACCAGAATTCTCCTTTAACTCAAGTCGCGATTCAGCTTCTTTGTTTTCAAGTAGCAGGGAATTAACACCCCCCCCCCCCCTATACTCCTGTCTGTCCTGTTCTTTCTTTGTCTGTCCTGTTCTTTCTTTTGTCCTGTCTTATATATTGTGTTATGTCTTATATGTCACTATGCCTGCATAGAGAAAATAGCCCCTGTTTTTAATTGAATTTAATTGAACCGTCGCAACTTTGCCATCATTATGCTAAGCCCGTCCACCTGACTCTAGTATACACGATGTTATTGGCCTGACTGAAGTTTGTTTTTTCCAGCTCACAAGCCAACGGAGAGTTGCTAGACTACCCTGGCTGCAAATTACATTTGCTGCCGCTAGGGTGCATCTAGATTTCTAGGCTAGTTAGTCAAGTAACTTAGCCTAGAAATCTAGACGCACCCTAGCGCCAATGGCTTGTGAGCTCGAAAAATTAAACTTCTATCAGGCCAATCAAATCGTGTATAGAGTCGTTAGGCGGGCTTAACATAATGATTGATGGCAGAGTTGCAACGGTTTGGCTTGAATTCCCTGCTACTTGAAAACAAATAAGATAATGTTGCTGTTGGCGAACAGTGTGACACGAGTTGCTTTTATTAAGTTGGCAAAAGTTTGAACTAGCCAACTAGCTCCGCTGGTGGGAAACACATGGGACTCATAGCGCTGTCCTATTGCGTGCAGAGGGAATTTGAAAGACAACCGATTATCCCGCCCCTCGGACTGAGCACTGCGAACGGTGAGTGCCCAGACCCTACATTGTAATGAATATTGTTGTCTAACATGGTACTTGGCTCCTTGTCTCCAACATACAGATTGTTTCAAAATTTAACCTGTTAAATTAAATTAAACTGTCCTACATGTGAAATTACATTAGATGACCTTAGCTTATACAATAATTATGTAAAATAATGAGTATTAATTTGATTGTTCATCTGTCTTAGAAAGAACAGGGCATCTACTGTAGATAGCCGTGGCGGTGGAAGGATTAATTTTGTGAGAGCCACGACACTAGCAGAGACGAAGCCAGAATTACACTGACAATGATGTCAGGAACCATCATCCTCCTGCGACCATGTCAATGACATGTCTTAAGGGTCATGTCAAACAGATTTATGTTCTTAATCTTTGGGGCCGGCGAGATAGAGGTCAAGGAGGATTATTCTCCTCACTGTCTGAAAATGTCGCCTTTTGTGTTGTGTTTTGTCTGCTGTGTGTATGTGTTATGTAAAGAGCAGCAGGACCCGGCATGGGCTCACTTTTAGTTTCATTGCATTTCTCTCGTCATTGTCAATATAATTAGAGGGCTTGGCCTAAAGGCAAATCAAAATTCACTCTTGTAGGGAGATACAGGTGTGACCTTTTAATTTGACAAATGACAACCTATTAGGAGCTGTGAAATTATGGTATGCACAGGGAACATTGATGAGCCTAGTGACTTCTGCCTAGTTTTTTTTTTACCCTCTCCCTCTGCTTGTGCAGTCATTAAACGAAAGTCAGAATAATCAGGGGGGGATTCGTGAATGAAGCAGTCACACACTCCTTTCCAATTAGCCCCCCCTGCCACATCACCCGGTGTAACCCAAAGATTACCCCTCTCCCACGAGCACTGCGCTGGCCGTGCAAATGAGAAGAAGGCAGCGAGCGAGTGCGCCCTGACCCAGATGAATTGTTAAAGTAAATCTGGTGAGAGGGGGATTGCTGGATAACCTTGTAGGCAATAGATGAAGGGGATGACTGAGTAATTTGTAAAATTGATGAGAACAAAAGAAAAGAAAAAAATAAAACAGAGAGATGTTGTTGGAGGGTGGTGCTATTGGGTGTTGAACAAGCTCTTCCACTAGTGATGAAACCAGTTACCAGACCAAAACATGCCACAAATGTCAGCTTATGGAACACATTCTCTCTCTCTTTTTCTCTCTCCTTCTTTCCTCCTTCTCTCTCTCTCTCTCTCTCTCTCTCTCTCTCTCTTTCGTAATATTCTGCTCAATTTATTATTTCACAGAAACTTTAGGAACTCTGAATCAAAAGTAAGGTCAATATTTCCCAAAAGACATACATTTGTAAATTATGCACTGACCGGAAAATAAATCAGAAAATAAATATTTCACTTCAAGATATGAAAACAAATCTGCAGATATCTACATTATTACTTGTTCGGTGGTCTGCTAATTCTCAATAACAGACCGTTGCTAAGTATAACAGACAGCTGTCAAGGAAAATGGGCTTTGTGCTTCTATTTCTCCACTGCGCGTCGGGGTCCAGTTCGCCCTGTCGGGACTTATTATGACCGCCGCGCAGCGAAGCGGCGGTCATATAGGTTTAGTCAGATTTTTTATTTTTTTTTATTTTATTTTATTTTTTTTCGCCTGTCCAAATTTCCGTCAATGAGTCCCGGGACACTGAAAGACCGGGGTAGACGAAACTTGGTGGGCATGTAACCCCATATGGATAGCATGGAACCATCATTTTTCGTTTTGATCTGTAGCCCCCCCGCTGGACTGCACCCCCCGAAAGGAGGGTAGGGCAGACACAGTTTTCTGTGTTGTAATCGCAGGTATCTGTGACCTAACATAGTCAAAACTGCACGAAATTGGAAGTGTAGGATCATTATGACACCCTCTGAATGCACGCCAAGTTTCGTGGAATTCCGTTCATGGGGGGCCACACAATAAATTAATTTATGTTACTATACACCAACTGGCCTGTAGGTGGCCGGAGACCGTTTTCTGTGAATATCTCGAGAACCGTAGGGCCTAGGAGGTCCACCTTTTTTTTGTATGTTGATCTCAAGGGGCCATGTCAACCCATCCCATTACCACTTATTTCATGTATAGCGCCACCTAGTTAAAAATTAAAAAGCAATCACAATATCTCTGGCTGACATGATCAAAACTGCACGAAATTGAAAGTGTAGGATCATTATGACACCCTCCGAATGCATGCCAAGTTGTGTACTTTCGTTCATGGGGGGCCTTACAATAAAATAATTTATGTGTACATTTAGTGACGTACACCAACAAGGATTCCCGGGACACTGAAAGACCGGGGTACACAAAACTTGGTGGGCATGTACCCCCACATGGATAGCATGGAACCGTCATTTTTCGTTTTGATCTGTAGCCCCCCCGCTGGACTGGACCCCCCGAAAGGAGGTTAGGCCAGACACAGTTCTCTGTGAATATCTTGAGAACTGTAGGGCCTAGGATGACCATTTTTTTTCCGTATATTTGCCTCCAGGGGTCATGTTAACCCATTTCATGTGCACACATGTGCACAAACAGATACACACGCACACACACACATTCACAGTAATCATACGTATGACATATACTCACACAGTAGACATATGTACGCTTCCATGCACAGGCACATACGCAGGCACACACACAAGCACGCACACACACACACACTCACACACACACACACCCACACACATAACATAAACATATCACAAACAATCAAGAATTTCTCAGAATTATGAACAGGCAAGATGGAGGTGGGGTTGTATAAAATGAATTTTACATGTGAAATCTATGAACTAATCATGTTTTGGGACTTGTTGTCTAGCAGATACCAGTGAGAATTGAGTGTGCATAATGCAATTTAGTGAGACAGTTAGAATCATATAGGCCTTTCAGCGTGATTTCTTTTTGTGGAAAAAATGTGCTGGACTGGGCGGCGGTCATATTTTGTACCGATCTGCGGTACATCTAGTTTTCCCAATAATGACCGGTGTTCTATACATTATCCCTTACTTATCATGTGGCTACAGTGGCTACTCCTGCCTGTAACAAGCAACTGAGGGTCCATTCAGTTTGATTCTCTAATGAATGTTTTAATTTTCTTTGCTGCAAAAATAATCAACTTTATTGCCCAGGTTTGGGGGGGTCAAAATTCCCCTTTATGCAGATCAGAGGCAGCGACTTTTCCATTGAAGTCTATGGGCATAGCTCAGAATTTCATCACATATGCTAAGATCTTGGTTTTATAGAGTTAGGAATGTGAATTTTGGGAATGTTTTCATGATCCTCAAATCCTTCTGACCATCACAATGACAATGCAATAACAATGACAATGCCAACATCAGTTAGCCTAGAAATCTATACGCACCGTAGCGGCAGCAAATGTAATTTAATTTACTGCCAGGATAGTCTAGCAACTCTCCGTTGGCTTGCAAGCTGGAAAAATTAAGGCCAATCACATCGTGTATACAGTCGATAGGCGGGCTTAACATAATGATTGATGGAGTTGCAACGGTTTGGCGTGAATTCCCTGCTACTTGAAAACAAAGAAGATGGATGTTGCTGTTTGTGAACATCTTGAATTTCCCCTGGGGATCAATAAAGTATCTATATATCTATCTATCTATCTAACAGCGTGATACGAGTTTTCTTAAGTTGCCAAAAGTTTGAACTAGCCAACTAGCTCCGCTGATAGGAAAACGCATGGGACTCATGAGTTGTAGTGCTATCCTATTTTGAATTTGAATTTGAAAGACAACCGATTATCCCGCCCCTCAGACTGAGCACTGCAAATGGTGAGTCCCCAGACCCTACATCTTGATGTGGGTCTGGCTCGTCAGGCTAAGCATCAATCACTTGTGGTTTAGATTAGAAAAATGGTAACACAGGCATAGACTGTGGCAGATAATTTCTAGGGGCAACACATGTTTCCACCAATAATATGTACTCACTGCATCAAAGAGGCTAGAGTGTTGCAGCGAGTGTTGCACTGTAAGATCTTCTCTGCATCATCAACAACGTTGTTGGAACTACGGTGTTCGAACACCGGAAGTAGCAAATTGCCATACGACGCTTTCTAGAAACAGTTATAGTTGTTTGAGTGCGAGTTGCATTGTACCATGGTGGTTCAGCAAGGTCGTTGCTAAGTTTTATAGAAACACACACCTAGGGGTCGTTTCTAGAAAAGTTAGCAACGATGTTGCTCAACCACCATTGTACGACGCAACTTGCGACCAAGTAACGACACTGTTACACCTGTTTCCAGAAAGCATCGTACCTGTGTCGCAATTCGCTACCACGACGTTCGAACTCCGTAGTTCCAACAACGTTGTTGATGATGCAGCGATACAAATCATTGGTGGAAACAGTGGCAACGTGTAATACCCCACCCCCTAGAAATTCTCTGTCACGGCCTATGTTAAACCGATTGATTAATGCTGGCATTGTCGTCATCTGCAAAAACCTAAACCTTTGCAAGTACTGTATATAAAACATTTTACTGAAGCCGACCAATATGTGTCATTATTTGTGTTAAATATCTATGTTGGAAAAAATATATAGCCTGGACAAATGTCTGGGTATCGCATATGTTTTTAATTGTCTCGTGGTTTAACGGCAGCGGGTCAGTGCACTACGCGTTCGGCCAGAGTTCGCATCCTATCTTCTTTACACCTCTCTGAGTAAGAGTAGGCCTACGAGACACAACAATAGGTTTTGACCATACATATTAATGTATATAGTTACTCAACATCGAGAGACCATAGGTACAAGACATCAGTCAAAAACAATTGAATCTACATGTCACACTAGTTCACCTGCAGGTAGCGAGAAGCAAATCTCACATCATAAGAAAATCGAACCTACAACGTTGGGATAATAAGTCATCTGCTTTAGCCACTACACCATTTATCACTGCTGTTGCAAGGGTCTGTGAAGATTATAATACTAAAAGCAAGGCAATACTTGAATTAACATAAATAGCAAGAATGAGCCAAGTAGGGGAGTCAGTGTCTTAATCAAAATTAGGCTTGGAAAAATAAAAAAGCATTCTGATACGATTAAACATCGTAGTGAGAATTAAAAACTTGCCTTAGTAGCAACAATTATTGTTTTACATTATCGCTGCTTTAATATATTCAGTGTTGCTATGGTTACCCCGGCTCGGGGGTCCCGGGTGGGGAAATTAGTGTGTGATGATGATGCACTCTTCCCAGCTTTCATCATCAAATGCACCCCAATCTACTGACTAAAGCTGCATCTAGGGCAGTCTTGGTGAGCACAAATATCTGTGAAGCTAGCAGCTCTCCAACACCTAAACTGTCCAGTCAAGTCCCAGTCAAGCAGTGTTCACCACTGGGAAGTATGTGAGAGAGTGATTGAATATTAATGTGTGGCTTTTGCGGTTATGTTATCGTGTTGCACCGCCGTATAATGTTCCATTAGCATGACCACCGAAGGGAGCATCACCAACACACAGCTCACTAGGAAGCATTTAGACTATGTGTGTGCGTGTGTGTGTGTGAAAGGAGGGAGAGAGAGGCGAGAGTGTGTGAATGCATGAAAGAGAATGATAGAGTGAGAGAGAGAGGGAGAGAGAGAGAGAGAGAGAGCAACTAAGAGAGTGACTTTAGTCACACAATTGCTGCTTTCTAAAATAACTGAACAAATCCATAAGTCCAGGTAATGAAAAGATCAGAATCAACAAAAACATTTTAACACTAGAGACCAAGGACAAACATGAAGCTCCAACTGAAACATTAAACTGCACGAGTTTGACCGCTGGAAAGCAATGCCTAAATATCATAATTTATTACCAAACTTTAATAAAAGTAATTGGAATGTAGTTAAAAACATGTGCATTTTGAAAAAGGTCTGTACTATATCACAGTAGACTTGAAGTGATAAATAATTGAATATTTCTAACGGTCTCTTGATGGAGGAAAGAGCCATTTTAACCGAGAGAGGAACATTAATCCAGAACATGTCCTTGATCTTGTCAGATCATTTTTGAGTGATAAAAATAACATCACAATTGGGATCAAGGATAAAGCCATGTTCCAATTGATTTCTGAGGTAAAAAGCATTTATAAATGTCCGGGACGACAGCACAGCTTGACTTCTGGACATTTTCTACCAGTGCTTCTATAATGAAAGCCAGTATAGCAGCAGTGGTCTCTACAGCACATGGCCTACTGCAGATATAAAATCATGTCTGCACAGGAACATTGATTGCACACCTATCAATTATTCATACAAGTGTGCTGGCAAACTGACACGTTTCGTGGTATCGCTGGCAAGTTATATTCAATCCATTTTAAACAAAATTCAACTAAAATCGCACTGCTGCTGGCTGACATTTCACAAAGCCATTTTTTTTCCTTTAAGTATCCAATGAATATTTAAGCAAGCAAGCACTACATTCTTTAGAGGGCTTGAAGACATCCATCATTGCGTTGGCCATCTTGAAGGGTTCCCAGTTTAAAACGAGAAGACAGAGACTAATGAAGTGGGTGCTATCAAGGATCAAGAGGTGGCACACGTCTGGGCAAAGACCCATGGAGCGGCACATGCTTTGAAGCTGGCAAGGACGTGCCACAGTGAAGCAAGGGCAGATAAGGTACATATGACTGGATAGTTCTGAGCGGTGTTAAGTCTATAACCACACCCCACTATCTATAACACAACACATTAAGCAAATTCTACAGCCAATTTACACTAAATTTGATTGCATATAGACATTTCTAAATTCTTGTCAAAATAGGAGAGAAGAGATCAGAGGCACTCTGATATATTAATAAGAGTCCTTTATTTTACTTTGGATCTGGCAACGCGTTTCGGTCGCTTCCGACCTTCTTCAGGGCTTAATTAACATTTGATGACACAGGTGCACTTAAAAAGGTAGAGCTCAGTCATGGGATATGATCACATGACTATCAACATATAACAGTTACATACAATAACATACAATAGTAGCATAACATACAATAGTAGCATGTAGGACTTAGGAACAGGCAATAACCACTCACATTTACTCCTAAGAGGTCAACCATGTATATACAAACACACCAGTAAAAATCACTATGTATCATAAAATGTATCACTATGTATCATAAAATATAGTAGGCCTATGACAGCAAGACAATCACAAAATCATTAAGTCCAGGATATTTCAAAGCTTGTGGCGTATCAATCCAGTAGGTTTCCCTCTGAGCCAATTTTAAGTCTATCCCCTCTAATGTTTTTATGAATCACTTCAATGACCATGACTGTGAGTTCATTGGGGTTGCATTGTCCAGAGAATTGACAAATTAACAAAATGACTCTCTTTAAGGACTCTACTGGTGAAAATACTTTTTACTGTAAACATTTTGCAAATTGTAATTCTACTCATGTATGGCAAGCCGATTGAGCATTTATTCAGATATCTTGATATCAGGCATAATTGTCATGTACATGCAAGCCATTTCTGTCCACTAGTTAACTAGTGAGCCATTTCTGTGTGAACTAGTTAACTAGTGACAGCCAAAATGCTCACTAGTTAACTAGTAAGGCCCAAATTCTCTCTAGTTAACTAGTTCATATGTTTCATATCTTACTAGTTAACTAGTAATGCTCAGCATGTTAACTAGTTAACTAGTGGACACTGAAATGTGCACTAGTTAACTAGTTTAAAGACTTCTATATTTTACTAGTCAACTAGTAAGGTACAAAAATGTTTACTAGTTGACTACTGAATGTCAAATTCCCACTTGTTAACTTCTATGTAATTTGGCCAGCCGCTTGGGCATTTATTCTGATATCTTGATATCAGGCCAACATGCAAGCCATTTTTGTCAACTAGTTAACTAGTGAGCCATGTTTGTGCACACTAGCTAACTAGTGACAGCATAAATGTCCACTAGTTAACTACTGAACACATATTAGCTTCACTAGTTAACTAGTGAGAGCCAGAAATGTCCACTAGTTAACTAGTAAAGGCCAAAATGCATACCAGTCAGCTAGTTGAAGGCTTTTGGGTCTCACTAGTTAACTAGTGACAGCCAAAAATGTGCACATGTTTACTAGTGAAGACAAAACTCCCCACTAGTTAACTAGTTGGAGTAGGTCAATGTCACTAGTTAACTAGTTGGAGTAGGTCAATGTCACTAGTTAACTAGTGAACCATAAATGGCTTACTAGCTAGCTAGGTGATGGCAGCAGGCTCACTAGTTAACTAGTTGATGCATCATTTGTCCAAACTAGTTAACTAGTGAGGTCATAAATGTATACTAGTAAACTAGTTGAAGCCTAAATTCACACTAGTCAGCTAGTGGTGCAGAATTAAAATTAGGAGGCGGAGAACTCTGGAAATTGAGGCTTTCTATTTGCTCCCTATGTCCAAATAGAACATGACAACCACTCACAGAATTTCACAAAATCCCACCCACAACATTTGCATTGGCCTTGGAAGATCTACGGAACGGTGTTTGAACCAAATTTGTACGTTAAGCGGTTTGGGCTGAATAGCGCGCACAAAAAGGTAAAAAGAAAAATAATAATAACTAGAAATGCAATTCCAAGGAATTACCAGTGCATGAAAATGCTAAAGTTGTGATGTAAAATATCATGTATAGTTAAAACAGATAATACAGAGATGGTTACTACGGTGATGCTAGGATAGACATGGTGGTTGCATAGCTTAATAAAAGTTAGACTGTTTAAAAGCTGAATGTAGATAGTTTAAAAGTTGTTGATAGACAGTAGATAGTTTAAAAGGTGTTGATAGACAGCTAGTTTAATAGATAGTTTAATGATAGTTTAAAAGTAGACCGTTTAAAAGTTGAAGGTAAATAGTTTAAAAGTTGTTGACAGAATGGAAGTTTAATGAATGTTGATATTCAAATAGTTTAATGGCTGTGTATAGGTAGATATTTGACGATAACTGAAAGTTGGAATGTCTAATGTTTTGCTAGCAGTTATGCTAAGATTTTTAACTATGCTAACCATGCTACTTAGCTAATGTTTTATAGTAGTGCTAGCAATGCTAACCTGCTAACCATGCTACTTAGCTAACGTTTTATAGCAGTTTAATGAATGTTGATATTCAAATAGTTTAATGGCTGTGTATAGGTAGATATTTGACGATAACTGAAAGTTGGAATGGCTCTAATGTTTACTAGCAGTTATGCTAAGATTTTTAATTCTGCTAACCATGCTACTTAGCTAATGTTTTATAGCAGTGCTAGCAATGCTAACCATGCTACTTAGCTAACTTAACTAACATTTTCTAGCATTTTTGCTAAACATGTTAACTATGTTAGCAATGTTAACATGCTAACTATGTTAACCATGTTACTAAGCTAACTTAGCTAATCATTTTTAGCCTATGCTAGCAATGTTAACATGTTAACTATGTTTTATCGCAGTGCTAGCAATGCTAACCATGCTACTTAGCTAACTTAACTAACATTTTCTAGCATTTTTGCTAAACATGCTAACCATGTTAACATGCTAGCATGCTAACTATGCTAACCATGTGACTTAGCTAACCTAGCTAATCATTTTTAGCAGTTTTGCTAAAAATGCTAACAATGTTAGCAATGCTAACATGCTAACTTTGTTAACCATGCTAACTAGCTACAGTGGGTAGGAGTCATAGTTGATGAAAAGTGTTGACATAGTTGATGACAAGTTAAAAGTTGTTGATAGACAGCTAGTGAATATATATAGTTTAAAAGTTGAATGTAGATAGTTTAAAAGTGGATAGACAGCTAGTTTAATAGATAGATAGTTTAATGATAGTTTAAAAGTAGACTGTTTAAAAATTGAATGTAAAAAGTTCAGTAGATTAATGGGTTACATTGTTTAACAGTGGATTATTGTAGTGAGGACTTTTATTTTGAAACAGTTTTGGGCAGAGGAAACAGTTGAATAGGATGTGTAGTCTTAATTGACCCAGATTGTATGCTTAAAACCTGAGGCTGCAGGTGGCCTGAACACCTGCCATAGGATTCTAATTGCTTAATGGCCGTATTATGATGTCATAATCGGCAATGTTAAGTCTATGGGGATTTTTAAAAAGTTTTTCTTTAATAGTTTAAAAAGTATAAAAGTTTCAAAGTTGAAAAGACATAGCAACCCGATCTGTTTGAAGACCTACGTTACAAAGTTTGAATGACGTTTCTAAGTTAAACTGTTCAAGAGAAATTGCGTATAGAAAAAGTGGTAAGCGGAATAATAATAACTAGAAATGCAATTCCAAGGAATTACCAGTGCATGAAAATGCTAAAGTTGTGATGTAAAATATCATGTATAGTTAAAACAGATACAGAGATGGTTACTACGGTGATGCTAGGATAGACATGGTGGTTGCAAAGCTTAATAAAAGTTAGACTGTTTAAAAGCTGAATGTAGATAGTTTAAAAGTTGTTGATAGACAGTAGACCATTTAAAAGTTGAAGGTAAATAGTTTAAAAGTTGTTGACAGACTGGAAGTTTAATGAATGTTGATATTCAAATAGTTTAATGGCTGTGTATAGGTAGATATTTGACGATAACTGAAAGTTGGAATGTCTCTAATGTTTGCTAGCAGTTATGCTAAGATTTTTAACTATGCTAACCATGTAACTTAGCTAATGTTTTATAGCAGTGCTAGCAATGCTAACCATGCTACTTAGCTAACGTTTTCTAGCAGTTTAATGAATGTTGATATTCAAATAGTTTAATGGCTGTGTATAGGTAGATATTTGACGATAACTGAAAGTTGGAACGGCTCTAATGTTTGCTAGCAGTTATGCTAAGATTTTTAATTCTGCTAACCATGCTACTTAGCTAATGTTTTATAGTAGTGCTAGCAATGCTAACCATGCTACTTAGCTAACTTAACTAACATTTTCTAGTAGTTTTGCTAAACATGCTAGCAATTACTGTTAAGTAGCCTACCGTACCAGAGTTACGGGAGTCCTTTAGCGACACCTAACGCTAATCTGTAGCCTCGCCTTAGTTCTGAAGCTGATTGGCGCCTATGTTTTTTTTTTGTCAGGTAGTCGGTCGAGTCAATCAGTCAGAGATAGCAGCACTAAGGTGGCGACCCACAATAGTTAGAGGATTCGCTGGTCTCTTTAAGATAGCAAGTTTGAGAACTTCAGTTACAGGCGAGCGAGAGAGTGGTGGATAAGATGAAACTGTGTGTCGGCGTTGTTTAGCAGTTGTTGGGTATGTGAGTGGAAATATAACATGCTACACATATTCAAAGCCAACACCCAGATAGATGATAGGCTACCAATCACTGAAAAGAGAAAAAAAAACTTCCCCTGCGCTTCACAAGCCTTTGGATACACATACAAATAGGGCCAAAACCTATGGCTTAAATTAAATTATTTCGTAATGACAGAAAGCTATGTAAATCGCTTGGTAATTACCTTTATGTTGGGGTAACTTGTAACTTCTCACATGAGGAGCTGGTAGTGTTAAGTGCATGGACAGTAACAGAAAGTGTCAACGCTAACCAGGCTAATAAACAAACCATGCTACGGTGAGTTAACGTCGAAGGGCAAAGTCACGTGACTTCTAGTTGTAGTCTGTTTATGAAATGAAATGAGCAATTTCGTTTTTTACAAAAAGGCAAAATAGTGTGATATTTTCACAGTTAGTAGGCTAGATTATTGTACACACACTGAAAAATATTGAGGCAAATTGTAGACCCTTCCATATACAACTAAACACGGATGTTGAAGGTCTTGCTTAAGTGGATTTTTAAAAATCATTATTCTATTCTATCTAATTTGCACTTTCAGAAATAATAGATGCTGTATTTTCAGTTTTATAGCTGATTGTCTTATTTTGTTTACAAGTTACACGAGTCTGGGTACTTATTGTACTGTTTAGCCTACATCTTACACACGTCAGGCTGTTGCAGATAGCTCAGGGAAGAGACTGTATGACACTAGGTGGTACAGCCTGAGACATGCACAATAAAAAAAAATAGCTTTCTGCATTTTCCCTCCATTGTACCGAACTCGTACCGAACCGTGATGTCCGAACCGAGGTATGGCCCGAACCGTGACTTCTGTGTACCGTTACACCCCTAATCTATACTGTGTAGCACATAATCTGATTTTAATATGTATACATATGTAGGCTATATTTAATATTTATTTTCTATTTGGTCTGTTATGAAATCATGCATTGACCCATTTAAGCACAGCTCAGTTTTAAGAAACTTAAATACATGCATGCATTTTGTGAAAAGAATCATTAAGGCTACATTGACAACTCTTAACCATAAGCTGCCTGTATATTCTCTATAGGCCTATTTACAGATATCTAGGCGATGTAAGCAAAGATCAGTTTTAAGAAATGCTTAAAGCCGAAAGACCATGTTTTCGGCTTTAAGCATTAAGACCATGACAATTTTTCTACAATTTATTTCAAAACCGGATTACTCTGGAACAGCTAACTATACACGGGAATGCTTTACACCTTTGTGTTCGGTAAGGTCTGCTGTTTATTCTGATATATGGGTTGTCATGTGTTGCGTGAAGAGTGTGTAGGCCTACGATATTCCACCGAGACGAATGGATGTGGAGATGGGCACAGAGAATAATTATTAAATCTCTTGAAGTTAATTTTTCTCGCGAACTGTTTATCACAGCAAATAGTGGCTATAGCACCGTTTAAAAGCTGAGAAAAGGCTCTTTCATGTGACACATGTGTGATGAGTAGCCTACTCGAGGAGTTCAACAGAGAAGAATGGATGAATTTGGACGCACTTCATATGCCTTGTAGTGAAGTGAAGCTGAAGCGCAGCGTCTCCTGCGGCTCACTGGTAGTTATTATAGGTAACTTCAAATCAGCGCGATTTACCCTTATAGGCTACTGCACATTACACGATCTGTACGAGATGATCCGCAGCAAAGTGAGAAAGTATTTAACTCTTTGTAGCGCATGTGAGCGCTTTCCCCCCACTTCAACCTGAATATTGGTGGGGACATTTCAGTCGTAATCTGACATTGGTGTGGACACGTCCTTCGGTCCCCACGCAGATCTACACCCCTGAGTGAGTGACATTTGGGTAATTTTCTGCGGCACACCTGATGATCTCTCACGGCACACTAGTGTGCCGCGGCACAGTGGTTGAAAAACACTGACTTAGCTAACCTAGCTAATCATTTTTAGCAGTTATGCTAAAAATGCTAACTAACATGTTAACATGCTAGCATGCTAACTATGCTAACCATGTGACTTAGCTAACCTAGCTAATCATTTTTAGCAGTTTTGTTAAAAATGCTAACAATGTTAACATGATAACTTTGCTAACCATGCTAACTAGCTACAGTGGGTAGGAGTCATAGTTGATGAAAAGTGTTGACATAGTTGATGACAAGTTAAAAGTTGTTGATAGACAGCTAGTGAATGTATATAGTTTAAAAGTTGAATGTAGATAGTTTAAAAGTTGTTGATAGACAGCTAGTTTAATAGATAGATAGTTTAATGATAGTTTAAAAGTAGACCGTTTAAAAGTTGAATGTAAAAAGTTCAGTAGTTTAATGGGTTACATTGTTTAACAGTGGATTATTGTAGTGAGGACTTTTATTTTGAAACAGTTTTGGGCAGAGGAAACAGTTGATTATGATGTGTAGTCTTAATTGACCCAGATTGTATGCTTAAAGCCTGAGGCTGCAGGTGGCCTGAACACCTGCCATAGGATTCTAATTGCTTAATGGCCGTATTATGATGTCATAATCGGCAATGTTAAGTCTATGGGGATTTTTAAAAAGTTTTTCTTTAATAGTTTAAAAAGTATAAAAGTTTCAAAGTTGAAAAGTCATACCAACCCGATCTGTTTGAAGACCTACGTTACAAAGTTTGAACGAAGTTTCTAATTTAAACTGTTCAAGAGAAATTGCGTACGGAAAAAGTGGTAAGCGGAATAATAATAATGAGAAGAAGTTGCCTAGGAAGAACAGTACAGTGCATTTTCATGCACTGTAATAAGAAGAAGTTGCCTAGGAAGATTAAGCCCTGAAGAAGGTCGGAAGCGACCGAAACGCGTTGGCAGGTCCAAAGTAAAATACAGTTTTTCTCAGTCGCTTTGGTGCTATTCTCACATCACTATTAACATTTGCACAGCAGTTAGTGCATTTCTCAAAACAATTAGTGCAAACTGCAAAACCTAGTGGATGACCTGCAAAAGCACATCACTTGCTCAAAATGGATAGTCCATTCCTCAAAAGCGCGTATTCATGTCAATGAAACTGTCAGTGTCCTCAAAATGAGAAGTCTTGACACCATCGTTTATGAACAAGATAGTCAAATGGCTTTGTCATGTTTTCATTATGACAGTTTATTCTCTCAGTGTTTTCCCATTCAAAAAAGGTCAGAACTCGGTGACACTACCTGAACAGGCTCAAGACCGCACTATACACTACTTGTACAGCCATTTGAAAACTACAGTAAAGTTACACATTGCTGTAGTTAGGGGAGTAAGTGAGTACAAGACACTGAATACGTACATTTTTACTGTATGCTCTTTGCAATTCTACAGCATTGTGACAGAATTTGATAACTAGTTCAACAATTTTGTATGTAATGACTCAAGCAATGAAATGAAGACTATTAGTTTTACAGGGAACGACTATTCAGTATCCATAAGTATAGTTAATTTTGACTGACATGACATAAGCAAATGATAATGTTAAAAAACAGCAGAGAATTGTATGAAAGCAACTGATACATGTCCAAAAGCATTTGCAATTTGTTCAGAGGAAGGAGAATTTGCTACTATGATGTGCACAAATGACTAAATGTTGTGGAGGTTGAACTAATAGTTATGAGAATTTTCATTCTGATCTGCAAAAAGCACCAAAGCGACTGAGAAAAACTGTAAAGGACTTTTATTAATATATCAGAGTACCTCGGATTTCTTCTCTCTTTTGACATGCATTCCTTTTGATCCTGATGAGCACCTGATTCTGGAATTCTACTCCTTCACCCACTGAAGCAGTCACTTTTTCTCTCCACATTTCTAAATTCTTGTTTTAGTAGCCAATATCTAGTGGTATGGATTGCAGGTTTTAATACCTTGTGTCTGTTATTGTGTAAGATAGGCGTGTTTTGGGATTTATGTGAATGAATTCCAGCTTGAACTTCTAAGTGTGCGTATGTGATAAGGGTGAATCACTCAGTTTGATGCCTATAGCCACTGTAGACTATAATGCCTATAGCCACAGCTGTTGTTACACAAGCATTGGACTATAACCACCACTGTTATCTAACATGTTCTGAATGGCCTTTTCTTATCCGGTAGCCCATGTCGTGGGCCACCTTACCGTGATCACAGGATTCATAGTTAATCCACCTTTTCTTACCTCTGAACCCCTACTGTACATCTGTGGACTGGTAGGCCATCAAAACATGAATGTTGGGTTTGTACTCTCTCTCTCATTGCTGGGTCAAATTTATTTCCGAGCAGATGCTTGGACATACGGTAGTAGCAGTAGTAACAGCAGCAGTAGTAGTAGTGTTAGTACTAGGAGTTATCACTAATGCTACACATAGACTCACCATCTTTTGTCACTTTCTTGAAGCGCTATTATATTCTGTAGTTTGGCCTTTTCCCCTTTTTGAAACCTAAAGCCCATCTTCCCCTATCTTCTCTTACCACCCCACCGTACATTCCTTAATGGCTTTAAAAGTTGATATGTGACACTTAGGCAGTGCTTTTCTCTACACAAAAGTATATTTTGGTCAGTGAAATAATGTCAGTCAATAACACAAAAAGCCCACTTCCATATGACACGATGCGGTGGCCGTAACGTAATACACGGCCTGATCTATCTAATGGGAGATTGTGTTGTGGTTCCTCTCAGCGTCTCTCTCCGCGCTCCATCACACAGAGTCGACAGCTTCACGCCTCTCTCTCAGCTTAATGGTCACTCACACCGCTCGGCGTGTTTACTCTAAATCACAGAGACGGACAGCTTTTCAGAGCTCTCCAGGAGGACGCAAAGCGGAGATTCATCTGGCCTGCACAGTTGGCAGCGTGTTGCTCCCAACGCCATACCCCCCCCCCCCCCTCTGTGCTGCGGCACTCTTAACGGCCCATTCTCTGGCCACCCGTCGTCGGTTCCGTCGTCATCACTGTTGCTTTTGGCGCGTTCCCTCGCTCGCTTCTTCCCATCCCTGCTCGGCCATCCATATGTGAGTTCACATCTATAAATAGGCACCGCGGGGGGGGGGGGGTGGTGGTTAGGAGGGGATGAGTGAGGAGCGCCTGGGCTTGAAAGGGTGTGTGTGTGTGTGTGTGTGTGTTGCTGGCTGGAGTAAAGTGTGGCCTCGGGGCCCCAGAGGGCCTCTCTTCACCGCTGATCCAGAGATGAAACACCACAAGGCCATAAAACATTTACCGGCACCCAATCTCAGCGCTACATCAAGGAAAGCCATGTACGTCTCTCAGAACCTAGAGGACCATGTGGTCTGAGGCATGGCACTTTCCCTCCGAGGCACAGAGGTGCTCAGGCTTCACAAGCTGCTGTGGTCATGGCTGTGACATGAGCTCGTGATTGATCTCATGAAAGACGTGAAGTCGCGCGTGGGTAATGCCCGCGCTCCGACTGGGTTGCCATGGGTTGCCAGTTATTATTATTCCGTCATCAATTGAATGGGGCTTGTTCGTGGGCTGACTCAGTCTGGCTCTGTTACCTGCCAGCGATGTGAGTTTGACGATCACCTCATCTGAGGATACTTACCTGAGGCCATTCCCACATTCCCACAGCCTCCCTCGGAAATACAGGTGCTCAAGCTAACTAGAACTGACTGCTTTAGAAAAGTGAACATGAAGACGAATGTAAGTAAAAATAAAACATCTAAATAAAACATCTAATAAATCTACAAAATGTCTTACAAAGTAGAGTCAAAGTACTCTTTCCACATGAATATTCTCTAGCATTTTAAGTCACTTCCCTTGACTGTAATATTAGATTAGTTGCTACAGTAAGGCTAGGCAAGGCAAGGCAATCTTAGCCCATTTCATACACAGGGGTAATTCAATGTGTTTTACATAAACAAGAGAAAGAGTACATAAAAGCATAAAAGGGCAGTAGTTTAAAAGTGTTTAAAAAGTAAAGTACATTAAATAGAATAGTTAAAAGACAGAGTGCAAAATGACTGGAACACAGACAACAACTTAACCTTATGCTTTGTCATACCTCCAGGTAGGCTGTTGAATTAGATTTAGCTATAGACCAGCTAACCCAAACAAAGCCTGAAAAATCCTTGACCATCAGACAGTTCCTCTACAGGTTATCATTACTGTTCTGTTCTTTTCTTTTCTCTGATTGTCTAACACTCTGTAAAGCGCCATGAGACGTGTAATGTTTTGGTGTTGTATAAGTATTGTGACAAAACTTCTGTCCGCCTTTGATAAGTACACTTACTAAGTTCTTGATGCTTCGTTTTATGTGTAGGGGCCTTTATACTACTGCAGAAGTCATGGTATTTTGCTTTAATCTAGCTCTCGAAGGGTTGCTTGAATTGTTGTCATGGTGAAAAAGACCCTGAGTTCAAATTACTCCGGAATTAGCCTACATTTTGAGTCTAGATTGGAAACTGGCTGCAGTTGAGGCAATTTTGATGTCATCCAAAAGTTGGTTCCAGAGCTGAATTGCATATAGCAACTAAAATCTGCTTTTAGTTCTAACAGCAGGTTTTACTAACAAGTGTTTCTCCTGAGACCTGAGAGGTCTGGAAGGTGTGTACTGCTGAAGCATGTCTGTGTCTTCTAGGTAATTAGATCCCGTTCCATTTAGTGATATACAGTATAAACAAACAGAAGCACTTTCAAGTCAATTCTGTTACTTACTGGAAGCCAATGCAGGGACTTAAGTATTGGAGTAATGTGGTCAGTTCTTTTAGTTTTTGGGAGAATCCTACAGTACATGTAGCTGCTGTATTTTGTATCATCTGAATCTGTTTGATAGTCTTTTTAGAGAGGCCTGTGAAAAGCCCATTGCTGTGGGCAACGCTGCTAGAGATGAACGCATGATTAAGTTTTTATAAACTACCGTATTTTCTGGACTATAAGTCACTCTTTTTTTCATAGTTTGGCTGGTCCTGCGACTCAGGTGCAACATATATATATATATATATATATATCTGTATATATATATATATATATATATTTTTTTTTTTTTTTTTTTTTTTTCCTCTTCATGACACATTTTTTGACTGGTGCGACTTATAGTCCGGAAAATACGGTATGTTTTGACATTAATCCTCTGAGTTTGGCAATGTTTTTGAGGTGGTAAAAAGCTGATTTAGTTATTGCTTTCATGTGACTGTTGAAACTTAGATCATTGTCAATTAAGATAAATTCTTTCCTCCAATTTATTCCTAGCTAATTCAGCTATTCCCCAACGCATCAGCATCCAGCTTGGCTCATCTTCACTGAGCCCACCTAAAACCGCACGCAACTTTCTAACTTGGGTGTTACAATTGATTGTCTCGGTCACAGTCATGTCGGGTTACCCATTAAAAATAGTGTCAAGATCGAACCATTTTCTTGTGCAGACCACCTTTCCAAACTAAACTATTGCAATGCATTGTCCCATACCCATTGTACCATACATTTTATAAGTTACTGTGGGAATATCTCACTTCACTTAGAGTATGCAATGGGGGATTGTAACTCTCAATCAGTTGTTATGAGCAACAAAATGACTATTGAGGAAAATATAAACAAGGCACATCTATTATTATGAACGCTTGCTACCACATATGGCCATGAATATTAATTGGTGAATACACAGAATCTGCTATAAAGCTTTTTAACAAAGATAGCATTATTGCCAGCAGCAGGCCCTATAGGCCACTTCAAATGACTGAACTCAGGGAAGGACCGAACCACAAACATATATTTTTTAAGCCTTTAATAGGTGCAGCAACACACAGCATCTTCCTAAAAGTGTATTGGCAAATGTGTACAGAAATGAAATAACCCCATCCCTTCCCTAACCCAGGGGGTAGGCTGTGGAGATATCACTTACAGCATAGCCTCAGTCTCACAGTCTCAGAAGCATGCAATCTAATCTACTGCCTTGTGGTCAAACTCGGCATCGGTGCTACAATTTCTTTTTAGATGCAGAAATTGTCCAATTGGGATGCTTGGGATGGTGATTCTCTGCTCTTAGGAGTGTGTTTTTGCTAAGTGGTTTGCGATGAATAGCTGTGTCTAAACCTCCCTGAGCGTTTTTGGAGATTGACAGATCTAAAACTAAAACTGTCAGTTGAGTGTTGAGTATCATAATTGCCATTGGCAAGAGGTCTAATAAGCTTTATAATGCTTTGTGACACTTCAAATTGTAAAGTCTTCTACAGCAACATCATAATGCTTTACGAACACAGGGCCAGATGTACGTACATTTGCGAACGTAGCGTTATCAGCGTCATGGACACACCGCAGATTGCGAATGCTGTCAGACCCAAGTTTCTGTCGTATTTATCAATCGTTCAATCCTTAGTGTAAACTGTGCCTTTCTCTGCCTTTCTCCGCCCATAAACGCAATTTACGAACGTCCACAACTAAATGGCAGCGCCTACATACAAGCGCCGTTGAATGAAATTAACTGATGACAACATTAAAAAGAATCAAACGTTTAGCGATCATGAAATAATACCATACATGATAAGATGTAAACAAGCAGGGAGATAATAAAGATCAGTAGTTCTACTCAAACTACTTGTGCACGTAGGCTATGGAAGATTGGTGAAATCTAGCAAGTAGGAAAGTTTAAGTGAACGACGTGAAAGTGAAAGTAAGACCAACGAAAGGCCAACGAAAGTTAAGGTTGCTTTTGGTAGTACAAATACTTTCACCACAAAAACTGGTGCTCTAAATAGCGATTCTGTTTTCTTTGAAAGCTTCTCTTATTGACGCATTGAACTGCAATTTGGATTTACACCTGCTTTTACAAGGCGGAAGTATTTAGGCGCAGAATAGACGTGCGCTTTCAGGAGCAGTCTTTGTACATACCGCGAAATACATAATTAGGCGCTCTTTACTCTTACCCTCCCATCTTTTTACGCTAAACTCCTACTTTCCCCTGGATCCTCCCATGAATGCATAAGCATGACGTGACAAACGCAATCTGCCACTTTCAGCTCCTGCGACAGGCAGTTTGCGCTTTTACATGATTGCGGCCTGTTTGTACATACCTCACAATGATTTTAAACGCACATTGCGAAAACAAATACGCCTGAAGTGGGCGCAAAAGTGTTAGTACATCTGGCCCACAGTACGTATAAATAGTTATACGTATACTAAATGACAATACTTGTGAGGCTTCATGAATGTATAATCCTTTATGAATGCATTTGCTTACATTATTACGAAAGTTCATAGAGTGTTAAAAAGTATATTTAAACTTAATCCTGATGTTAAGGTAGTATTTATTGCTGTAATTGTAAGTTGTTTTGGACAAAGGTGTCTGCTAAGAACCTCAAACATAAACATGTTCTCCTCTGGGTACTACATTATTGAAAAGTAATTATGACAAATCCACTCTAAAAAAAAACACTCAGGAGACACTGAAGGTTTTTGAGGGGTTGTCTATGCTGTGTGTGTGTGTGTGTGTGTGTGTGTGTGTTTATGTGTGTGTGTGTGTGTGTGTGTGTGTGCGCGCGTGCATTCATGTGTGGGGAGGATAGGATATCTTCTGCTTTCCACCAGGCCTACTCTGACACCCTCTTGACCCATACAGGATCTCATTAAATATAAAGAGCGGCATATCGTCAGCCCCCATCCACAAACTCTGCTGCTGAGACTGCACACAGCCCAACACTTAGTCCCCGTGTCTTTCTCACCGCCACGACCCCTTTCACATGTCTCATGGGACAACTCACCACTCCCCGCGCCCGCCCAGCGTGCACACGCTCACGCTCACGCTCACTCAAGCACGCTCTGAAGCCTTGGGTGGAGCGCCATCCACCAGCGGAGAGTACTAAGGTATTAATGCTGTTTGAGTGTCCAGGGTCTCAAATTACTACTTTTCAACTGCATGCTCAAAGTGTCTGGGGCTGTCAAGGCTACTTTTTTTTTTTCAAAGAAAATAAGCTGTTCAGAAAAATATAGCCTATGTTTCCTTGAGTCATACTTATTTTTTTTCCCCCCTTTGAAGTGCATACTGAGTTGCTGTTTGACATACACATGTCTAGTTAGCACATGATCTCTCTCCCCCCTCTCTCTCTCTGTCTGAGTCTCACTGAAATTACACGAGTGGCGCTGAGTGTGGGAAGAATGTCAAACACGATGTTACACACACACAAACACACACACACACACACACACACACACACACACACACACACACAAACGAAAGACAAAAATCCCTCTATTATTTTCTTGAGAGACACCACATATAATATATATATACCGTATATATATATATGTGTGTGTGTGTGTGTGTGTATGTATATTCATTACTCCCTCCTTATAGAACAGGTAATGGATGTAGGAAATTGACTGTTTGGAAATCCAGGCAGAATGGAAGTGGTCATTATGATGGTGGAACTTGCCAGAAATACAAATAACAAAGTGTTCCTGGCAGCTTACAGCACCTCCTCAAAAGCTTTCCTCTATCCTTAAAGGTTGAAGGAGCAGCCATCTGAGGGGTATAAGAGCGCGGAAATGAGAAGAGGCAATGGTACTCAGAGTCATATTACCTGTCTGACCTCTGACCCGATGGCATCACAGTCTCTTCATCTTCCCCTCCATAAGAGCTGGGGCCTTGCTGAAAATGATTGTGTGAGAGACAAGGCTGGTGACAGCTGTTTTAAACGGAGTCTTCCGTTACCAGGCCACATAAGACCACTTCACCTTTTTCATTACAAGGCTATTGGGTGGTAGCAAGAACAAGAGTTAACTAACCCTGAGCTACGGAAAGCCAGAGAGTCCAATTCGATCTGGTCACCATGACCTAGAGGTGGGGAATAGAATGGTTATGTTTCTTAACATTCTTCACATTGTCACAAGAGTTTAACCATCTCCTGCAAAAGTGTCTATTATTTGTCTAGCTTACTGCATAGCAGATGTCTCATCTCCAAGCATATGGGACAAGATGATATGCATGGCCCTTCTGGGTGCGGATATATTGTGCATCATATGTCTCCACTGCTTTCATTAGGCGGGAGGGATATAAATAAGTACAAATGTGAGTCTTTGGCATTAATGTGGCTGCTGTTCTGCATCTGTGTAGTCTACAGGGTATTTATGTGAGGTTCAATTACAATGAATTATTGTTACAGAGCAGATTTTTGTGCATTTTTGCCAGGATCTGTATATATTGAGGTAGACAATGAAGCCCAATGAATGGTAACATCGCTTTCAAAGGTGCATAAAGTTTTAGTTACATTGTGTGAGCCATATAAACTTTTGAAGTATATTATGCTATTGATATGCTTTGTTAATATGTTACAACAATGTAATAATATTGTAATATCACACCATGTAACTTAAATACATTGCATACTCCTGGGATCTATAGTTGGGAATAGTTCATGTGATTTTGGAGTCATACTGCACCATTACTTTGTCTAGTAGTGGTGATCTAGTGGCTAAGGGTCTGGCCTTCCAATAACACCAACAAGGGCTGAGAGTTTGAGCTTCTAACAAACTACTATCCCGGTAGTGAGTCCACTGCCAGTTACTCTGATTAAAAGCTTCAGCTAAATGACAAATGGTGCAATGTCTGTATATATTTACATGGACCATTTGTCACCAACAATTAACAACAACTAACAACAACAAACAAAAACAAGAAAAATAACAAGAGCAAAGTGGCTTGCTGATGTTCTTTTCTCTCGTAATTTAGTTCAGGCTCTTCAAAACTTATTTTTCAAATACGTAGAAGTGACAGAAGAAGAGCTGGCCTGATCAGATGAAGTGAGTTGGTAGAATACAGTGCCCTCCATAAGTATTGACACCCTTGGTGCACACGGCCCAACACTTACTCCCCACTTACCTGTTTTTAGTTGACTAAAACCAGGTATAAAAAAAGAATCGTTTGATAATTTATTGTAGTATCACAATGAAAACAATGAGAACAAATCCAACCATGAAGGGAAGCAAATGTATTCAATATTATTTCTATTGAGGGGTGGGTGACTTGTTTTTGTTAAACAAAAATATTTATTTCTTTGAGAATTTTCTTTTTCTCAGAATATATGTCCTTCCCTTCAAGGTTGGATTTGTCATCATTGTTTTCATTGAGAGATTACAATAAATCCCCAACAGATTATTTTTTATATCAGTTTTTAGTCAACTTTAGCAAAGGTGCCAATAATTATAGAGGGTTCTGTATATAGACCAGTATAATATTCTCTATTATTCCACTGCTTGGTTGAATTTCCCATTGTCCTACGTAATTTAGAACGACTATTAACCGTATGTTATTTGCACACCTATGAAGTAGATACATTTTTTTGGCCATATCACACTTGTATATTAATTCGCCGAACTCGTTGTGAAGTTTAAATAAACTGTCACGTTGCATCCGAGCTGTAAAATGTAGACGTTTAGAACATATTAACATTGTAGCATATGACGGAGGTGGCTTTTAGCTATAGATGGATGACAGCAGGCTAAGTAAAAAAACGATGTTTCCAAGCTAAAGTTCATCAGAATTTTGGGATACGCCCGCTTGACAACGGGAGAGATAGAACTAACGACTGGCCTTTGGCCGTAGCAACCATCCATTTAGAACTAGTAACGGCAGTTTGTCCTGCAAGTTGAGAAATTAGTTGATATGTGTCGGAAGAAATTAGTTCTACAAACAAGACAGTTTTAGCAATTAAAACATTTAAATTGTAACAGGAAATGAACACAACGCAAGTGGCACCAGTAGAATAAGCGGGATAACGGACTCCACGGTGGTCTGTTCACAGAAATTAATGCACTTACAAGGTTTAAACGCTTGTAAGTGCATTAACGCTTCGCGTCGGGGCCGTTTTACAACCTCGACCGTGCATTAACTTCTGTGAACAGACCACCGTGTCGTCCCTTACTTATTCAACTTCACCTGAACATCAGTTTGATTCATGCAGGACAAACTTATACAGTTGTCAAATGCTGTCACTTGATTAGCATATAGGATTAATCCAGTGACCCATTGTATGATGAAAATATTCTAATCTACTTCCCTTTCTTTTGTCATTGTCATCTGTGCTCTATTTAGCTTGGTTATTCGCTCAGCTGGAGTCCTCTATTGGATTGCAGTGGAACTAAGAAAAAAGAGAGAGAGAGAGAGATTCCAAGCTAGTCTTGACATTTTTAGGACAAATCGAAACCAGACTGTCTCACATCTAACATCTCAATATCTGCAGGTGTGTGTGTGTGTGTGTGTGTGTGTGTGTGTGTGTGTGCGTGTGTGCATGTCTCTATTGTGTGCATGTGCACGTAGGACAAGTAGTTGTCTTTGAATTGTTAGATGTCATTGTATCCCACATGATATGTATGCAGATACTATGCGTGCTTTAAGGACCTTTTTCACCCGAGTCTGAGTCCACTTAATTCAAAGAGGCAAAACTGAACAGGCTCGTCTCTGGGGTTCCTGGGTGTTTTTCTTCTGTGCTGGTGCATATTTATGTGTGCTCCACAGAACGTGACTTATATTTCAAATTGAAAAGTTGAGTTCAGACTTGACGGCTCTATTAAAAAAAAAAAGATACGTTCAGAACAACTTCAAGGGTTTGCCCCAGAGATTTTGCAGTTCAACAACACACAATTTACATGACAATCACAAATGATTCTCTCTGAAGTAAACAGTATGGAAAAAAAAACCTCACTGTCTCTCAACATAGAAATGATAAATATGGCCGCTTAACAGTTTACAGTTAACAGTAACTCTTTTTTTGAACAAGTTCCAGTGCTTCTATAACAGATGGTCGCACTGTGACAGTGCATTTTTTCACGAGTTTGGAGTTTTGAAGAATGGAATGCCAAGACAAAGAATTCTACGAATTCAATGTTCCATGACTAGCACAACTTTCCTTAATAGATCTGTAGTTATTGTTGTAACTTAAGTATTCAACAGACACTTTTACCCACTGCCACTTGCAGCAACTTGTGTCTGACTTGGTGCCTTCCACACAGCCTACTGTGTACCCAAACATAAGGTAAACCTACAAAGTCTACAAAAACATCTACGAATCCAACACACTACAAGGCTTAGGAAAAATCCTCACTCAACTGAGGTAAAGCAGAGCCTTAGAGCAGGGCTTACTGTAAGCTTGCATACCCCATACAGAGCTGTGCCTTTGGGCAGGAACCCCAAATCTCACTACACACTCTCACTGACCCTCTTTCCTATTGGTAACACTTTTGAGTAACTAATGATAGTAAAACATTTATAATACATTAGTTAATAATAAAGTAATTATGAGCAAAAAATGTCTAAATGTCTGTAAATTATCAGTTGGTAACACTTTACTTGACGGGTGAGTTCATAACACATTCATAGCAGCTGTCATTAACTGCACATAAAGCATTCATGACTGTTTCATGAGACATGACTTAACATTCATAACAAACCTTTCATGAATGTGGAAGACAGAATGATGACAACTTGTCAAAATAAAAGTCCAACAAGTCGCAAAGCAGCATTGCCGTTTTTCTCTTCAGCCTTTGTAAATATTTCATGAATATCTTATGAAGTCTACATCGAATGTCACTTTACTATACAAGTTGTGAAGTATTCGTAATCACTGAGTTTAACACTGGGAGGTAGCCTAAACTAGCCTATATTCAGCTGACTCTTATTTGTTAACCTGGAACGGTTGGACAATGGACATTCCCAGTAGCAAATGATGAGAAATTATCTGCAAAGGTTACATCATAAAACAAATAATTTTTTATGAAACCAAAATTATTTGCTTGACCATGTTCTGTCTTTTTGGCACTGGAGTAGCCAATTGACTCAGATGTGACGTGATCAGGTAAGAGGTTTGGAACAAAAACGGCAATGCTGCTTTGCGATTGTTGGACTTTTATTTTGACATGTTGTCGTCAGCTTCCAAACCAAATCGTCCAAATTAATGCACAGACAAAAATATACTCAAATGCTGACAGCATATTGAAGAAGCATGTGCATCATGGACCTATAACTTAAATGTGGACCCCGGTATTTCAAACATGACTTGCTGTGTTATTGCTTAGATATTTTGTTCTGCATTTCTGTTGTTTTCCCTTGAAAGAAAGGATATGTTTTGCTTTGGCTGAAATCTTGATGGTGAAGTCCCGAGGGAAATCAAGTGTTGTCCTGTCAACACAAAACAAAAGTTGAATTAGTGACAAAACAATTATGCGAGCGATGTACTACAACAACAACTTTGAAGCAAAGCAATGCAAGCATTGGACATTTACATTTGCATTCTTATTTAAATGTAGTAATCTACAAAGAGGGACCTAGAGGCGCTCAAGAACACACATGCAAAAAAACAGCTGACAATGAGCCGCAGTTTTCTCAATTAAAAAAAAAGACATAATGAAATGATTTAAATATTTAAATAATGGTGCTTGATAGAATCTGATGCTGAGTGTTGCACTCTTTGATGGCGTCCCACACGCTGTATACAACTGAAGAGATTGTTGACATTACTGGGAGAGCAAAAGTAGGAGGGTGGTCATCTTACTCCATTCTTCATGCACCTGTCAGAGTCCTGTGGCTGTGGGCACTGAAAATGGAGGATTAAGTGTTTGTTGAACACTACCTCAGACAGGTTAGAGAAAAACGGTCCACAGAATGAATACATGGAGGTGCTTATTTTTCCTCCTTTCTTTTGACGTACCATAAGTAAGATGCACTTACTATTTATTAAAGCACACTATTTCTTATACACAGTAAGTGCATGCATATGTGGTATGGCAGTTGTAGTAAGATCAAAAAATGTACTTACTGAAGCAAAACTACTACTACATCTACTATCTACAGTCATTGTTATTACCTCTACTCTTAGCCACGACACTCACCATAGTACTAATAACTAGAAACTGTATTGAGGAGATTTTGTATAACAGCCCCCTCCACGTAGAGATTATTTTCTGCGTGTCACACAGAAGCACAACACAAGCTTGTAGGAAAGAAACACTTCAGAGCAACCCAGTTGCCAAACCGCCTGGTTGAAAAAGGCATCGCATGCACAGGTGCTGTCAAAGATGTGTAAAACATCTTGCCTCTAGTTACTTCAGAGACTCCTCTATAGCAGCAGATGTTTCAAAGCTCAAAACATAAAGGACAATTTCATGAAAAAGTACCTGAGTGTGAAGCCAGACCTGAGAGTTTTGACTTCAACTTGTTTTTTTTCCCTTATTTTTCAAAGAAGTCTGTTGCAAGCATCCTCACATTTCATGACTTTGTAAGGTTCCAGCAAGTACAGGAACAAGAGAGGAATTGTTGATGGCATCCATCTCTCACTTTGTGCTCAGTGTTGCTGGTGGTCCTTAAAATAATGATATATTACAAGTTAAATGATTTCATACAGATCTATTGTGTGTTTGTTTGTCTGTGTGTGTGTGTGTGTGTGTGTGTGTGTGTCTCTACATGCATAACCCAAGTTCTTCTCTTAAAGCCTGTTGTAATTAAACAATAAGCCCCGAGAGGCTGTAGGTTACGCTGATTCTACAACAGCTAAGGGGCGTTGTTAAGCACAACGTGCTAGCGGAGTGCCTAAAAACCCCCTTAGCTGTTGTAGAATCAGCGTAACCTACGGACTCGAGTGGCTTATTGCTTTTCTAAAACTGTTACTATAAATACCTGGCAAAGTTTCATAAAGTAAAGGTACAGCAACTAGAAATATAACGAGTTATTCCTAGATAATCATTCTTCCATCAAGAAATATATTTCCTCTATCTGAATGGTTGCCAAGCAACATCGAGACACAGCTACTTTAAATTTTGTATCAAGTTGTGATAGCGCAGTAATATAGAACGGAATGCTTCCAAGGTGTATGTTTGTGCTGGATTTTACAACGGCATCGAACGTGATTCAAAATCAAGAACTATAAGTTTTAGAAAGTGTCTTTACTGCAGCCTCTGGTGGTGGTCATGTTACTGGAGGCTGTCTGGGTGTTGGCAGGTTGGGCTTTTAGTTGGGCTTTGTGTCTGCATTTGTGTGTCTCTACTCACGCTCCATTCACAAAAGTAACATTAGCAGAAACATTAGCATTAGCAAAACATAACATTGACATTAACAAAACATAACATCTATCTATCTATAAAGCAAGAAGCGTCTGTGTGTCCGGATGTCTGTGTGTCTGTGGCACACATACCTCGCTGACCGTTTGTCAGACTGATTTCAAACTTGGCAGGTGTCTTGCTATGGGCATGAGTAAGTGCAGTGACGTTGTTTGAATAACAAATGCAAAAGATATTGTTAAATATATTGGTAAAAGAAGCACATTGGCTTTCGCCGCTAGCCACTCCCCCTCCCACACAGCACTGTACTGTAAGCTACCAGTGAGGATAGAAGCAGGGCTTTGGCAGAACTGGATCAGTGTAGGTTACACTGGTAAAAACCTTAAGCGAGTGGAAGAAAAATCCGCGGATTTTGCAACAACAGGTCAACATGCCAACACACACAGGTAGGCTATGCAGTGGCTCTTCAAAATGACATAAAAAATGATGTGCAATAAACGGACACTTCAAATAGCCTAGGCTACTTTGGACTGTCTTTAGACTTTGAATAAGCAAACGACAATTCCAACTGCAAGTTCCTAAATTGAAATGAGCGATAATGGTCCCGAATTAAAAGAACGTCTCAGAATGCCACACATGCAAAGCATAACCAGTGTTACGTCCCTCTTCTACCCATGGGTGGCGTAGTTTCCATCATGTCCTTTTTGGCTGCTCTGTTTTCTCTGTTCTGTTCTATTATTATCTTCAGGTGTGACCTGTGTGAGGGGTGGAGCTTCTCCCTATATATACCTGTGCCTGGCGGTCTGCTGGTTGCCTTTTTGCCATTTGCTTTGGCCTTGTGCCAAGACCGGGTGCCCTCCACGCTCACTAGGCCGTGCCGTCGTTTCTCTACATTGTTTATTTTCAGTTGTCCTTAAATTTCCTAATTATGTATTCATATTTTTGTAAATAAATACCCCTAGACATCGAGCCCCTTTGACTGTTTGTAAAAGTGTCCTCAGCAACACTGATTGATGCATTGATATTACATTGACTTAGTTGAGGCAAACAGACTCCTGTAGGTCTTCACAATCCACAAGACCACAATCAATTATTATCTCATCTGTCTGAGGCTATGCTATATCATGAGCAGGGGACAAAAGCTGTCATGGCATCCAAACTCTAACGTGACATGACACTGCCATGCCATTGCATATTGCCTGTCAAAATGACTGATTTGCCATGACATGGCAATGGTGAGGTTATGTATATCATATGATAGCATGCTGAAAGGAGCTACGTAGAATTCTGTAAGCTTTGAGTTGTCGCAGCCACACAGCTTTTCCATTGATTTGCAATGTTTTTACAGTAGTACGGTAGTCACACATGGTGCAACATGGTCCTCCAAGCGAGCTGGCCCACTGTTGACTGGTTTGCATGCTCATTTCAGTTGATGTCTGGACAACAACAGAGGAAAGTTTGAGCTTGATGGTGTTTTATGCCCCCAACGTTGTCTTCCAGGCAGCGCTGCCACCGTCGACTTAAAGGCACCTTATCCTAACCCTAGCCTTAACCCATGCCTAACCCTAGCGCCTTCCAGGCAGCGCTGCCTTGAAGACAACTTTGGGGGCTTAAAACACCAAGAAACAAAGTTTGACATTACGTCAAAAAAGTTGTTTGTACACATTCTATTGCTGGGTCATTTTCAGATGTTTTAAAGTAAAATAAAACTACATTTAGCAAGTAAAATATGACCTTCTCTCTAATTTTCCATCTCATAACATTACAAAAATACCAAACTTCCTCTATCATGTTGACACTGTGAAGTATGGCACCGCTTGCACAAGCTTGTGGTTGTCAGACCAGCAGAGGAGATGCTGTGCACTTCAGCTTGGAAAGATCTTATCAGGATGATTCAGCAGAAATCCATCCAGTTGGCCTGGAGCCGAATTGGGTACTGTCAGTAACATCCTCTTCCAGTATAAATAAATGGTTGATGTAACATTTAAAGGGTTTACATTTTTGCAGCAGTTAAAGATGAGGAATTGCAGAAACCCATTCACATCCCATTCCTAGATTGTTTTTTTAATTATTATTATAACCTATCAAATAGTGATGAAATCTGATTTGCAACTGTAAACAAGATATCTGTGCTGTTTTTGGTGTCAGCTATGTCAAATCCACCAATATAAATTTGACCAGATGGCGGTAGATAGGCTTACCACACATCTGATACCTAAAAAAATATTTTATTAGACAAGGATGCCAGGCCTGTAATAAGCAATGTAAATTCTGGAAATATGCTTCTATACAGTACAGCAGTGATAACTGCTCAGCGACAATCAAACAATATGAATAATATGACCATGAACAATATGTCTTTTGAAGAGAAAGAGTTCCTGGGTGATGACAAGGTTGAAATGTCACCGACAAAGGGAAATACATGTCTATATGCAGTTTTTGGAAGGGTGTCACTGAAACAAATCTTCTTAAAGAACTGCGCATTGCGCAAGATGTGTTGCACTCCCGGATTAAGGAGATTGATGGTGTTATCTCTTGAATGCATAAAAAACTCAAAGAAAGTATGAGGGGAGGGGGCTTATCCAAATTTGCTGGGAAAACCCTGAAACATGAGAAATCTACCCAAGCTAGGTAGTAGTCTGTCTAGCACAACCAGGCCGGATCCTCAAGTGGCAATGTAAGGAGGCTTGAACCACATCAAAGGAGCGTCCTCACACGGCTGCCAAATTTCTTTAACAATGTCTCCTAAAATGTGAAAGGTGCAAGGCAACAGAGAGCACAGCAAGAAAGAGCGTTGAATGTCATCCTTTAGTGTCAAGTGCAGAGATCCTGTCAGGGTGAAAGCTGCTCCCCACGTCTCACCAGGGGGCGAGGGACTCACAGAGCTCGACAGAGAGCTGTTTAGAGATCAAGAAACGAGAAAGAGAGTGCGTGGAAAAGGGGGGGGGGGGGCGCTGCAGCAATAAACAGGATATGAGAAGGAGACGAAGGTGGGAGTTTTCAACGCAAAGCTGAGGGATTAGAGGCGATCAATTAGCTCTGGCTTGTTTTTTAAAGCGAGTGCACACTCGCGTGTCACCAGCTCTGCAATTATCTCTGAGTTATCTTTATCGCTTTGCCCAAGTTCGCTCTCTTTTCCGTCAAGACATGTTCTACATCTGTTCAGAGATTATTAGGAGAGTAAATCAGAATGTCGAGAAACAGAAGAAAGAGCTTTTAAGTATCACACATAAACAATCAATCAAGATATGCATGCATAAAGAATATGTTGGTTTTGTAATGTATATGTTTATGTAATTTGGCATACACAATTGGCACGCATCAATCAGTGTATTAGACATATCAGCAATGGGAATACAAGGACATGTGTTTTGCTCTCCACTACAGTATGTCCTTTGTGTTTATCTGTGAAGCAAAGGCTAATTTGGTCAAGCATAGAAGTCAAACAAATATGCTTGTAATGTTAAGGTCATTTGTGTGCAGCAGCTCATTCATTGCCAAAAAGCAATGAACAATAATATTATAATCTCCCTACAAGATATGTGTAGGCTAAACTGTCTTATAGCTTATCCTTGTCAAATTCAAAAAGAATGTTTCCTTCATGCTGCATTTATTTTACCAAAGAATGCTGTGAATGCTCTAATAAGGCTTAGATATCTCTTGATATTTAGTTAATCTTCAAAAAATGAGATTTCCCAAGCCATTATGTACTTTTGGCTTTGCCATAATTTCAACCCTGATCAGGTTGATTGGATGGTGGGTCAATTAAATTTGTCATTAGCTAATAATAGGGGTTGAGATGTGGTTGGGTTGAATTGAAGCATTGACCCAACTTTGGGTTGTTTGTGAGCATCACTGGTGTGGATGTATGCTGTGAAGTGGGGTCAGCTTTGGACCGAAGATGAGAAGCTGGAGAGACCAAGGTCACCTTCACACCCTCAAAGTCAAAATGGCTGGTGGTGGAAGTCAGTGATGGATGAGAGGGGGCTGGAAATGGCAGAATAGAAGAGTCTGGACCTTCATCAATCTGTCAAGCCCAGAGTGGCTTAGAAAGGGTTATTATGGGCTAGCTTAGTGGGGAATAGGAGGTGGTGGTGGTTGTATGTGTGTGTGTGTGTGGGGAGGGGATGGGGGGGGTAGTAGAGGGGGGGGTTAGTAGAGATGGTGGTAGACACCAAACCCAGTGCTGAGAACTATGATGAAGGATGAAGGAAGGAAGTGGATGCCAAACAACGGGGGGGGGCGGGGGGGCTAGGCATGTTTTCTTTCAGAACATACTGAATGATAGCTTCTGTTAATAGCTGTTCATGTGGAAATTGATATTGTGGTCACAGTAGAGTTCAAAGGCTTTTTTTTCGTTCAGGTCCAAGAATATCTCAAGTTTTGTCAAGTCATACAAAATACACTTTAGGCTGCACCCTCACACATGTTGCCAGAGCAAAAAGATGCCCTAGCTGTGCTCCATTCGGTGGGAATGACAAAACACAAAACAAAAACACAAACATTTTGGTAACACTTTACTTGACGGGTGAGTTCATAACACATCCATAGCAGCTGTCATAAACTGCACATAAAGCATTCATGACTGTTTCATGAGACATGACCAGGATAGGAATTTCACGGTGGCCACGACGGCCATGGCCGTCGTAGCCCCTTGCATTGGCCGTGACGCCCCTTTGAAAATCAGAGGTTTACAGGCCACGGTGGCCTTGGTGCCCCCTTCTTTCAATATTCTGCTTTGCGTCCTACTAATAGCGATATATATTTAGCCTATGGCCTGTCAAAACAATCTTAGCATTCACAGCGCAAATTATGCAGTGGAGAAAGTTAGTGCAAGAAAGAAAGTGCGTCCAAATTTACCCATTCTTCTCAGTTGAACTACTCGCGAAGTAGCCTACTCATCACACAGACATCACAAGTATCACACGAAAGAGCTTTTTCTCAGCTTAAACAATGTCAGCCGCTAATTGCTGTGGTGAACGGTTCGCGAGAAAAGTAAATAATATTCAATTTAATCATAAATTCTACTGAGGTTTTGCGTCCATCTCCCTACCCATTCATCTCGGCGGAATACTTCACGAACCCCTCGTTTAACACATGACAAACCATATATCAGAATAAACAGCAGACCTTACCGAACACAAAGGTGTAAAGCAGTCCCCTGTACAGTTCCAGAGTAATCCCGTTTTGAATTTGCAGTCAATTTCAACATACATGGATGTCTCCAAATTTGGGCTTTAAGTTTTACACTGTGTTTAAATTGTTCCACATTATTTCATAACGGGCCAAATACAAAATAAATATTACAAATGTCGCCTAGATATCGGTAAATCAGAGGACAGCTGACTAAGAGTTTGTGAAACTAGCCTTAATGTATCACAAAATGCTAAGCATGCATCTAGGCTATTTGACTTTCTTAAAGCTGAGCTGTGCTGAAACTGTTCAATACATGATTTCATAACAGGCCAAATAATAAATGTTAAATATAGCCTAGATATCTGTAAATATTAGATGATCAGATGATTTACAGTTATATGTAATGTGTCATGTTTCATGTTTTTGTAATGTTTCATACAGTGATGCAGGTCTACTGCAGTGAATAGGCTAAATACAACTTTGATCATTTTTATAGCCTACTACTGTATAGTTAACGTTGGCCTTAGTAAGACATGTGACATGTGGCCTTTGTGCCCTCCACCAAATATGCCCAACTGAAGGCCAAGTGGCCTTGCCCCCAGAATGTTGAAATTCCAAGCCTGGACATGACTCAACATTCATACCAAACCTTTAATGAATGAGGAAGACAGAACGACAACAACTTGTCAAAATAAAAGTTCAGCATCGTATTTGTGTAACCTGGATACCATTAATTTAATCTCTCACGCCTTTGTAAATATTTTATGAATATCTTATGAAGTCTACATCGAATGTCAATTTACTATACAAGTTGTGAAGTATTCGTAATCACTGAGTTTAACACTGGGAGGTAAACTAGCCTACATTCAGCTGACCCGTATTTGTGTAACCTGGAATGGTTGGACAGTAGCAAAACATTAAAAAAATTATCTGCAAAGGTTACATCATAGTAGCAAAACATGAAAAAACATCTGCAAAGGTTACATCATAAAAAAAAAATGTATTAAGCAAAACTTATTTGCCTGACCATGTTCTGTCTTTTGTGCAGTTTATGCAGTATGTGCAGTTTATGACAGCTGCTATGAATGTGTTATGAACTCACCCGTCAAGTAAAGTGTTACCAAAGTTTTTAACAGAAGGGGTAGGACACTGAGGTGAGAAACAAAACAACCCGCTCTCCGCTCTCCACCCCCTGAAGAAGAAATGGCAGTTGTTCTCCACCCCTGGGCTTGCCCTCCACAGCCTAATGTCTCACACCTGTGGTAAGGAGTCCGGCTCCTGCTGAACTGTGGCGGGTGGAGACCCCAGGGGATGTCTCACCTGCCCTGCATGTTTACAGCCTGGTCTCTCTGGGCTCCACATAACACCATCCATATTAATCTCTGTTAATGTGGACCTCATGGGTTCGCCCTTTGAATAATGAATGTGACTTTGAATCGTCAGGTGAGGAATTATTTTCAGAATTAATACTGACCTATGGCACCCCCCATCACACACCAAATAGATCCCCACTAGATTTCATGTTTTAATTTGGATCCTTATTGCAGTGTCAGTATGTGAAGATTTGTGGATGTATTTCTGTCACTTGGTGAGAGTGATCCACTCTTGATGTTAAACAAAAAACAAAGCAATGACAGCGACTGGATGAACAGAGCTGGGTGGTCAAGCAGGCTAACCTCAACAGAGATTCAACATAACCTGATGAATGGCAAGAAACACCATATTTTTCTTGTTCCTTCATACTTCATCCTTCATCGTCATCCTTGTGTCAAAAACAAATTTCATTTCAAATTTATTTGACATCTATAGCAAAGCCCTACCTGCACATTAGGATACTTGAATTCATAAACAATGTCCTTAATTTTCCAACCCCAGCCAGCCCCATAATTCACAGTGAATGTTTGTTTACCTATGCTGTTTGTCAGAATATTTATTCAGAGCACAATTTGGAATAACAATTCAGCATAATAATAAAGACTTTGACATCTTACTGTTTTTGTGGGGCTTACAAGGTTTCCCAGACCTAACAAAAATTACACAAGATGGAAGTATTTGTACAATTTACATACAAGTCATGGAAGTAATAATTGCTCTGTACAACAGTGACAGAGAATTACGTGGAAACTAACCAGCCTAGGAATAAAAACGTCTCTGAAAAGTTTCAGTGCAAAGTTTACTTTGCTAAGTGACCACTGAGCTCTCTAGCAATGCCAATTTTAGTGCTAATTAGCCTGTGATAAGGGGTTTTGCACTAAAACAGCAAAATCTTAGACTGTGCTGTGTCATTGTCAAGGCAGCCAGTGTAACCTAGGCTACAGTCTGTCTCCTCTTGACATCCCCTAAACCACTCACACAACCAAACCCCATTTTAAATTGGGCAAATATGTCCTAACCACTCCATGCGGTATAGGGGTTCATGTCTATTTTTTGCCTATACACATTTAATTGAATTGAGAAGAGATAACTTGTGTGATTTCATCTCTGCATTGATCTGCATGAATTTAAATCTTCCCCCTCCAATCCAGTACTACAAAATATTTATATTGTGCAGCATTACAATTCTCCTCAATATGCTGCTGTCTATATATGCATCGATGAGAGATCAGTTAGAGAGAAAAAAGAAAAAAAAAACCTTTGGGTTATTGAAGAGCACAGTTCCTGAGTGCTTCACATAGACAATTCACACTGTATAAAGACAGAACAATTAATTTATGCCACACATGGATTATGGAAATGACTTCACTCTGCTTCTGCTACTTGAGAAGAACAAATTAAGAAAAGGTCTTTGTTCAATTTTCCACCTCTCGCTCTCTCTCTCTCTCTCTCTCTCTCTCTCTCTCTCTACCACTCTTTCTCTCTCTGTAGCCTCTCTCTCTCTCTACCTCTCTTTCTCTCTCTCTCTCTCTCTCAATATTTCTCTCTACCTCTGTCTATCCATCCATCCTCATTGATCACAGTCTATTTGTAATGCAGCTATGTAAATATATAGTTTTCAGTGAAATTACCATTCTTTTGCCATGTGTGCATTATGGATAGCATGGCCCTGGCATGTAAATGTTGTCGGCTGCTTTCCTCGCTTCACTGGCTCCGACTGTGCAATTACTCTACCAGGTTGCCCTCCACTTCCCCAGCCATAATTACATGGCTTCACAAAGCATTTGTACGTGTTCCTTTGAAAAGACAAATGGTTCTATACAGTGCATACTTCTTTATATGGCTAACATGGCCTGATGATCTCACCCCATGAATCTGGCCTTTATAGTACAATATCACGTTTGATCTCAGTATACGAGGGTGAAAAACCAATTAGTGAATATCCAATGGAAATCATGCTGCGGTGGTTCAGTATTATACAAGATGCTTCATAAAGTAAAGCAGTCTTTGGTATCAGAAGGAAATCACAGACATCTATCTGATCAGCGCTTTGGCAAAACCTCAGATATGTTACTGTTCATAGGATTCAGTTCCAACCCAAAGAGATGTCGAGTACAGTTAAAATGCAGAATAAAAACTGGATGTTTTTTTTTTAAAGGCAAATGTTTTCTTTTGTATAGGCTCATTTGAACAAAGAAAGGAATTTAACAGAAGTAGAAGAGGTAGTCTTTATCTAATCCTCCTGTTTCCATTTTCCTTAGACAGCCCATTACTGAAATACCCATTTTGCCCTCATACGGTCACAGATGCTAATATCCTCAAGCAATCTTCACTCCAACATCAATTTGACAGTGATCTTTTGTTTCCCTCAGACCAGAGGAGGCTAATTGCGGCTAAATATTTGAAAAATCCTGGGAAAAGTGACATCGGCAGAGAGCGGCGGCCGAGTCCTTGATGTCTAATCCCTGACCCGGGTAAAGAGAGGGTCACTGGAGCAGATTGTGTGTGTGTAATTGTGTCTGAGTTTAATGTGCTCGATCAAATGTTAGCAAAGACCAATTTGGAATGCACCATTTTCAAGCAACATTTGTCCCTGAAATCATCCCAGCACACACACAAAACCTCAGGCGTGTGTGTGCTGGAGCCCATCAACGGCTGAAAAGAAAATCAATTGAGTTGATATAATTGAAATATCTCACACGCAGTTTGGCTTTACATTTCTTCCACACTATTTTGATTTTAAGTACCTTCAAATTGTAGAAACACACATTTGATAAAAAAAAAAATGTAGCAGCACATATGTCCTATCTTTAATCTTTCATGAATAACAATGGGATATTTAACAAAATTGCCATAGTTGGTTTAGATGGTTTGCACTGGTATTTTTGTGTAATTTTTTTACAGCATGAAGGGATGTATAAGTATATATACTCTTTTGATCCCGTGAGGGAAATTTGGTCTCTGCATTTATCCCAATCCGTGAATTAGTGAAACACACTCAGCACACAGTGAGGTGAAGCACTTACTAATCCCGGCGCAGTGAGCTGCCTGCAACAACAGTGGCGCTCGGGGAGCAGTGGGTTAGGTGCCTTGCTCAAGGGCACTTCAGCCGTGCCTACTGGTCGTGGTTCGAATCGGCAACCCTCCGGTTACAAGTCCGAAGCGCTAACCTGTAGGCCACAGTTGCCCCTAAAATACACTAAAATAACTCACTAAAATAACTACTGTAGCATCTCTACTAAAGCTGCTCTGTGTTGCCAAGATGGCAAGCGCTAACCAGTAGGCCACGGCTTTCCCATAAGCCAACATAAACAGTGTGAATGGAGAAGCACAACACAACTATCCACACACAGTTTTTTCGAGGTGTGAATTGTCCATTTCTCTGTGCAAATTTCCCAGGCCCTGTTGCTCTTTTGGCTGCTCGGGTGAACGTGCTGCGGCTTACCCCTCCTACACACCACCCACAAGGCACAAACAAAGGCCCCCGCACGCCCGAGTCCGACCGGGCCCTGTGACTCAGACAGATGCTCAGGTCGACTCCCGTCTCGTGGAGGCAGTGTTCCAACTGCTTGTTTTCATTTCTTTTCATCTCGTGAATGAGATATGTGGTGAAATCACCTAGCTATGCCAAGGAGCATCTGTTTCCCTACTCGCTGCATCGCATGAAGCACTCCACTCCAGAGCATATTGCCGAAGGGGAAAAATGCATCATTCCCCATGCAATGCCTGTGTCAACATCACAATGCAAATTACACTGGGACTTGGGGTGGGTGGGTATGTGTGTTGTGTGCCATAGATTGTTGTTTGGAAGGCATGCAAATTAAGCATCCTTGTTCTCTCTTTCATTGTTACCTCGGATACTGCTGGGGAACTTTTTTTTTCTTTCTTTTTTATGTTCTTCTTCACAAGGCCTCCTTCCTTGTTAACATCCACTGACTTCCTCCAGAACACTCAGCGCATAACAAAGGTACAGATTGTTTAGAGGTCAGGCTTCTTGTTGAGCACACCTCAGTGCATGGCACAGTTATGTTACGTAGATATAGTGTACTACACAGTATATAGTATAGCCTATACTATAGCATTTATAGGGTATGTTTACCTGAGCAACATCTGTGTTTGAGGACGTCAGGCTAGCTCTGCGCCAGCTGCGTCTCCACTCATGCAATCGACATTGTATCGCTTGTCTAACACACTACTGTGCAATTACTGTGTTTACATTGGAATAAATCAAAGGGTGTGCAGCCTTATGTTGTCCATGCAGAGCTTATGAGTTGTGCATATGTTTGGGGAAGGGAGACTTGAGCACAACACCCTTCAGCCAAAGTGGGAGAAGCACAAGCAGAGACTTTTTAATGAGGAGACACAGCACTCAAAAAATACTCCATAGAAATGCATGGGGCTAGTTTGTAACGCCAATATGGCCATTGTCTACACATATCACCCCTTCCTCGGCAAAACGTCGACATGTGAATACATTGAGCCAATAATTTGGTGTGATGTGAATACATTGAGCCAATCATATGGTGTGCTGTGAAGACATCGTGCCAATCATGTGTTGTGAACTCGCAGCTGGAGCAAGATTGGTGTCGTGAAGCCTTGCTCACGCGCATTTATGCCGAAGAAGATGCCCGATGAGTGCCCAAAAAGCGTTGCAATATGGCCGCCGAGTGGAGGGACTTGCCTAAAAGGACTTTGGCACAAGTGACTGTGAGAGACACATGTGCCTCTTGTGTTTTCTTTTCTTCGGCATGTGTCGCATGAGAGAAGAGTATCGAATTGCATAATGAGCTGTTTGTTGAAGGATGCTGTCTGTTCTCATGATACCTGCCTATTATCTTGTCTTGTGCGCGTCCCTCTCACCAGGAAGCCCTGAATCCGCTCTCATTTCTTTCCTCTTATTCAAAGCAGCTGAAGAATTCAATAAGCCCCAAAACACTGTCATTGCACGATAACTCAACTGGTGTTGCTCTCACTGCAAGTCATTAGACACCCTTTTGCTGCCTTATTTACAACACCTAGATAAATCAGTGAAGACGACCCACATGACAATCCGCTGAGAACCGATCACCAGGGAAATTAAATCAGGCTTGGGTAGTGATGGAGGAGGCAGTGCAGCTTTTGAAGAAACGGCGCTTTGCCTTGGTTGAGTCGCCCTGAACTACCAGAGAACACTGACTGTTTTATGCAAGCATTGAGTAAGGTTCACCATTCCCCTCTACTCAGTAGGCTAAAAGCTAAAGCCCCGCCTAAACAAACAATGCTGTTGTGGATTCATGAAGCTGAGAGTAATGAGAGCTGGATGGCAGAGGAAACACACACACACACACACACACATACAGCTGCAACTCAAACAATTATCATCCTCCTCTGCAATCAATTAATAAAAAAAACAATTAAAGTGAAGTGTATCAGTGTAACTGTCTTTCTATGCACTCTGTGTGTCTTTGTACATAATGTTTATGTTGACCAATATGCATGTGTATATTTATTAATTGCCTGGATATGTTATTTGAATAAAAATACATTTTTAAGGCTGGTGTGAAAATGTGTTAGCACACCAGCAGCTGTGGAGACTTCTGGGCTCCAGGTTTATTAGGAGACTCTGCACCTCCAGCCTCACCTCCTATATTTAGAGCTTGCTGCTGCCAGATGTCGCATCTCAAATTTAGCTACAGCGCGTTCGCCTTCTCACACGCTGCTCACTCCTTGTGACGGGAAACGTGTCAGCCCTTCGCATCTCTCTCTCTCTCTCTCCCTTCCTCTCTATTTCTCTCTATATATATGTCTCTCTCGTATCTCTCTTTCTCTCTCACTCTCTCTCTGCTGCTGCTGCAGCCATTGCTGCTTCATGATTCCATGATTTGTCTGCTAGAAATTGTACCTAATTTTCAACACAGCTGCATGCGTGGTGTTGCGTTGTGCTCAAGTCTGCCTCAGTGATAAAAAAGGAAGCCCTGCTTTGCAATTGTGTTGTCCTTGTGTTTGCTCAGGGACAGCTTGGGCCTTGGGTTTAGTAAAAAATAAATCGAAACCTTTAAGAGGACATAGAATGGATGAATGCAGAAGTATTTTGGGTAACACTTTACGGTAAGGGTACATGAATCTACCCACCCACAAAATTTGAGATGGACTTGTTCCGTTGTGGAGCAACTATTCCCGAACCAGAGCTGTTTGGAGTCACAGTTTGGACCAGAACTCCTGAATGGTTTTGTTCAGAGCTGAAAATGCAACTGTGTTTGACAGAGGACAGATGTATGTTGCTAGTGACAAAATATTAGCTTTCAGTATGGTATGATGTCTTTGTAAGTGAAATTGAATTAAAAAGTGCTTCAGTCTTCCTGGTTTTTCAACAAAAACGCTGTAGCTAAAGGGTAGACATTCAGATTTCGCTGTTTTACTGGGTAGATTGACTGGGCAGTAACCAGAAAACAATGTTAAGGCATTGGTGGAGAAGAGGAACCCCTGTATTGGTCTGACTGCAATTGAGTATGGCTACGTCAGGCTTTGAATTATCATGAATTCATGCATGAATTAGTTCATGATTTATGCATTACTTCATTCCTTGATATCTTATGATTCATCAGGATGAGTCTCTCATTCATGATCTCATGAACAACACATCAACTAAAGCATTAGCTACAGTGGGCACATCATTATGATTAATGATTTCTTAAGCATTATCATGATTACATGAATTTAAGGTTAATTGCATTTCCAACATTCCCGTCACACCGGTGTGAAGGTACAGTACACCTTTAAGGGTTAAGACAGTGTTCATTGTTAATAAGACAGTGGACATTAATAGGATTGCATTGGAAACCTGATTTTGTTGCATCACTGAAAACTCCACCTGTTTCCTCTCTCTGCAGGTTGAGTCATTATAACCTGAGATCCACGCCAGTGCAGCACACTGATTCACATCAGTACATTAGCGGGATGAGTCAACAACAACGTTGGCGCACACCTGTGTAAACAGGCGTCTGACCCTTTCAGCACACGGCCAGGGCTAACGCCGTCACTTTAAATAATTGAGTAACGCAGTAATTATAGAGAGCGTACTGTGGACATGGCAATTACACCTGCCATCCAGGTAAGGACGTCAGGATGCATACTGAACTGTGCGCAGAGCTGTGGCAGCTGTGCCATTTCAGATGCGCTATCTCAAACGTAATCTGCAACACGTTCATTTGCATGTGTCTGTTTAGTGAGATATGTCCTTAATTGACAGATGTTGGTGGCACTGAATAGAGTGTTTGCATGTATGCTGTATGCTCCATAATGGGCTGTTTGTATGCTGTAATTTACATAAGCACAGCTTGCTGTTTATCTCACTAGATTTTGTTTCATTCAGATAGATTGGTCTGAATGCTTTTTGTTTGTTTGTTTGTTTTAAGGTCTACTAGCAAAATTACCATATTTTTAATCAATATGGTCATGGTATAAATTCAATGTTGCCCTCTCAGAAGGGAAACTCAACAGTCAGAGATCTTTCTGGAAGCTTCCACCTGATGTGCTATACTGCCACACTCTTCATGTATTGGCATTCCAATAATGCTAATAAAGATGAGTGAAGAGGTATACAAAAAACAGCTTTTGGTGTTTTATCTTAACAATGAGGTTTTATGAAAACAATGAGGAAAAATCCAGCCATGAAGGCAAGCATTTTTTCTCACAGAAAGACACATGCTGTATTCTTTGTGAAGCCTCCTTTGCCAATAAAAGAGCCCTTGGTCATCTCCTATAATATCTCATACAGAATATCTCCAGATCATCCAGATTCATATATGTCATCTCTTGTGCATGCTCCTCTAAAGCTCACCACACTGATTTGTCTATGGAGTTCAGATCAGGGCACTGAGATAAATGTGGCAAAAACTTGATTTTGTGGTCAGCAAACCATTTTTGCTTTGATCTGGACATGCATTTTGGATCATTGACCTGCTGCATGATCCAATAATTACCCACATTTAGTGAGGCATCTAGATTTTGATTAATGGAGCTCATGATACCGTTAAACATAATGATATTCCCCTGACCTTTGGATTAAAAACAGCAGAACATTACAGACCCTTCACCATATATATATATATATATATATATATATATACTAAGGCATGGGGTTCTTTTCAGTATAGGATTTTTTTTATGTATGCCAACCCAACCTTGAATGTTTGTTAGCAAAAAGCTCACATTAATTTTCATTTGACCAGAAGAATTAGAATTAGAACATGATTCCAGGTACAGTACAGTAGCATAGCAACTCCAGCTATTTACATTTGTAGTTAAATGACATAAAATATAAAATACTTTCTCCTGGCATTCCTTTTAAATAATCTGTTAGAATGGAGGTCACTTGACCCCATTCATCTGACCCAAACATGTTACTTTTATCGGTAACACTTTACTTGATGGGTGAGTTCATAACACATTCATAGCAGCTGTCATAAACTGCACATAAAGCATTCATGACTGTTTCATGAGACATGACTCAACATTCATACCAAACCTTTCATGAATGTGGAAGACAGAATGACAACAACTTGTCAAAATAAAAGTCCAACAATCGCAAAGCAGCATTGCCGTTTTTCTCTCCAGCCTTTGTAAATATTTCATGAATATCTTATGAAGTCTACATCGAATGTCACTTTACTATTCAAGTTGTGAAGTATTCGTAATCACTGAGTTTAACACTGGGAGGTAAACTAGCCTACATTCAGCTGACCCGCATTTGTGTAACCTGAAACGGTTGGACATTCCCAGTAGCAAAAGATGAGAAATCATCTGCAAAGGTTACATCATAAAACAAATACATTTTTATGAAACAAAAATGATTTGCTTCACCATGTTCTGTCTTTTTGGCACTGGAGTAGCCCATTGACTCAGATGTGATGTGATAAGGTAAAAGGTTTGGAACAAAAATGGCAATGCTGCTTTGTGATTGTTCGACTTTTATTTTGACAAGTTGTTGTCGTTCCATCTTCCACATTCATGAAAGGTTTGGTATGAATGTTGAGTCATGTCTCATGAAACAGTGATGAATGCTTTATGTGCAGTTTATGACAGCTGCTATGAATGTGTTATGAACTCACCCGTCAAGTAAAGTGTTACCATTCTATCTTTTCCTTACACATTTCCCATAGATGTTTGTAACAGTAACATTTGAATGGAATGTTGTAATTATTGTTTGAACTGTAAATATGGGCGATATCGTCAAATGCTTCAGCGCAAAATATAATTCAGATAGCAAGGTTTGCTGCACATATAAAGACACTGCATTATGTATAAAGTTATGAGAGAAAAGGTGATGCAAAAGTCCTTGCAAGTCCTAAACTGAAGTATTTGTTTTTTTATTTTTCTGTTACTTATACCCTTCTTAATTATTCATAGTGGGGTGAGCACAAGCTTTACAGACACTGTTTTTTTTCTCTTCTTCTTTAAAGGCACTGCCTTAAAAATCAATTTCCTTTTTTCCAATTGCAGTGTGCGTGCTGCACAAAAAAACAATGAATGATTCAAAATACATATTTATGAGTGCCGTGATCACGGACAGCCTGAATGTGAGCTCTGCTTTCAAATATATATGAAGCTGTCTCTACACAGGCAGTCCACTATATGAACCTGTCTCTACACAGGCAGTCGACTAGGCTCCTGGTTTTGCTACAACCAAAACGACAGAGTTGTTTGAATGAAATGAATGAATGAAATTAAAAGTTTAGTAATCTGCTTGATCATGTAAACTTTTATTGGCTTGATAGGCAGAAAGCAAGTCATCAAAACAGAGAAAGGAACAGGTGTCTTTTAGTAAGCTTACAGTAGGAGCGTTAGACCTTAAAAGAGAAATCTGTGATTTTTCACATAGATCTCAGTTTCTCAAGGCCACCGAGTAACTATTAGTATGGAAAAAAACAAAACACGGTTTCACCTAGCTCAAGCTGCTACAACCAGCAGCTAACGCAGCCAGGCAGCTACACTCTGGGGGCATGTCTGTGAGCCCCCAGGTACATGCCCCCAGAGTGTAGCGCTGTACCTGTCTGACTGCTTTAGCTATTGGCTGTAGCAACTCGAGCTAGGTAAAGCCGATTATTTTAGTTTTTTTTTTCATACCGACAGTACTCGGTGACCTCGAGAAATGGAGATCTATGTGAAAACTCACCGTATTTCTCCTTTAAGTTCTAGGGTATTTACTGAATATAATTCCATAATACTGATATATAATAGAAAGTGACTCAGCTGTGGTATGCAGCTCAACCTAGAGAGAGAGAGAAAGAGAGAGAGAGAGAGAGAGAGAGAGAGAGGGAGAGAGAGAGAGAGAGAGAGAGAGAGGTTTAAATTTGGGTTGCATATGATATATCATTGACGGTGTTATGTGTGTATTGTTCTTGTGAAATGTACAACAGATGAAAATTTTGGCACAGCAAAGCTCAAAGGATGCTAAAAAACATGCTTTTCATTGTAGGCGTACTCAGAACTCTGTTGACCTACTCTTACGTTTAATGAACATTTTCAGCATTCTTATTTTTGTTTTGTTTTTGAAGGGTTTTGGCCTCAAGAGGTTTAATTAGATAATGGGCTTCCTCAAAACGATTCATTGCGAAATACTCTTTTAGCAACAATATGCCATATAAAAAGAAACAACATGGCTGTATAACAATTCATCTGGTATATATTTAGCATCACTCAACCTTGACAACCATGCACATGCATTATACTGAATGATATTCCTTATAAATTATGCAAGTGGAAATTGCCTACAGTAATCTTCCATAATGAGTTTTCATGTGTGTGTGTGTGTGTGTGTGTGTGTGTGTTGTTTGGGTTTGGAGGAAAGAGCAGGCCTGTGAGGACATCTGGACCACACCACTACATGATGCTGAAACAGTTGGGTTAGGACAGTCAGGCGTTTTTTTTCTGAATAGATAATCTGCAACTTAGGAAAATCTAAAACCCATTTTTTGTGTAGCATTCAATGGCTATTGATCTCTGGAACTGGATAGAGAACTGAACTGTCTGCTGTAGTCTCATTACAGTATGTGCATGTAGTGTGTGCATTTTATTGTTAAATGTGCTATGCAATGCACTTACTTGCATTCTTCTTCTTCTTCTTTTGCATCATCATCCTCATCATCATCATCTTCTTCCTCTTTCTCCCCATTCTTAACCTCCATTTCCTCCTCCTTCTCTATAATTGTCTGTGCATGTTATGCAATATTTCCCAGGTACAATGTGATTAGTATGTGCCAGTGAACAGAACAGAGTGTTTTAAATAAATACTGCATCGTGTCCCTAAACCACCTCACAAGACATACAATGTTTCTCCCATAGGAGCGTCCCTGAAACTTTATGACGCCTGTGCATTATTTAATGCTACATGACCTTTCAGTGTTGTTTTTATGCTTTCCACCGGCTTGACATTTAAATGAATGAAATGGCATACCGTGTATTATGGCTAATACACTTTATGCATGTGAAGCATTACCGTTTAGGGGATGCTTAGTTCCCTTATCCATGCATGAATGATCAAATCAATGAGCCATCTCTTAGTTTCATCTGATAATTACTGTATACAAATAGCTTCTACTTATAGACACAGGTATTTGTCTATAAGCACAGTCTTTTAGCACACAAGCTCTCTGGGCATGTCCCCATGGTGCACTATAGGTTGAGCTATAGGAATGAGCATAGCATAGTGTCTAGGTGGGAACCGGATCCCTGCTGGTGACAGTAACACTTCAAATATTTCCACGGGAATGGTTCTCAATCATAAGGAAACTGACATATGGTGGAACAGTAAAACCCTTCTGGCAGTTGACTCTCATGTGGATGAGGGCCAGATCGCTGGCGTGTGTTCTCTGAGAGCCATGCAAGCTCCACACAGTTTGACTCCTTCGTGAGAAGATGACACTTAGTCAGTCCTAACCCTTGCAGTGACTGACTACTGACTGGAGTGTGCTCAGTTCCCTTCTCCGTAGGCTTCTGCAGGGTGACGACCCACTCTACAGCGTTTGAGTCCTCAGTGTGAAGTCAAACATGACACTTCCACCTGTGTAAGTACTGAGTAGAGACTGGATCTTACTGTACTCCCACTCTCATAGATCTTGTCTTTGGCGAGCCACCCAGTAATGTTTGTGGCGAGCGTTGGCACCTCTCTGTTGGTCTTGGTATCTTGCCAGCAGGCAGCAGCAGCGAGTGAGGCCAGACTTGTCAGGAGAAATGAAGGCAGCTCAACTCTCGCCGGTGACGGTCGAGGCACAAGAACAGGAGAAGACACTGACACGTTGAAACTGACAAAGGTGTTAAAAACAAGCTCGCGCCCAGGCGGTTAGGGGCCAAGGAAATGTCAATTTGCTTTGGAGGGCTTGATAAACTAGAGGAGGGCCTGAGGAGCTTTTTCAGTTTGTATTTTTACTTTTTTATTTAGGGCTGTACTAGCACACTCCTTTTTTCTGGAGTTTATTTAGTGAGTGTGGATACCAGAGGGATAATCTTGTTGCCAAGTGTCAAGCGGTCTCTTCAGGGTAGACTCAGGCAGCTTGTCATGTGTATGTTATGTCAGTGTAACAAAACAAAACAAAAAAACAACTTTTTCTTTTATCAGGACAGGGAGCTTGCTCAAGACCAGATGAAAAAGTTTATATTCTGACAGAACTAAACTCTCTACTGACTCTGTTTTGAATGGCAGGAAAGCTGACCCATCTTGACACACTGTCTTTGTCAAATCATAGCTCCTAGCCAGTTTGTCCGACCATACGAAAATAAGGAACTCTTCAGTTCACCTAATAAAGATTTAAGAGATTTCTAAAACTCTTTTCAAAACATTTCAATGTCAGTGTGATGTTTTGACTTGGATGTTTTTGTCTTTTAAGTTTCTATATACAACACTTATCCTGAAGCTAATAAGCTCACAATTGAGTGAATGTGTTTGCATCTTTCTGTTCAACAATCTCCTTGAAGTAAGTTTCTTTATACCACAGTGTCAACATCAAATACATTTTACTTCAATGGTCAAACCATCAGAAGTTCAAACTGAGGTGATGAGCAAGTTTTTCTACAAAGTGAATGAAAGGAGAGCCTGAGGGGGTGTTTGTCAGTTTTATTTTTATTTGATCTGTATATTGGAAAATACTTTTGTCAATGTATTTTGCATCAGGATCCCTGGCTGAGTAAATTCTATGTAATGTAACCTGTGAAACTGCTTCCTGATTGGACCCGGGGCAAACAAGATGCAATGTGACAGGTGCACGCTCAGTAGTCCATGCACCTCTCATGTTTATAATGTAGCTTGCATTATTATTTTTGTTGTTTATCAAGGTCATTTTGATGAGACCTTTTCATTTCCAAGCAAGTGCTAATTTGTATGCACCTTGAGGCAAGCTATTCAAGTTTATCATCATAGATGTCGTCTCATGCATGTCAATAGCCTTCATGACAAGCACACAAAGGTGTTCCATCCCATCCTGATTCTCTTCCCTTTTATTCATGTTTGTACTTGCACAGATACTGCACAGTGTCTGTTTTAGAGTGTGCTGTGTGCAAATGCAGTAGATTAATATTTCCTGAGAAGCAGCCCAACCCCCCCCCCCCCCCCCCCCCCAACACACACACCCCCTGCAGGCTGTCCCCTGTGTCATTTTTGTTTTTTGTCTATCCAGTGTATCTCTCCAGGGGCATGGTCATAAGATATACAGAGGCATATTAAATGGCATCATTTCACATGTGTTGCTTGTTTTTTTTTTTTTCAACCCCAGATTGGAAATCGGGAGGGAGAGGAAAGAGATGGGGGAGAAAGAGAGAGAGAGGGAAAAGAAGAGAGATAGAGAGTGGGAGAGGGAGAAGAAAAAAAAAAATATTGGTTCCACCTGCCAGCTCTGGCTTGCGGGCGGAAAGCAATTCTGTTCCACCCTCGAAACCAATCCCGAATTATTTATTTATTTGCACCGCTTGTCCTGAGACCACCAACATGTTTTCAACGGCTCAGTTCCACAGAGGGGCTCCTGCGAGCTCACAAACAGCTGAGAAGCACAACAGTCCCCCACGATGGGGAGACTCTCGTTTTTTACACTGGACCCTGGCGCCCGCACCAGCACCGAGACCGTCTTCATCCTCATCCTCCTCCCCACCGCACCACCCGCAGGCAGGCCAGCACGCACAGCTTGCTGTGGGAGACACTGGAGGAACCAGCGCAGTGGGCCACTAATAGAAAGTTACCTGGGAAATAAAACGCTAGTGTTTTTGTTTGGTAACACTTGACAGTATCGACATAAGAGTGACATGACACTGTCATGAACACATGACACAGTCATGACACATGAAACCTAACACTAACACTAATCCTAACCCCAACCCTAACTATAACTCTAAACCTAACCCTAACTTGTTATGACAAAAACCGAATGTCACTTAATAACAGAAGCATTGTCATAAACGTTTATGACTTGTTTATGACACGTTCATGACAGTGTCATGTCACTCTTATGTCGACACTGTCAAGTAAAGTGTAACCTTTTAATCCGTGATAAGGTTTCTGCTCCCCAAACAAGTCAGATATTACTTTTCAGTGTCATTTCATGCACTGGCTGTGTTATTTAGCGTGAACACATGCACATTGCATTTTCCTTTCTACCTTAAATCACCATGAGAACAATTATACATGGTACTGCAAAAGGTACAGTAATCAGACATGTACGGTGGGTTTGTTTGTTTGTTTGTTTGTTTGTAAGTGTGTGTAGTCCTGTACGAATAGGCAGGGGAATTTCATATGAACCCCATGTAACACCAACAATAAAAGGCCATAGTTAAGCAGGTGGCCACTGGGAGGAGATAGGAGTTGTTGTGAGACCTGGGAATGACAGTGTGGTGCGAAATGCAGCAGGTTGTATTCAGTGGTTTGATAAAAGCTTTAATTAACACCACATCTCCCCAAACACAGACACAACACAGCACACCACACCACCGTGTGAGAGCTCCCCTGCATCAGGGAATAATTAAAGGTCCTTCTAGAACAGGATACAAGATACAGATGTGTGTGTGTGTGTGTGTGTGTGTGTGTGTGTGTGTGTGTGTGTGTGTGTTTGAGTGTGGTACCTTATCTTCAACTCACATGCCTGCAAACACACACAGGTGCACACTGCTCTCTCTTACACACACACACACACACACACACATAGACACACACTGCACACACATGCAAATATAAGGCAACACATACATGTCTGGCCCTGCACACATTGAAAATAAGCATACTGAAACACACACATACACATACTGTAAGTGGGATGCCATTATGAACACACACACACACACACACACACACACACACACACACACTTACAGATTTGTCATGTTATGAATGCTTTTTATAATAAAACATAAAACATGACAGTATTACAACAATGATTACGGGTCCTGCCTCTCACCACGCCTACCTGATAAGGAGAATTACTGTGAATGCAGACCAAAATTACATTCCCGTGGAAGAACAGGAGCAATTAATCCTCACTGCAGCACATTCTGCACATGCTATTGTTAAGCACTAGATTAGATAATATATCAAATAAAGTGAGATTAGGGGGCATTGTATGCGCAGATGTTCTTTAGCACCTGAATAATACAATGCCCTGCCTTTTTACCATGATAACACCATAATTTGTTATTTTACATCTCCAAAGTTGCCTGATACGGTAACAGGGTTTGGGTGCCTGTTATCCGTACAGTAGTGGTTCACTAAAATAACTAGCATCTTTACTGAAGCTGCTCTGTGTTGCCAAGATGGTTGAATGTCTCTGCTCTGTTCCAGCTGACACTGTTTGTGTTCCTGAGGGGAAAATCCCCTGTCTTTCTGTTGCAATTCTTTTCCGCATCTCACTGAACTTGGAACTTGCTACTCCGTACCTCATGTCACATCTATGACACATTGGTGTTCATTTGCTAAGGAATTTGAAAATGGCTCAGAAGTTGTTCTTGTATTGTAGGGTTCATTGTGTACCCTCCTGGAATCCAACCCCTTTGTTTCAGAGTGTGTCAACATGGGGCAGTTGGGTTTATCCTTAGTCATGTGACTACATGCCTGTCCACACTTATCATGCAATTATCTGAAAGCATTTAGAAGATACAGCATGTGTCACCATCTTGTCCTGAAAATGGTCTTAATGGCTGCAATGCATCGGTGTGGTTTTAATGGTCAGTATGGAGCTGTCAGTCTTGGTCTACTACTTAGAATGCAACAGGCGACTGAGTGGAGAGCAATTATGTAAATGTTTTTTTTTTTAAATATACATTATGCAAATTAACTATTTATACATTTTTACAATAACATGCATTTACTTCAGGGTGACTTCCTTAAAACCCAATCATGAGGTAACGTAGCCATTCAGTCCCCAACCTATACCCAAACTTAGTGTCACTCTATCCATAGCAGACTTAGGTCTGAGACCTCGTTTTTTAAAAGGATATTTGTCAACAACTGTAGGATCTCAGATGAGTCAGTTAAGGCAGTGTTAGTCTTCACAAAGGGCTTGGGTCATGGATTATGGTCCTTTGCCATCGATATCGGATGTGTTTGGTCTGTCGTGGTTACTTTAGAAGACATAGCAAAGCCCATTGGAGTCCTCAGGGGAATATGGTACCAGTCACTGAGACACTTTCACCAGGATGATAATGGCCAAGAAAAAAAGATATTCTCTTCTCTTTTTTATGGAGTTTATTCAATGGTGCTTTGCTGCACACAGCCAACAGACCCCATCAATGAACACAACGAGAAGCTGCAGTTATTATAAAACAGAAACATATTTAATTTTTATTTATTATAATTTATTATTATTTATTTATTAGAATTTATTAGAATTTTTAGTTATTATGAAACAAAACATAACACTGGTTGCTATTTTATTTTAATAAGAATTTCACGTAAAATGAAAGTATGTTTAAAAATAAATATAAAAACATTTGTTGTTGTTGATTACATTGACATCATTCAGTTATTTTAATTTTGTTGGATTCCTTTGTTGCATTATTAGCTGCTTGTGACTGCTTGCATGCTTTCTTGATTGACTGATTGATTTATTGATGTATTGGTTGATCACAATGATCTTTCTAATCATTCACTTCAAATCAGTTCATCCTGGTAATAACCAGCTAAGCTGTTGCATCTGTGGGAGTACATATCTGATTCACACACAGTGTACAGAGGCGTCTGTCTTCTGTATCCTCAGCAGAGACACAAAGGTAAATAAAACAGAGAATCAAAATAAGGAAAACAATATCAAAATCTCCCAGCATCTCACTGTGGTCCCACTTGGCTCAGCCTACACAACAAATTGCATTTTATATTCCACCAAATCCTTGCAGTTCACCCACTGACTACGTGAGATTAAACAAAAGAGCATTCTCTGTGGTTTGAACCCAGACAGGCCTGTTCTCTCACTCTATTTCACACTATCTCTCTCTATTTTTCTCTCTTAGTTTATATATATGGTAACCAGACTCACCTACCTCTCTCATTCTCTCTCTCATTCTCTCTATCTATCTCTTTCAATTTTTCCTCCTCCTTTTTCTCTGCCTAGGTATGATGACCAAACCCACGTATCTCTCTCCCTCCCTCCTTTCTCTCTTTTCCTGTCTTATCCCTCCCTCTCTCTGTCTTTCCCTCTCTCTTCCCCTCCCTCCCTCTCTCTCTCCCTCTCTCTGAAGCGCTGGCGGTGCCCATAGAGGAGCATCTGTTCCCTGCGGGTCTGTCCTCCCACTGTTTTCTTTATTTATGAACAGGGTCGCACTGCTCCTACACAGACATCCGGCTACACACACACACACACGCACACACACACACACACACACACCATTACAGCCTCTTCATGCTCTCTACTCACAGAGAACCACCCCCCCCCACACGCACACACGCATGCATGCACACGTACACACACACACACACACGCACGTACGCACGCACACACAGACATGCGCACACACACACACACACATGCAATTGAGAAAAAAAAAATATATATAAATATATGTATATATAAAATATATATATATGTAAATGCTGATGTAGAGTGCCTCTGTGGGACTTGAGGAAAGTGGATGTGTCTGTAATTAAAGTGTATGAGAAGAAGCGGGGGTCGCACCACAGGGCCATTGGAAGCTGTCATCATTTATAGCCACGGAGCTGATACACCTCACACACTGCTAGCCGCTAACGCTAGCACTGCCGCCACCGCCACCACCTCCACTGTCTTGCATAATTCTGTGACAGTTCCTGGCCAAGTGCTCACTACTTACTCAGTCTCACTAGCGCAAGAAAAGCAAATGAAATTGCACCGAAGAGAGAGAATTGGTCCCACTCTCCATTCCCTGATCGTTCGTTCTATTTTTGCATTACATTTCCTGTATGATATTTATATATTTTATATTCTGTTTCTATAATGTAAAGGAGTGATGTATGTATGTATGTATGTATGTATGTATGTATGTATGTATATGCATTGTGTATATGAAATTATGTATGTGTGCAGGGTTTGCGTGTGCATGTGTGTGTGTTTGTGTGTGTGTGTGTGTGGTTCCATTTTATATCACCATATGAAAGGTATTGTGGCAAGGCTGACCTGCAGCTCTAGCACACATGCCCAGAAGCGGGTGTTCTCATCGACGCAGCTTCCTCTTGGCAGAACAATGCCAAGGGGCAGTGTAAAAATGTGTACGCTAGGCACTGGGGCAGTCTACTGTACGCTAGGCATTGGGGCAATCTACTGTACGCTAGGCATTGGGGCAGTTCAGTGCCGGCCCGAGCCTTTTGGGGGCCCTAAGCAGAATTTGATTTGGGGGCCCCCTCCCACAACGCGGAATCACCTGTGCTTGGCGATAATTGACAACTTCACACTATAATGTTATATTATAAATGAATACAGTGAGGTTATGTATTAATACAGTGACTGATCATGAACTACTGTCCCCCTGTAAAACACACCGTAAAAAGGCCTTAATATGGCAGCATGCAGGTCACCATTTGTCAGATTATGGGCCAATTGGTCAAGGAGCCGCGGACAGAAAAAGAAAACAAACATTTCTGCAATTAGTAGGAAATACTTGTTAATTTGGTGTCATCAAACATAGAGGCATAGAATTAAAGCAACACTAAAGAACTTTCCCTCTGTGTCCAGACAAGGTAGAATATTTTGCATGACTTATAAAAGCACGATGTATTGCGACATCAGATGCAAGTCAAATTTGTAGTTTCTTATGTCTCATTCCATCGAACTACAGATCCGCTACCCGATCTGGCAAACTTACATAGTGCGGTTATAGCCGATAGAGGGCCGCGAAGCGAAAGCAGAAATGCCGTTCACCCTGTTACAAGTTGATGAACCACTTAAACAATTTTGGAAACATTATTTTAAGGTATAAAAAACTCTTTGGTGTTGCTTTAAGTCGTGGTATGAGCGTTTATTCAATGCATCTGTGTGCACGTTGGTAGCAAAGCTAAGCTTCAACCTATTGGAAGGCTAATTATGAAATGACATTTAATAGAACGACATGGATTTATGCAACTTCCATAAAAAACAGAGCAAAGACTATATAAAACACTGTTTGGCATTAAGTATTAAAGTCAGCCAAAAGCTATTAATTAGTCTTAGTTAAAGATAGTTAAAGATCTCCAGATCAGTGATTTACGCATGATCTGATCCGCCATTTACCATTCACACAAGCTGGTATTGTATCTCCTGAATCCTTACATTCAGGCATTCAAATTAAATGTAATTAAATAACATATAAATATTCTATCAGTGTATGATGCTTGCATGAGGGAAACATCCCAAAACAACGGCACCCATATAACTGCTGTTGTTTTGAGAAGTATTTCTCATGCAAGCATCATGCAACAATGCAAAAACAATGAAACTATTGTAGGCCTAATTATATTTTACATTAGTAAAGCAGTACTCTGATGTGCATGTTTTCACAAACTTTTGTGAACAATCTTAGCACTTTAAACATTGACTGTTTTGAAGTGCATACATAGCAATATAGTATAAAAATAATAATAATTGTGATATCATTATGATAATTTAATGGGGGGTGGGAGGAGGGGGTGGGTTCATGTAGGTGGGCCCTATGACCCCAAAGTATGCCTTGACTGGGCCTCAGGTCAAAGAAGTTTGAGAAAGGCTGATGTAGACGACAAAGCAGCAAGGAGGCATCATATCATTTAAACAAGTTTTATGACAAGGTCGGTGAGGATGGGAAAAAACTTACAGTTGTGCAAACTTTGCCCGCACTTCAGTCACAGTCATTATTCATTTAATCATTAAATAAAATACAGTACACGTCTTGGTTCAATAGGTTACGTGCAGTCATTTTAATATGTTTTAATAAACATTGAACCAGTCCGGCCCTCAGCTTGTAGCAAATTTTTTTTTTTGGCCCTCTAATGTATTTGACTTTGACATCCCTGTATTAGATCATGACAGTTAGCTAGCTACCTCAAGCACAAAACATACTGTAAATAATCATGCAAACATACCTGTATCTTGCTCGTTTTTCTCCTCCTCTGTCATTTTCTTCTTTCTGTTTTCGGCACCAGAGGGATACGTCCTTTTTTGTGACTTGTCTTAACATTACTGTCTCTTCCGATTTTTGAACTTGATGCAGTGTCTGCACGAATTGTCTATGCGCATGACTCAAAGGCTGGCAGACACAGTAACGGTAGGCAGGTATATTGATCATGAAATCAGAATTTTCTTGTTTTGAATTATTAATTGTTTCATTTATTCATTCATTGATGTCACTTGTTTATACGATGTTTACGTTATTTATTATGTAAAAAAAAAGAAGGCTTTTTCTATTTCGTACCGACAGTACTCGGTGACCTCGAGAAAGAGAGATCTATGTGAACAATCGCTGGAATTTTCCTTAAAGGTATATGGTTCCACTGACCTTTACATGTTTCATTGAGAGCTCAAGCCTTATATTCTGGGTAATCTTTATGGTTCTTTCTTGTAGTTGTTATTATGTAATGCATAGTCTGTCATTTATCAAAAGAAGAGTCAGAACTGATATTTTTATTTTCCTCCAGAAGTGAATTAGAAGCTGGCGGGTCTGACCACAGCTTTCCTGGGCTATTTGTTTTTAGCTGCACAGATTATCAGCAAACTACCTGTTGACACTCTAACTACAAATGCATGGTTTAAGTTAAGGTTGGAGGTTGGATATGGTTTAGGTGATGATTAGTAACTATTCAATAACTATTTTACATACTGAACTTGAATCTTAACAGATGACCTGTTTAGTCTCTGTGGTTGGACTATCTAAATAAAGTGTTACAGACCTCTCTTATTTGGGCTCTGTGTTTCATTTTGTCCTTTGTGAGTTTATGCTTTATAATTGCTACTTACTTGCCACCTTCCCCCTGCATGGGTCCTGCATAACCCCATAATATTCCACTTCTGACAGTGGTGTGACTCTTAATCTCCTCTTAAGTGTGTGAACTTTGCCGGAGGGAATTTATTAATCGCAGTGCAGTGTGCTGTTTTCGAAATCTCATATAATTCCGCTCAGTGTGAAGTTCTAGACTATGCTGTATTCTAGATCTCCTGTAGACCTATAGGCAGACCTATGTATTCTCACGTCTCAGTAGGCCTACTTATGTTCAGGTGGTGAGAGGCTTTCTAATGGCAGTAAATTAATGGTTGTTTTGTTTGTTTTCGTATTGCTGGTAATGGCAAGAGTCTTATACCCCTCATTGACATATAAAAAGCAAACACAGACAAAGACATTTATTTTTTTAGATTTTTGCCACTGTTATTTGTTCGGTTGAATAGCCTGTGGCCTAGTCTCATTGTAATACGTGGTTCCCCCAACCTGTCACAGTGTAGAAGTTCAGCAGCACACTGGCTAACCACTAACGGCCATTTACAAACCCCACCTCTCCCTTGGACAGGGTAAATCTGTATTACCAGGAAAGCAAACATCTGTCCTGTTAACCACACATACACTAGCATGCTCCAGGTGACCTTTAAAATCAGTAGGTCTGTCTCTCTCTCTCTCTCTCTGTGTCTGTGTCTGTGTCTGTGTGTGTGTGTGTGTCTGTGTGTGTGTGTGTGTGTGTGTGTGTGTGTGTGTGTGTGTGTGTGTGTGTGTATGCGTCTGTGTCTGTATATGTGTGTGTGTGTGTGTGTGTCTGTGTCTGTCTGTGTTTGTATGTGTGTGTGTGTATGTGTGTGTGTGTGTGTGTGTATGTGTACTCTATGTGTGTGGGGAGGGGATTGATTCCACCGTAAACTAAGTCTGGTGAGGCATTCAGCTGTGTGTGGCGATGGAGCCTGCAGTGCAGCCCAGAGAGAGGCTAGCGGAATAGACATGTTTACTGACATGCCAGCTGCGGAGTGAAGCAGCACAGTGTGCAGCATTCATCACTCTCCACACAACCAGCTGGGAAGGCACAGACCAGCACCATTCAGCAATCAGCATCCAGCGTACAGTATAGGCTACTCTAGAATATACTATTATAACATTTAATGTATAAGAAAAGATAATATATTGTCTTATGCATAGCATATACTGTACCCTCACATTTTAGATGCATGGAAGCATTGAAGCTTCCAGATAATCTCCACTCTCATAATGTTATCAAAAGTTTTTTTCAGTATATAACATTTACTGACTGATTCATTTCATGTTCATCTTACAGATAAGCAGCTGTGTGTATGTATGTGTGTGTGTGTGCGTGTGCGCGTGTGTGTGAGTGTGTGTGTGTGTGTGTGTGTGTGTCTGTGTGTGTGTGTGTACTGTATGTGTGTGTGATGGGTTGGGGTGGAAGTGTCTCAGAAGTCTTAATGGTCATCTGACCTGCCTATTGACTGGCTTCTGTTTAATTCCAGCTTGTCTTGGGCTCTACGTCAGAGTGTCCTCATGTTAGACACTGGGACCCCGTGTCATCCCTGCAAAGCGCCTCTCCAGCTCATAGAACCGCAGCCTTTTATCACTAAGGGGGGAGAATAGGCATGCTATAGGCAGGCAAATGTTTTCTGTGACTGACTAGGTAAGTGCTATGTGGCTTATAGTAGGCTTCGCAAGCCTTAACAAATCACACTGCAACGGGAGAGAAATAATATGTATATTCTAGCTGCATTCACCAAATTGACCCCTTAGCTGGAGAACAGTAAAGAGCTCTCTCTACCTCTTTCCCTCCCGCCGCTCTCTCTCTCTCTCTCTCTCTCTCTCTCTCTCTCAAATTTCAAATTCAAAAGAGGCTTTATTGCCATGACCATACTGTTGTACAGTGTGTCCGAAGCATCTCTCTCTCTTTCTACCTCCTTCCCTCCCTCCCTTCTGTCTCTCCCTCCATTACATCTCCCTCTCTTTCTCTCTCTCTCTCTCTCCATCTCTCCAGGGTTGGGTGACCTTACTCCATGGGCAAGGGAAGTAGAAGTGGCTGGGTTCATCCCTGTGGAGAAATGCTCTGAGAGAAAAAAAAGGGTTTAGGTAACCTCATCAATCACGCTCGCTCGATCAGAGGGGAGAAATACATTTATTTTGTAGGTCCAACCCTTTGATGATGAGGAGGAGCTTCTTCTGGTTTTACACACATACAAACATCACACTATTCTCTCTCTCTCTTTCTCTCTTTCTCTCTCACCTCTGCTGTGAGATCTGAAGGGAGTAGAGCCCAGAAAATGCCTTTGGGGTAAAAATAAAACCCAAAAAACAAAAACAAAGATCAAGTCAAACAACAACTGTCGCAAAAAAGCATGGAGTATGGTCAGAAAGTTTAAATGCACACTGTTTGTGGACTCTCTGGTAGCTTGACCTTCTGGTGGTTTTAGGTTGCCAAGTAGCATGCTCTCAAGTTCTTAACATCCATTTGTCACTTTAACTTATCACTTCAAACAGCACTTAGAATTACCAATGTGTTGGGATTAAGCTATATTTGGCCTTGTTTATATGCATATATTTCCAAGTAATTATACTAAAAGCAAACAGAAAAAACATGTGAAAAGATGTGTTTCTTAAGAAGCCTTTTTTTTTGTTTGTGCATGAGGGCCCACTTTAATTGGTTAGAAGGTAAACCAAGAAATCTGCTCATTAGATTGTGTCACATGAAAAATGTATAACTACATATTTATGTAGGAAGGTATAATATTTCCTCTAAACTGTAGCATGGGACTATTATACTCAATACTAGCATAAAATGGGTTTCTATCTCAGTATACATGTTTTTTTTTTTTATTAACATAACACCTCTACAGTCCACATGACTTACTAAAACACAAGCCAATGTCTAGAATACCAAAATGATCTTAATAATCAAAGAATTGGATAATACGTCCCATCTGTTTTTTTTTGTTTTTTTTAAGAGAGCTTGTGTAGTTTATGATACATAATCATCCAATAAAATGCAAATTAGTGTGTGTAACGGGCACAGTCAGTGGTGTTATCAATTCGAAGATTTCAGTTTCCTGAGACTCTGGTGGCATGCCTTGCATGTAAACCGTGTTTGGGAGCAGCTGCCTGCCAACTTCCTCTATAAAGCAGAACCCTAATAGAGGGGTTTGATTCTAGATCGCCCCAGCTCACACTCATGCCAAGCTGCTGATGAACATTCCTTTACCGACTAGTAGGTGTCAGTTGAGGTGTGATCTGACCTGAAATTAGCGTGTGACAACACTGATGAATGCAGCACTAGTGCAGTATGCTATGCTGTGTCTGAATCACATTCAGAGAAATAACATACTAACACATTGCTCTTGATTTGCACCAATGCCAGTGATTTTTGTTTTTGTTTTTTTGTTGTTGTTGTTAAGTGTGGGAAAAGAGCAGACATAACCGCCTCTCAACCCCTAGGGCCGGTTGCACCAACAGGGCTTATCCTGGTGTTAAGCTACGTCGGTCTTAACTCAGCGTTCTAAGTCCAACCTGACAGATCCACTGCACCACCTACGCTTAAGCCTTTCTCTTGCTAAGACTGGGAGTAAATCTTACGCCTATTCAGTATCAGGCCTAAGATCAAATTGTAAGCACTTTCAGACATGCTCTGGCACTTCTCACAGTCGTTTCTACAGCACAGACTACACTGTCAACATTCTCATGCTTGTTTATTAGCAAGCTAGCACTCATTTTAGCTAGACGCTTGACTATCACAGCTAGGCAGTACTTTAACAGTGGCTTTGACGGGATCAATCACTGATAAAAAAAAAAAAAACTTTAATAACAAGATTCTTTATGAAGAAGACAATAAGATTCTTATTGCACATTCCTAATAGGATAAACATACACTTGGAAACACTTTAAAAACATCTATGTATCTAGCCCATCCTGTCAGCCTACTTTTGTCTGCATAAAATAAACTAAGCTAACATTACGTTTGCTAGAAATAATTGCCTACCTGTTATACATCCTAGAATTAACATAGTCGGATGAATAACGTTATTTGGGATCATATTCTATGGGTGTTATGGTATGGCCTATGGGTTATATTTTGGGGGTGGAATCCGGGAAATCTCCCTTAATTCCAATGCTCAATGTTGACAGCTATACCCTCAAGACTGGTCTTAACAAAGACCAACTTAGCAAAGACCAGTTGGTGCAAACGGCCCCTGGTAATAAGCAGCGTTGCTCTTTAGAGGTGCTCTCACCCCAGTGTACACAACAGGGGCACGGACGAGCCCCAGGGCAGTGTGCACACACAGGCTTAAGATAATAGCTTTGGACACACTCAATCAATGGCCGTCTAAAATGAAGCTCTTGGAGGATCTGTCTGTGCAAATAAAGGGTGCATCACCTCAGACAAACAGCCCTCAGACTGACAAGCCTCCGTCCGTCTGGCTGCCTGTGCTAGAGAGAGCTAGACACGTTTATTTGATTTGCCCTTGTCCTTTCTTCTCTGTTCTCTACACCTTCCTTCATTCTCTGTAGATTGCAGTGGTGCTGATTATGTGGGCAGTGTTCTGACAATTGGGTGCGATTGCAGTCTGTGGCAGAGTACAATTAGATTTTGTCCAGCACCCTGTGGCTCAGTAACTTTGTGGAGCCGACTCAGTGGCCCTTTGCTGGGCAATGGCTGTGTTGACTGCAGCGACTGAGATGCCTCCATCACCACTGGCAGCAAAGTTGAACAGAAAAGGCACATTTTCATTTCATGTCTGCGTGTAAAGAAATGTCTATGTCTGAGTGAATGTGTGTGTAATTGTGTTTCTTTGTGAAAAGTGACTGTGTGTGTGTGTGTTAGTGAGTGTATGTATGTTGTTGTAGGTGTGTCTTTTTGTGTGTGTGTGTGTGTGTGTGTGTGTGTGAGAGAGAGAGAGAGAGAGAGAGAGACTTTTGACCTAAAACCCCTTTATTGAACCATTGCATGGATCAAAACCACCTTAAAAACACCTACAGTGAGTGTACCCCCCCCCCCCAGTCCTCATGGCATACCCACATATCACCACATAAATACCAAGGTCCCATCAATAATGAAGACCAGACCCGAGAGAGAGAGAGAGAGAGAGAGAGAGAGAGAGAGAGAGAGAGAGAGAGAGAGAGAGAGTAGTAAGGTGTGCATGTGTGCATGTGACTAGTCCATCTCTCTTTGCTACAGGGCCAGGCAGCCTCCATCAGTGCGAGGCAGCCGATATACACATGTGAGCAGGAGACGAGGCATGGGGAGGCGGAGACAGGGCAGCAGTGAAGGATGGCCCAGTGTGATGGTGTCGGGACTGTACACTACATAAGAGAGACAAGGAGAGAGGGGGAGAGAGAGAGAGGGAGAGAGAGAGGCAGATAGAGGGGGAGAGAGATGGAGAGAGAGAGGGAGAGGCAGAGAGAGGGAGAGAGAGAGAGATAGAGGGGGAGAGAGACAGAGAGAGGGAGAGAGAGAGACAGATAGAGGGAGAGAGAGAGGTAAAGGGACAAATGGGAAACAAGAGCCTTGTTTCAAACACCAAAAAACAAAAGATAGAAAAGGGAACGCCTACACAAGCTCCTCTATCTTATGTGACAGCAATAATTGAGAAATGTGTTGGAGGACGCCTGCGTCCCTGGCATTAGTGTGTGAGTGTGTGTGTGTGTGTGTGTGTGTGTGTGTGTGTGTGTGTGTGTGTGTGTGCACCAGTGTGCTTGTGTTTGTGTGTTTCTTTGCGTCAGTTTGTGTAATTGTGGGTTTATATTTGTGTGTCTTTGTTTGCACACAACTATGTGTGTGTGTGTGTGTGTGTGTGTGTGTAGGAGAGAAAGAGAGGGAGAGAGAGATTCCATGTTGGAGCAGACAGCCGATGCCTGCCAGTGGGAAAAAGGACAACATAACAAGAAACGGGGGAGGAAAGAGACAGAGAAGAAGAAAGCAGCAAAGAAAGAAAGAAAGAAATCACAGCATGCCACAAAAAACACTCTCTCTCTCTCCCTCTCTCTCTCTCTCTCTCTCTCTCTCTCTTAGCACGCCGCTCTTATCGACCCCTGGATGACAGTGTTGGGGCCGCAGAATGTTTGATACTGTCACCCAGAAATCTCCTTTAAAAGGGAGGGATCGGAGGCGGTGTGGAAGCATCACGATGATTTCAGCGGTCAACTGAGACACAAAGTGAAGCCCATTCCATGGCCACGTCATGTGTCTAGCCGCAGCTTTCTGCCATTGCGCCTCTGTGCTTTCACACTACCGCACTGTGCCATTGCTGATGAGGCTTCTTTTTTTTTTTATGAATGTTGCTAAAATGTCATGTGTGCCAGCTGACAATGGGAAGTTAATAATTTTGCATATGACTTTCCACAATTCATTTCCATTCCATTTTCTATGTTCAGCTCCACAGAGTTCACAATTTACACACACACACACACACACACACACACACACACACCACATCACTATACGCAAAGACAGCCAACATGCCCAGCATCTGTAGTCACACTTTGCTGGTTCCTGCATGGCGTCTGGAAAATTTATATTTGTAAAGAAAATGTCAAATTGAGCAATGTGTCAATGTAATATAATGTAGCAATGTCGTTTACAAGTTGGCCTTGAATGCTAGATGACTAGAGGTTACTTTTTTTTGCATAATCGGATTTTTGTATAATCACAAGGTCTTCAAATAGAGGCAGTTAAAAGTTTAATCATGTTAAATCAATAAATAAAAGACATTATTCACACACACACACACACACACACACACACACACACACACACACACACACACACACACTGTTGACCAAAGCTGAGCACTACAAATCGGAGTATATGTATGATTTTTAGATGTGCATGTCACATACCCTCTCTTACATGCTAGATGAAGTCCTCATCTCCACTATAAAATCCTCTCTCAGAATCACCTTGGTCCCTCAACATATCAAATCCTAGAGTAAACAAACAATCCTAAAGTAAACAAATAAGCATGGAACAAACAAGCACAACTCACACAATGTCATGACAGTCATGATAGTGAATAATTCCTGCATGTATGTGGCTTGGTTGTGGACTTGATGTGATCCCTTTCTGTCACTGTATCAGCAAGTAAACTACACTTTGAATAAAGGAAATATCACCCAGGGGGAGACTGCCCCATCATATGCTGTTTCACGCATGCCTGCCGTGCTCAGTGGTGGATGGATATGTGCTATGGATTGGTGTTGTTCTCTGTCTCCTGTGTGAGCAAGGCATGAATAAAATCCGGCGCCATATCGATCCCAAGCTCCTCTGCAATAAACAAGATGGCTGGCCTGGGATACACCTGAGGATCTGAAGGAATTTGTGTGTGTGTGTGTGTGTGTGTGTGTTCGTGTATGCTGGTGTGTATGTGTGCTTGTGTGTGTATATGTGTTTGTGTGGATGTGACTTTGTGTGCTTGTATGAAAGACAGTGTGATTGAATGTGTGCATCTGTGTGTGTGTGTGTGTGTGTGTGTCTGTATGTGGAGATTAAGAACTGTGATGTGTTTGAAGGCATTTCTCTACCATCCCTCCAGCCTGTGCTGGGGTGGCGTCCTAGCCAAGCACTTGGCCCAGAAAGCCCCTCTCCTTTCCCAGTGGCAGCTGCAGGAGGGGTGGGGGGGGGGGGCAGCTGGAGCTGGTGCTGGAGGTGCTAACGTCAGAGCTGGGACAAAGAGGGGTGTGAATCAGATGCAGCGGCCTCGCTGGTTGGTTATGCTAATAGCTTGAATTGATTTCATCTCGACACTTTTAATTATTTATTTTGTTTGTCACTGTGCCGGTGGTGTCAGTGGTGTGTGTGTGTGTGTGTGTGTGTATGTGTGTGTGCGTGCGTGCGTGAATGCATATGTGTGTTTGTGTGTGTGTGTGAGAGTGTGTGTTTGTACCGGTGCCTGTGTGTGTGTGTGTGTGTGTGTGTGTGTGTGTGTGCTTGTGTGTGTGTTTGTGTTTAGAGGGCATAGATTCCTGGGAACAGATGCACATACTCCACCTTCTGCATCTGGTTTCATCAATCTCATTGGCGTTCACAAGGACTTGCGCAGACCAGTGATGGGAAGCTTTGCCTGCTAGGTCTGCCTGTGACTGCAGTGTTTTGTCAATTTAAATTTGATCTAGAGCTCTACCTAAGACTGATGAAAGAAAGAAACTGGATCATGGTTCAAACTGAGCCATGTCTTCAACTCTAAGAGAAGGGGTTAACAAGTTTTACCTTGTCTTAACCAATGAGTCACTTCTAGTCTTCTGGTCTAGCTTTAAAGGCAATTGCTGATTGCTGTCTGTTCTTAGCATTGTTAGTGTCAGGGTGTGTGTGTGTGTGTGTGTGTGTGTGTGTGTGTGTGTGTGTGTGTGTGTGTGTGTGTGTGTGTGCGCGCGCGTGCATGCGTGTGTGCGTGTGTGTCTGTGTGAGTGAGTGTGTGTGTGTGTGTGTGTGTGTGCGCGCGTATGCATGGTTGTGTGTGTGTATATGTGTATGTGTGTGTTTGTGTGTGTGTGGAAGGAAGTATCTATAAAAAGAGGATTTAGACTTGAGCAGTTTGTATAAATCTTGCAGTGTATGGTGAAATGGTGATATTATACAGTATGTTTAACTGAGAAGCATGTCGTATGAGATACTAATTTGCAAACGTCTGTGCCTACAAGCAAAATTGCCTTTCTTCTTTATGATTGCAGCTGCATTAGCTCAGTTTAATCTTCTCTCTCGCGATTATGACGTCTGTAGTCTAAATCTTCTATCCTCTGAAATTCAATTATTCTGTCCTTGATCATATTCAAAAATGTAAAAAAAAAAAAAACACCAATTAATCAAGTGAAAACGGCTACTGTCAGAGAAGTGTCAATCTTGCACAGATCTTTCAAATCCCAAATAAACTTAAACTAATACATGTGCCTATAATAAAAGTGTTACTGTCTTGTTCTATTTGTGTACTATGTTTGCATATATGTGAAAAATAAATACATAACACACTAAATGTATTAATCAACCATAGCATCCATAGCTAACCACTTCATATCTCAGGTACATCGTCTTGCCATTGTAGCCAGTGAATCGTCTCTATATGTCTGAGGCTATCTGCCAAACCATATGAGCCCAGGTGATGGATGCTGTACCAATCTGTCAAAACTCGGGATCATTTTTTCCAAAGCTCTTTGATAGACAGAGTAGTTTCATTTTGACATACTACCTCCCAGTCTGTGCTGCTGCTGTCATCCATCAACACTATAAAAAAGGAACGAGTTCGGAAAAGAAAAATAAATGTTCGCCTCAGCTATGTTCCTAAAAAGTTGTCTGAAACTTCTGGCAGAAGGTGTGAACCATCAGGAGAAGCCAGACATAATTAATGTGACAGAGGAGTCACAGGCAAATAAGCTATTACATACGTATGTTACAGAGGTCGTAATTCGTCCGCTGCTCACAGCCCTCGAACCCGCCACCTCGACACACACCGGCATGGGGTTAGGGGTGTGAGGATTTACACGAGCAACTAGCACGCTAGCTCAGTTCGCCTCCTTTACATGTACATACTCACATACGTACATAAATAAGTAATGGTAAACATACATACATACTCACATACTTGAAGCAATGGTAAAGCCATTGTGTGCCATTGTATGGGTCAGATTTTTGAGTATGTGGTCAGTAACAGTTAGTGATTTGCTAGCTTCAATGAAAAAGACATATGGCGTATTGTCTTATTATGTCTCTTATCTGTAATACACTATATCCATATGTTTTTAAAATAATGCGGGTGGGCCTCAGTCACATCAACTTTCAGTACCAAATTTGAAATACAAAAACTATTTTCAGACTGAGGACTAAGACAGCATCAGGGTTACACGTGACGTTGTGAAACTAGTGAACAGGAACCTGTCACTTGCCAACAACAGCCGTAACCAATGGGAATAACCTGAGTTGTGCAGTGGCAGCCTTGAAAGACGCACACACCTGTCTAGCTCAAAGTCTTATATTATCAAGCTTATTAGCTGTAACGATAATGATAGTAATACATAAAAGAAACCGTAATTGCATCTTGCCCAAAGAGATACAGCTGGAAAACTTACATTGGGGATGTTATTCTTCCACCCAATTGAGTGGTCAATATCCATGATATTCTTCAGCCAACAACGGGCATCAACATGACACCTCAGTATTCAGAAATACGGTTTTCTATTTCCTGCCGAAGCTGCATTGTATTGATTTTAATGGCAGTAGACAGTGCTTGACGTATCCAAAGCCATGTAAAAGAAAAGAAAAGAAAACTTATATTATTTAATATTATTTAATATTAATAATTAATATTTTTTTGTCAGTCATATATTATATAGAATATCCATATTGAGTGCAGAATTGTCAACATTTCAAAATAAATATAAGTTGAAAACATATCCTAGTTAGCCTGCCGAGACTGCATTAAGTAAACAGAATGGAAGGAAGAAGAAAACCAGACAGATTTTCGGTCTAATTAATAAGGTGGATAGATAGTAGTGAATCAGAATTGTCGGTGCGTTTAAGTCATTCAATGAGCACTGAAAACATACTGGGTTTTCTATGGACCATTCAGAAAGGCCACTCCCCTTTCTCCTCCACCTCCTCCTCTCCGCCCCTTCTCTTCTTCCTTCATCCTTGTCTTTTTCCTTTCATATTTTTCCACCTAACCTGATTCAACCTGTGCAGGCTGTTTGTAAGCTATTAAACTGTGTCTGAAAGGTGGTGTTGGTGGCAGGCAGGTGTGTGTGTGTGTGTGTGTGTGTGCGCGTGTGCTTGTGCGTGTGCGCACGTGTGATTGTGTGTGCATGTGCAAGTGTGTGCGCATATGTGGGTGTGTGTGTAGGCGTGTGCTTGTGCGTGTGGGTGTGCGCGTGTGTGTGTGGCCGTGTGCGCATATGTGTGTGTGTGTGTGGGCGTGTGCTTGTGCGTGTGGGTGTGCGTGTGTGTGTGTGTGTGGCCGTGTGCGTGTGCGCATATGTGTGTGTGTGTGTGGCCGTGTGCGCATGTGTGTGTGTGTGGCAGGTAGGGAGTGCTAAGATCAAAGGTGGGAGCTTGAGGGACCAAACGGTGATCCTCGCCACATGGCGCTGCAGCCTGGGTCCTGGCCTCCTGTTCACCGCCAGATTAAGCCTGTTTGAAGTGAATGAGAGACCGGGTCTGGGCCAACGCCCGGAAGAGACACAGGAGCAGGATCTGGATCGGAACCTCATCAAGTGTGTGGATCCGCCAACCCTGATACCTTACTAGACCCTGTAATCTCACAAAGCAGAGGGCTTCAGCAGTACTTAAAGAGTCATTATGGGGTTTTGACTAAAACTAACAAGACAACTAGCTAAAAAGGCTTCCCCGGGAGATACCCACTGTGTTTCAGAGGACTTTGGTGAGAGCTGGCTGGCGAGTAGGAAGGACATGGGAGTTTTGCTTCACAATCACCATGAAGAGGAAGGGGAAGAGGAAGAGGAAGGGGAAGAGGTATTGGCAGACCTGGAGGAGTAGGTGAACAATGACTGAAGGACCACATTGATGTATCAGATGAGATTTGGGCATTGGTTGTAAAAAGTGGTTTCAGCCGTGTGACCAAGTTAATGCACAGACTGTGAAAAGATGCTTAAGCCCCCCACCCCTTTTTTTTCTTTTACACTAACGATATACAATTTTTATTTTACAATAAATACGATACGACTAACGATACACTAAAATACATCTGTAAAAAAAAAACAGACCAACACACCTATCTTTAAAAATGTTGAAATAATAATTATGTTATGTGTACTGAACACTGCAGTATTGGTTCAAATTGAATCAGATCATATAATTGTGCCAATTTGAATACATGATAAGGATTTTCTGAATAAATTTAACACACAAAGTTTAATTTGGCAAAATATTTGAGTTCTGCTCCTTTGGTGTTTGGTTGTGTGAATAGTATGTCGAGCTTAAGCAATTGAAAAAAAAAGAAAAAGGACTAATATTTATCAAGGAATCCTCACTTATCCTCACTGTGTTGCTAAGCTTGGCAGGCATCTATCAGTGCTGAATATTCATTTGTGTGGTGTTGGGGTGTTTTATATTTATTGTGTAGTCCGCACCATTGAGGTGTTTGTTTATACAAGATAATTATTCCTCTAAGCTGCCATCAGTGTCAGTAGATTTTAAAGGGGTTGAATGGATGATGTTTTTTTTCAGGCATGTAGATTCTGCTATACCGATGTGGTCTTGAACTGACATTGAATTTAATCGTTTTATTATTTTGTTGTTGTTGTTGTTGTTTATATTAAATGGTATTGAGTGTTTTGCAGTTCACTCTCATTTCACAAATGCTTGTGAAAAAGATTCAAATTGTTGGGGGTCAAAAGGGCTTCCAATCTGGTTATACAACTCAAAATTATTAAAGAAAATTATTTTCCGTGCTTTGTTTTACATACATAGTTTTTTAGTCATGACTTTAAGCGTCTCATCATCATTTGTTGTATACATGGGATGGATTTTTAAAACTCACTTTAACTTCTTAAATGAACACGCCAACTTTTTGACTATAGGCTAACAGGTGTAACCCACTTCCAGTGAATTAAGCTAACAGTGTCAGCTGCTAGATCATTTGGGCCCTATGACAGACAATAATTCTGGGTTAAACACACACACACACATACAATACCAATTCCATTTTGACTGTTTAATCAACTTTTCTGCGTCTGTCAGTGAAAACCAGGGGTGCAGGAGATATTTTGAAAGTGATGGGGACCAAATTGTGAACACAAACCCATTGTGAGATCAAATTTCCAGATATCGGATAGCCACCTCTGGCCCACTTTCGACCATCATATTTTAAACTTGCCAGAATATTAAGATAATACCATTGATTGTTTTCAAAATATGTATTGATAAAAATGGTCAAAACTTTGAGACGAGTACAACACCAGATCTGCCCTCAGATCAGCTTCTTGCTATGTGCAATTCTACTTTTATTTTATTTTTTTAGATTTATTTCTTGGGCCAATGGTAGAATACTCTAAAAGCAAAATGGAATGTTGATATTTTATGAAGCCATAAGTGAACAAAAGTGCATCATGCCTATGATCCAAACATACAGTACATGATCAAATAGTTAGTTAGCTGACAGGCAGACTTAACATCGCTAAATTCTCAGCTTGTTTAGGACCCCACACTGAATGCGTAAGAACGCTAGTAGGCCTATCACTCTGGGGTGTGGTACCCTACTCTTTGGGATTTATGCACGTAACTGAGGTAACTGAAGTAGCCAATATATTTGTGTCTTGAAATTATGTTTGAAATAAATGTTTTAGAACAAAAACATTGGGTAAGACTTGTATTTTATAAGTTAGTGAAAACGAGTTGATTAGTAGGCTAGTTGAGTTTGTTATCAATAAACATAACAGCTAATATCGGGTTGAGCAGGAGACTAGGCTACCATAAATCCTCAAATTATGGCCGGGATTGGTTCTATTTATAGCCGGACAAATAAAGGCCGATCCCCAAATACAAGACGGGGTAATAATTGCCTACCAGTAGGGCTATCAGTCCACAAGCAAGACATTGTTTCGATTTAACTCAATAAAATAAGACCTCTTCTTAATATTTTATTATATTGTTGGTTGGATTAATACTGTTAAAAAAAAAGTTATTTTCCTACACCATGGGCCCAACACTCGCTCTCAAGCTCATTCGTGTTACGCCCCTTTCGAGATAGGCTGAAGCATAGGCTACTACATTTAAACACAAATATTGCTGCGACTCAATACATTCCAGCCTACAAATTAATAAGAAGTAAATCATGCATAATTAAACAATAACTCAATGTAGGCTACTTGGATATGCAAAAATGTTTCCATTACAGCAAAGTCCCTGTTCAATCAACGGCTGTCTCGCAATAAACAGCGGTGGAAATCCTGAGACTTTTTCAACTGCATGAAACGTAATAGTGAACCATCAAATACCTCCCAGATTTCGGTGCCCATCAGTCCCAACATTTAGCAATAGGCTATAATCAAATAGTCCAAAAGTAAATTAAATCCCAAACCAAAATGTTATGCTTTTGATAGCCTACCGGTATGCCACTCCAAACGAAATGCATGTCTAAACGCAGGTTATAAATTGAAAAAAAGCCTGCCTCGAATGCCAGCCTGCCCCAAATAAAGGTCCTGTGCTTTGCGCAGCCTAAACAAATAAAATACCCCAGCCATAATTTGAGGATTTACTCTAAGCAAGTAGCCTGGATTATCTTATGATGGTTGGTAGACAAACTGGCCTCAGATATCCAACCGAATGAATACGAGATTGTGCAGTCTTAGATGCCTGTGGTTAGTGATGTGATGCTGTTAATGGGGAGTTTTACATAGATAGCGTAAACCTATAAGTTAATATTTATTTAGCATAGGGGAGACCGGGGTTGGTTGTCACAATTTTTACTCATGCATGAATTGCTCATCTTCAAAAACTCTTTCAGCAGTAATTCCTACATGAAATGAAAGCTTGGGGTCTTGGCTTTAAATGTGTATAATTTTTACTTTTAGAATGTATTGTAACAGGGAGCAATTAACCATCAAAGACACTCTGACACAATGTGACAATCAACCCCATCACGGGGTTGGTTGTCACAGGGTATGGGGTTGGTTGTCCCTATAGAGTTTCAATGGGATTTCAGTGATAAAATGGGATCTTAAAAAATGATGTGTAACTTTTTAGTTTTTTAAGCTAGAAACTGCAAATAAGTTTTAATATGAATACCACCCCTATGATAGTTGTCATCAATGCCCCTTATGTTTAAACAATGGGATTAAAGGAGGTGATCAGTTACTTGAATTGTCTACTGTGTTGAGAAATGAAATGAAATCATTTTCCGTGCTAAAACCTCTTTATTATCATGTAAGTTGCAAACAAAGTTGCAAACACAGTGACAACTGTGTCTCAGTGACAACAAACACATGTGACAACCAACCCCACGAGCTATGTGACAACCATCCCCAACTGACCTCTTGACAAAGATGTTAACCTAGCTGCCACATGGCTTTAACTTGATAGCTAAAATATGACTCAAAATAAAGCTACTACCTTTGGCTTTTTAATGAGTGTTTTGTTTTTCAACTACTAATATCCTACAAGCTCTCAATACAAAAACAACACCAACATGAAAATTTACTCTGACCCATGAAATTTAAAAATTGTCTCCTCACCTCAATGCTGTGTGTCTGCTCAGCAAAATTCCTAGTGCAAATGAGTAAGCTATCAAAGGGTAACATTTTGATATAAACATTTTACCACGGCATCACCTAGTGTGCCTGGAATAAGCAATGTGACAACCAACCCGTGAGACAACCAGCCCCGGTCTCCCCTACCTATAAGGCTTTTTTCCCTTATCAAAAGTGAGGGGGACGACGGCATATCCCCCACGTCCCCCATACCGCCGGCGCGCCTGGTGTAAACAGAACCTTCTTACGGCCTCTACCCTTGTTGTTCCAGCCTGTGTGGTAAGGTCGACTGCACTGAATCATACACTGGATTTCCTATTTGCTTAATGGTCTTTGCTGTGACAGCTTCTCATTATAGTCTCATTAGAGGAGTTCTCGCCTACTATGCACAATTACTGCTGGAAGAAAGCCATGTATCTTTCATAAATGTTATCAACTTTTAAATATCTGTGCTTTGTTTCATTCATATGCCAGGCGGTGCCAAAAAGTAGGATTTCCTGTGTATACAATGGGTGTTTAGCATTAGCATATAAGCTACTGCATGCTAATTATACTATCAGTGCAGGCTGCTGTAGCACCACCATTAGCACGGGAACATAAGTTGGATAAATATATTCTAAGTTGTAATTTCCCTGTCCTGTTGGTGACATCAGTGAGAAGTTAAGACCTGTTAAGACGCTCTTAGCCGGTAACGAGATACTGTAATGTTCATTTGTAACATTCTGTGTAACCTACACGTATTAAGAACTAGGCCTACAGCCGACATTGAGCAATATGCTATTTCACCCAGTAGTGGCGTTCGACCTTAATACAGCCCTCAGAAGTGCTTAACTGGAAAAGTCCTTAAATCAGTGGCATACATCACGCAAGAGTTGTATACATAAGAAACGGACGGATTTTAGAGTAGCTCCTCCCAAAGCGCGTAACTGGCTACATGGCGCGTAAATGACAGAGGGGCAGAATGTGCGCAGGCTGAAAAGTACTTTTTTTGACTTACGCACCCTTACGCACATGGGAGAATTTGGCCCATAGTAATGCCACTGCTGACATGCATTGCAGCCGTTCTTAAACGCTTGTTGTTCAGGGGTTTGTGGTGAGGAGAGGCACATTCAGATCTAACATTATGCCTTTGTTTGTTAATGTATTAATTCTGTATAGATGTATGCACATATACCGTATTTTCCGGACTATAAGTCGCACCGGAGTATAAGTCGCACCAGTCAAAAAATGTGTCATGAAGAGGAAAAAAAACATATATATAAATATATATATATGTTGCACCTGAGTCGCAGGACCAGCCAAACTATGAAAAAAAGTGTGACTCATTGTCCGGAAAATACGATACTTAACAGTGGATTAGATGGTGTGCATTTGCATGTATAGGTTTGTGTGTATTTGTGGATTTGTATGTATAGGTAGATTTAGCCCTTTCTGCATGACGCTTGTCTGTGAAAAGGGCTACGCAAATATTGTTTACTTACTTCTATTTTCCATATGCAGGCCCTTCCATTCCACTTGAAATGCTGTGCACGTCAAGCTTGTACCTGAGCACTAAATAGTGAAACAAACAAGCGATGGCCCAAGCACACCCAGAATAAATATATTCATATAGGAGATGCAGAGTAAACATATTCATAAAAAAGTTTTATTTGAAAGGTACAAAGGTTAAAAGCTGCAATTAAATTCTACTCAGAGTATGTTGTTCCAAGAGAAGTATTACCACAGTAACAGTTGCGTTCCTATTTGTCTAGATCTAGTGCTTTTATATGAACTTCAGACTAACGTGCATTATTACAGTCTAAATCATACTGGAGGAATTGCGTTCTGCTTCCGGCCTGTCTGGCATTTGTATGCTGAGTAGTGCCACCGCTTTGGAGTATTTACAGTTGGCTTCATCGGAGCAGACCATTAGAGAGAGCGGCGTCGTAAGATCCATCATGGTGACAGCTGCGTCCCACCCTGATCTCTCAAACTGATTATGTTTGCATCTGCACACATCTGTTTCTCCAGGATCGTGACCAGCATGCTTTAATCAGGGGGGCTAGTGGACGTCGATGGCAGCCATTATTTCTTTTGTTTTATTTTCTTATTTTGTATTCATTTTTCATTTATTTTTTGCTCTCCGTCTCTGCTGAGGTGTTCATCATTTGAACTCACAGAGCCTAGAGTAAGATGAATCTTTTAAAAAGACTTGTCAATATCACTCTATGGGACACTTTCTAAAAATGACAAAAAAAAAGAAAAATCTCCTTTGACAGTCTTTGAACTATTCTTGCTAACAACGGGAGAAAGCACAAAGGGGGTCGGTCAGAAAGTTGAGCTGGTAAATAATCCCTCTGCTGTCTCTTTATGTGACCTTGCCATCGACCTTTAATTATTTATCTGTCTGTGTTGAGTCAACACTCCCCTTTCCAAGAGATTCTGGCTCTAAATATCGCTACGGTTTTCACCCGTTAAGAAGCTGCCTCAGAAAGCGTAATAAAAAGAAAAGTCCCACAAGTCGGACGGCTGTCAGAGTTCTTTTTACATTCTTAAGCGCGAAAGGCTTTAGCCAGGCTCTACAACCTACAGTTCACACAGAGTTCATTACGAGCACAATGGGTATCTAGGCTGCTCTTTCCCAGAAACTCCCTTTGTGCAAGTATACACATTTGTTGGTAACACTTTGCTTGACAGTATCGACATAAGAGTGACATGACACTGTCATGAACACATGACACTGTCATGACACATGAACCCTAACCCTAATCCTAACCTCTAATCCTAACCCTAAATCCAACCCTAACACCTAACCTTAACCCTGTACCTAACCCTAATCCTAATTTGTTATGACAAAAACCGAATGGCACTTAATGACAGAAGAGTTATGTCATAAACATGTATGACTTGTTTATGACACGTTCATGACAGTGTCATGTCACTCTTATGTCTATACCGTCAAGTAAAGTGTAAAGGTAGTGCTACCCCCTTGTGCTTTTCATACATCCATCACCCATCTGGAGTTGATGTACACACACAGGACCAGATGTCAGAGCAATCAATATATTCATACCTGTGTTTTCTATACCTGTAGTTTGTTGCTAACACTCTTCAGAACAACAAGTGAACAATTAGGTATGAAGAGGCCATCAGCCAGATGCCTTGACCTACCAAACGATTAGGAAGTGATTGCAAATGCACACACACCCTCACACGCACACACACACGCACACACACACAGAGACACACACGCACACACACACACACACACACACACACACACACACACACACACACACACAGTGTTCTGACAAACCTTTTGAAGCCGTGGAGAGCAGTGTGGTAATGGGACGTAATGAGATCTTTTTACCGAGCCAAGTGCCTAGACGAGAGAGAGAGGGAGGAGAGAGAGAGAAGAGAGAGGGAGAGAGGAGAGAGAGAGATAGAAAGAGAAAAGAGAGATAAAGGAGAGGAGAAGAGGTAGGGAGAGTGAGAGAGGAGATGTGAGAGAGAAAAATAAAGAGAGGGAGAAAGAAAGTGTTTCCCGTCAGGGCTGATGGAGAAGAGGGCTAAGATGAGCTAATGTCCGTCTCTTTCTCTCTCTCTCATCTTCATGAGCGTAACGCATCAATCACAAGAGGCTGTGACTCCTCCACACAAGCCCTGGCCTGCACCCAGATGACAAATGGGTGCCAATGAGCCATAGGAGGATAGCATGAGTAGGAAGTGCTGTCCTCAATATGCAACGATTCTCATTCCTCCATCACGCTGTTTGTGCTGACGTTGTTTGCAAGACAAGGAATGCAATTAAACGCAGGAGAATAAGAAGGAAATCCACTGAAGCTGAAGTTAAGTTAACCATAACTGTGGGCTTTTGCATAACTGGTGCTCTTAAAGGTTTTTGTAAACAAGGGGCCTGGGTCCGTTCCTGTTTGCCAACCAACATTTGAACCGTTCGGAGCATTTCGATCAAAAAAAAAAAACAGTTCAGAGCTTGGCACTTTGGTCCAGAGCTGGCCACAAAAAATAGTTGTTTTTTTCCCGTGAACTGGAGTCGGCGTATCATCTTACCGTTCAGAGGGGAGAAGGCTAAAACTATTGGAGTTTTCCCTCCATACACTGATCAAAAAGTTATGATAACTTATAACTCAGACATAAAATAATGTGTTATGCAATTTCAACTCAATTGTTTAAGTTTTCAATCTTCCAATTTAGGTTCATAAGTTACTTCAATGAATCACAAATTCCAGGTGCTTGAATGAACTTTAAATTTTAAATTGAGTGGGTTACAAGTTTTTGGCGTGTTGCAGATTGAGTGGAGGACAGCTCTTTGCGCATGTGCAGAGGACTACCAACGAAGCCAGGTGTCGAGACGAACAAGTTTACGCACCAGCAAGCAAGCAATCAAGCTTGCCTCATTTTTCTATCAGACGAGACGAGTCGGTTTGGCTTGAACAAGTTTGCGGTAAGTGTTCGTGTTTTATAGATATTTAGAATGTGCGTTGATGAAGCCAATAACGTGATTAACGCATCGTTACCTTTCGGTATGTGCAACAACTGGATATCATTTTAGCGACACGTTTGCTAGCAGTTTAGTCTTTTAGTTCAGTGGTGGTTGCCAGCTAGTTGACAAGGTTGTAGGCATCTAAAGTTAGTGGTTTTTAAACTTTTTGTCCAGGGACCCCGCAAAATCCATTGGCCAAGTCTTGGAAACCCTCATCCTTTTTGAAAGGATATTATAGGGCTAAATTCTGTTTAATCTTGAATGACCAGACTGCTAGCTGAGACAATATCAGTTTTCCTTGTAAACTCTGTTGTAGAAAACACCATTTCTGATATACTGTATGTCAAGGACAAATATGTTCATGCCCAGGGCTGCAAAATAATTTTGGAGAACCACTGAGGTGGTCGTTGGTGCTGGGGTCCGCTTGCCAGTGCAAGCTGAGTAATGTTAGCTGCCTGTCAATCATGGCGGCGATACTAAGGAACTAGTGCCTCTGGGTGGAGGCCCACGCAAGAGGATCCGGTGAGAGCCCTTGTAAGGGCTGCTAAAGAGCTTGAGGCCTTCTATCGTTACTGCCGCTGCAGGAGAGGAGCTGTCGCCTGGACCTGCCTGCTTCCATGGGAGGAGATCTTGCTGGAAGAGGGGCCTGAAGAAGCGGTCGCGGAGAAGACGACGCTGGCCTGGGCGCTGACTCCGCTGCGAGAAGACCAGGAGCCCCTGCCCCCGCCGGGCGGCTCGAGGCTGGAGCTGGCGGTGGCTCTGGCCGCGACGCGTGAGCAGAGCCGAGGGAGAGCGGCGAGGAAGAAGTTCCTGGACGACGGACGGTTGGCGGAGCCGCTGGGGGCAGCGAACTCACGACGGTGGGGCAGCTTCGACGGAAAGGCCCTCTGAACTTTAAAACGTTTGGGTGCGTGTGAGAGGCACCGTGCTGTGTGGGCGCCCGTTCTAGTTGGCCTGTTGGCCGGCGCCTTTTGAAAAAAGTTTGTGTGTGGAGTTCGATAGCATGGCCATCTCGGGGGTCGTGCCTTCGTTGAGGCTGTGAGGGAGTGGAACGGGCCAGGAGCAGAGCAGGACGGCTCTGCGAGGAGGCAACACGAGGAGGGACGCCGAAGACGGTAGCTGCAGCGGGAGAGCTCAGCGCGGTCCGGTTGCTGCGGAGTCGGTGCCTGTCTGTCCTGGTCGGTGAATCGACGGAGTGGAGCGGTGTTGGTACAGTTACATCTGACCCCCCTCGAACCCCGGTGCTTGGTACAGTGTCGACGGTTGGAAAGGCCACCTAGGGCCCCGCCAGGAGAGGAGGAGTGCCGCGGTGACACGCCGTGCGGAAAGTGCAGCCTGAGGGTGGCTGCTGAGAGGGAGCTGGTGACGAGCGGGGACGGCCACGTGGTTGCTAGCACGCCCGCACTGGATTGTTAGCAGCGTGGCTCCCCGTTGAGCTCCTGCGGTGTGCACCCCACGTGAGTTGGCGGTACTGTCGGACTGGACTGAGTGGCGGGCGACGCGCGCCGACGTTAGCATGAGGCTACCTCGTGGTCATTGCCGAGGACGGCAATGGCTTGTTGGGGGAGCTGTGTAACGTCGGCACAAGACATTGCGTACTGTTCTCCCACGCAGGGCATGCTGGGATGCGGGAGTGAACATTTGGGTTTTATGTCTGTATTTCTCCTTAGTTTTGAGTGTAATGTTAGCGTCTTTGTTGTAACATGTTTCCCTTTTAGTTCTCCCTCGTGTGTGATCCTCTTTGTGTGGGGGGCTGCGTCCTCCCCTGTATGTGTAGCGTGTGTGTGTACTTGACCTGCTCCGTGTGTATTGTGTTCTGTGTCTGTGTCCCTGCTCTCGTTTGCTCAGCTAATAAACCTTTGATTGGACAACTGTGTGTGTCGCTATCAAATCGTTACAATACGTTCACACTCGGTATCATGTTTCAACACACTTTAGGTCAAAATCACACCGGAATTCTCCTTTAAAAGCGCGTCTATTCTCCGCACTTTGGGAGCTGACCAAAAGGCTGTACTGTTTCACAGCGAGGCAAGGTGGCTTTCCCGAGGTAAAGTGTTGTCGCGCTTGTTTGAGCTCCGAGTCGCCTCTTCTTGGAAGAAGAGTGCATGTTTGAATCAGCAAGCACGTTCACTAATAAACATTTCTTCACGAAGCTGGCCTTTTCTAGCGATATATTTGGAAAGCTCAATGAGTTAAATCTCCAGTTACAAGGCAAAGACAAGCACCTACCTCACCTAGCAGATAAGATTACTGCATTCACCAAAAAACTTGAGGTATGGGACAGGCGCCTCGATCGCGACAGTATTATGCCTTTTAGAATCTGTGTGAAATCGCTGATTCGGGAGCCACTCTTGTGATCCCATGTATTAAACAGTAGACCTACATCACATCCCTGCAAAGTTTATTACAAATATATTTAGAACTTGTCATTATTTCAATAAAGTGGACAATTTTAAGCTTAACCTACCACTTTCTTAGAGCGATGAGGGACAGGTGGGGCTCGAAAATGCCCCCTTGATCAAAGTGGGGAATGACGGAAAAAGTTCCAATGCTGGAGTGTGTATGTTCATACAGGGATACACCCCGAGTGGGACAGTACTGTTCATAAGTGTTGTGTAGCTTGTATTGGCTTTACATTGGTTTTAATAAAAAATATTTTGTACTCAAATTTGTATGTTTTTATAATTAGTTAGTTAGTTATAATTAATTAATTAGTTAAGTGAAAACAAGACATTATTTTAGATAATCTTAACTTGATACGCTAATTTAAAGACAATTTAGATAGATAGATAGATAGATAGATAGATAGATAGATACTTTATTGATCCTCAGGGGAAATACAAGACTCAAAATAATGAGTTAAAGCAATTAATTAATCCATTTTGTTTTTACTTGAAATTTTGAGGCAGCTGCTTAACTTATGATTTTAAGTAGAATCAAGTAAATATTTTTTACAGTGTATAAACTGTTGCCTTGAGTAAACAAAACTAGTCAACTAGTACTACACTGCAGAGGTTAACTACCTTTTTAGGCTCAAAGAATTCTGAACGGAACCTGTTGAAGGACACATTCTCTCTCTGTTAAACAAAACGCCTAGTGATACTCAGTGATGATAACGAGGCCAGTTAAAATAACCCCCGTACACATGAGCTTTACAACACATCTAATGAGACAGCAAAGACACTCATGTGTGTTCTGCTAATTATATCTATAACAATATAGAGTAGTGTAATCATAAATGTTTGAGGCGCAAAGACCCTCAAGCAACCCGTGTACTACACTTGAACTTCCCTCTTTCTCTTTTCCCTCTCTCTCTCTCTCTCTCAATCTCTCATACATTTTCAACATTCAGGCTCTGAGCTGAATTTCTCATTTGCAGAGAAGGAGAGAGAGAGAGTGTGATGACAAGACATCTTGTTACAAAATAAGATTACTAACCGAGAGGAAATATTGGCATGGCTGTGTCTGTAGACACAAAGCCTTATTCAGTTCTGATTGCGAAGCGGTGCAAATCACAGGGTGTTTCTGGCAGACAACGGCAAACACTGCAGTGGAATGAGACATTTCAAGAGTTCAATAAGAATCAGAGGTCTGGTTCAGCAGCTATTTGAGGCTTAATATGGGGCCGAAGGTGAGTCTCACTTCGAAATGGATGCATATGGACACTTCAGATGTCTCACAAATTGACAGAGTTGGTTCCTTTGGTTGGTGACATAAGAAATCCAGGCAGTCAGAAGCCGCCTTCTTGAGACAACGGATCTTTGCAGTTCCAAAGTAGAAGTACTCAGCCATGGCCTTGTCTGCTTATTCAGCTCCTGATACGCTATACTGTATCTCATACGCAAAATACCATATGGACGCGGTGACAAGGTTAAAAAATGGATTTGCACCAGAGTGGGGGGTCACTGATAATCACAAGTCTGGCTCAACGGCTATTATGGGGACAGAGGTGTGGGCCAGTGTCCTCCAGTCAGGGGCCACGCTGCTACAAGCTGTCCTCTCATTTAGCCGCTTATTTATTTACACAACAGCCAGAGAGTCATGATTACTCACTAAATGAGTCCCACTAGTCTCTGACACCAAACAGAGTGTCTTGTGTTCTCCTGAAGAGATTTATTTATTTATTTATTTATTTATTTTTACAAAGATTGGCTTGCTGTATTTTACGTTGCTAATTACAACCCTGCTTATCAACGGAAATGAATGGGAGTTGAGATTTTAAATTCATTAAATAATATATTTTTTTTTATTGTAATGTTAGCTCTCCATCTTCAGTTTAGTTAATTAAACATCAGCAGCTGGCAACATAACAAACAACGATTACCAGGATTAGCCAATTAGAACCAAGCATTCCACTGAGCCATGTAATAGCTGTGTGTCATTGCACGTGCATATTGTACATTGTGTGCATGTTTCTACAGCAGATTTGTTGATCTGTGATCTCTCTGCTGATCGACCAGGGTGAGGACTACGCTGCATTCATTTCAGACTCTCTCCTCACAACTTATCAGCTCGCCGGCAGGCGACAGGGAAGGCATAGGCGGCCTTCAGTAATCTAGCAGGATGCCAATCCTAAAATGCTGGTGCACCTTTGTGTGTGTTTGATAAGGCACCGTAATCCTCTTCTCCCGATTTGAAGTCCAGGCCCCGAGACTGCAGGAGGGGCTGATAAGCATCTGGCCTGCACACCATCCACAGCCATCCACTGCAATCTGCATTACAAACTACAGGAAGGGACATTTTGCCACCCTCCTCTGCTCTCTCTCTCTCTCTCTCTCTCTCTATTCCTCTTCGTGACTTTTTCTCTATTCTTCCATCTCTCTCTTGCCCTCTTTCTCTCACTCTCTCTATTTCTCCATTCCCCTTCCTCCTCCCTCTCTCTCTCTGTATCACTCTTTCTCTCTCTCCCGTTTTTCTGTCTCCACGGGGAATTAGAAAACTGTTTTAGTGGCCGGCGATCAGTGAGAAATATTCCCCCGGCGCTCTGTGGTATGACCAGATTCTCATTTATGCTGGAGGCTGCCCTCAGAAATCCTTCATTCTGGAGAAGTTAGCAAAGCATCGGTCGTCTATGGCACGAATGCATGATTTGGAAAACACCAGTGTGTGACCACTCTGTATTTTTTTTTCTCTCACACAAACTGCATTACACTACGTTTATTCAGCCTTGCGATTCCCTGTGGAGACTTTTGTCATGTTAAAAACGGAAAATGTGAACGTCACTTCCATTTTACTACATAGGCTACAGTATATCTGGCAAGATTTCATAAAATAACGGCACAGCAACGAGCAATGTAACGATTTATTCATAGACAATGATTCTTCCACTAAGAAATATATTTCCTCTATCTAAATGGTTGCCAAGCAACAACGAGACGCAGCTACTTTAACTTTTGTATCAAGTTATGGTAGCGCAGTAATATAGAACAAAATGTGGTTAAGGTGTATGTGTGTGCTGGATTTTACAACGCCACTGAACGTGATTCAGCCAATCATAATCAAGGACCGGAACTATCTGTTTTAGAACTGTATTTTTTTTTCTCTCACACAAACTGCATTACACTGCATTTATTCAGCCTTGCTATTCCCTGTGGAGACTTTTGTCATGTTATAAGCAGAAAATGTGAACCTCCATTTGCGAAATGTTTCCCAAATTAAACTCAGCCTGCAAATTACTTTTCGCCATTAATAAGGAAATAAAGGTGTAATAAAGGAGTCATACCAGCAACACACTAAAAAAGCTGAAATGTTATGGGCTCCCTCCATCTCCACTGATAATAACCATAACTTACTGCGGAAGGGACCCCTAGAGGTTTATGGAACCGCCCCCAAATCACAGCTGTCGGAGGTGGGCCGGACGTGGGCCGCGACTGCCCCAGAGCCGACAGATGCTTGAGGAGACGATGAGCCATTAGAACGTGCCACAGTGACATTTATGGGAGGAGACTCAGCAGTAAATTTCTGCATACTTTTATCGGCAGCGGCAACTGAGTGTGTGTGTCTGTGTCTTTGTGTGTGTGTGTGTGTGTGTGTGTGTGTGTGTGTGTGTGTGTGTGTGTGTGCGCGCGTGCGTGTGTGTGTTTGTGTCTGTGTGTGTGTGTGTGAGCGTGTTTTCTAAACCTGACAACATAAATAAATAAATAAATAAACACTCGGCTGCCATTTTGCTTCCACTTGTGCATGCTTATGCCATTACCTACCTGAGAGCCCACTGCGGCAGGCAGGGGCTGCATTCCTGGGCGCCATTAGAGGGGACATTTCCTGCGTTCTCAATTAGGCTTCCTGGAGCACCACGCTGCTCTGCATTTGGACACACTGGATGGCCACAGGCTTTTAGCCAAGGCAAGTGCCAGTGTGTGCTGTGGCCAGGGCACACACTCATCACCCCTCACTCATGTGTGTGTGTGTATGTGTGTGTGTGTGTGTGTGTGTGTGTGTGTGTGTGTGTGTGTGTGTGTGCACTGTGCCAGTGCCAGTGTGTGCCGTGGCCAGGGCACACACTCATCACCCCTCACTCATGTGTGTGTGTGTGTGTGTGTGTGTGTGTGTGTGTGTGTATGTGTGTGTGTATGTGTGTGTGTGTATATGTGTGTGTGTGTGTGTGTGTGTGTGTGTGTGTGTGCACTGCCGTGGCCAGGGCACACACTCATCACCCCTCCTGAGCAGAGCCAAGAAAGGTGTGCCTCTCCATCAACTGCAAAAAACAAACGTAATGTGTGAGGTTTTCCATGAGGTGCAGCTCCTGTAAATAATTCACTCTCACTGTATGCAACTTTGATGAAGGTATAAGAGGAATGCATGCATGTAATTGAACGAGTCCCCAAACAGAAGCACAATCCTCCCTAAAATGGCCGACAAGGAGAATAGGACATACAAATGCACTCTGGTAGAGGTCCCAGATCGATGTTTGGCGGTGGAAACCAGCTACCGCCCTGCTATTATATGAGTCCTGTAGCAGGCAGCTGGTGAAAGAGCCCCAGGTTATTCTTTCACTTGCTGGACCTGAGCTCCTAGGGACCTCCTGGGGCTTAGCACAACAATGGAGTCCAAGCCAAATACACAGGGCGATACACACACACACACACACACACAAATATACACACACATGCACTCGCACACACACACACACACACACACACACACACACACACACACACACAAACAAACATACACACAAATACATGCGCACGCGCACACACACACACCACATGAACATAGCCACAGACACACAAATATACACACAGACAGACAGACACACAAACACACACACACACACAAAATGTGCTTTTCTATTGAGACATTTCTATTGGGGCAGGGGAAGGAGGGACTAATTGATCCATAAAGTTTGACCTCAGTGAGGAGCGAGCAAGGCCAAATGAGCAGGTACAACTGCCCCGATGAGACGGACTCGACCACAAACATGACCACGACCACAGGGCTCGGCCGAGGCCACTACAGCCAGCCGTCAGTGCCGACCACTGGATCATCAGTGCGCTGCCCGGCTCAGCACAGTGTGAAGCGTGTGACCTTTTACCATCATTTCCACGGGTGAGCGACTTTCAAATGCATCGCAGAGAGAGGAATTTCGAACAGTGGCCATCCATGTAGATACATTTGTGTGCATGTATGTATGTGTGTGTGTGTTTGTGTGTGTGTGTGTATGTGTGTGTGTGTGTGTGTGTGTGTGTGTGTGTGTGTGTTTCCTCTTCTTACAAATCAACTTGTTTTTATTTATCTGTTTGTTTTTAAACAACCCATAATATTCAGAGCATTTCCCCTCTGCAGGTTGCCGAGCGTTAGCTAGCTGCTGTGTTAGCTCCGTGTGCTGCAGTGTGCTGTTCGCTGCAGTTTGCTAAGCCCTCTGTGCCTTCCCACTCATTAGCCCTAGATGAGCCCTCCATCCCTCTCTTTCTCTCTCTACCTCCATCCCTCTCTTTCTCTCTCTACCTCCATCCCTCTCTTTCTCTCTCTACCTCCTTCCTTCTCTCTGTCTCGCTCGCTCTCTTTTCTTCATCTCAATCTGTTCCTTCCTCTCTTTCTGATTCTCTCTATCGCTCTCCTTTTTCCTGCACTCTTTTTCTCTCTTTTCTTATTTCTCTGCTCCCTCCCTCTCAACCCCCTCTCCATCTCTCTCTCCATCTCTCTCTCCATCTCTCTCTCATCTCTCCCTCTCAACCCCCTCTCCATCTCTCTCTCCATCTCTCTCTCCATCTCTCTCTCATCTCTCCCTCTCAACCCCCTCTCCATCTCTCTCTCCATCTCTCTCTCCCTCTCTCTCTCTCCATCTCTCTCTCCCTCTCTCTCTCTCCATCTCTCTCTCCCTCTCTCTCTCTCTCTCTCTCCATCTCTCTCTCTCTCTCTCTCCATCTCTCTCTATCTCTCTCTCCATCTCTCTCTCATCTCTCCATCTCTCTCTATCTCTCTCTCCATCTCTCTCTCTCACTTTCTCTCTCCTTCTCTCTCTCTCTCTCTCTCCATCTCTCTCTCATCTCTCTCTCATCTCTCTCTAGCTCTCTCTCTCTCTCTCTCTCTCCAGCACTCTCTCGTCTCATGCAGAAATGTCACTCTGCCGCCCCATGATTACTCTGACACAAACATGAGTGAGAACAAGGGTGGGCGAGAGGATGTGGGATGCACGGCGCCTCCGACATGACACGCCAATCCATCCCTCTCTCCCTCCCTCTCTCCCTTTCCTCCCTCCCTCCCTCCCTCCACTCCTCCCCTGCGCTGCCTCTGCGCGATCCTCCTAGTTTAACCTCGACGCCGCGCGCCATGACAGCCACTCTCCGCGTCCTATTTATGAGCGTCTGAGGCGGAGGGGAAGGGGCCGCAGAGCGAGATTAATTCCCATGCCAGGGAAAGTCATCAGAGGGACATAATTGGGTGGTTTGTCGTTATTCTGATATACGGGGGTCCGGGAGGTTGGTGAGGGGGGGGTTGGTGGTCTTTCTCAGTGTTCGCTGGGTTTTTATGACCTCGAGGAATGTCGGCAGATCCGCAGTGAACGAATCAAAAATGGAACTCATGTTTAAATTGAATTGCGACCCGAGAACTCATAATTAAATCCATTGCTGGTGTGTGTGTGTGTGTGTGTGTTTGTGCATACTGTATGTGTGTGTGTTTTAGCTCTTCAGTTGGTTGCTGTTTTCTCCACTCTAACTGGATAGTATTTTCATCTCTCTCTCTCTCTCTCTCTCTCTCTGCTGCCTTAGTTGTAGTTCATGTCAAGACTGCCTATTTCAGGATATGGCCTGGCAATGACTATTTATCTCCCTCTTCCTTCCTCTCTCTCCTTCTATTTATTTTCCATCTCTATCTCTCTTCATTCTCTGTTTCTCTATTGGATTTCTCTTTGGTCATTCCTTTACCTCCCTCTCACAGACATACATTCACTCACACACACACACACGCACACACACACAGACAAATACACTCACACACACACACACACACACACACACACACAGACACACACACACTCACACAGACACACACGCACACACACACAGACACACACACACACAGACAAATACACTCACACACACACACACACACACACACACACACACACACACAGACACAGACACAAACACACACACATACGCACACACAGACACACACACACTCACACACACACACACACAGACACACACACACACAGACACACACACACACACACACATATGCACACACAGACACACACAGACACACAGACAGACACACACACACAGACACACACACACAGTTGTACACCCACTTCATAACAGCCTTTGCAGAGGTCCATGTAGCAGAGTCTATTTGCAGCAGTGTCCTGGCAGTGCCCCGCTGCTGGTCCGGGCTGCGATGACAGGAGAGGGCTTCTGTCTCCGGTGCTGTCTCTGATTTGTGATGTGCCTGTCTCAGCAGGTGTCACCAACTCATCCCAACCCCCCCAGAGCTTACCTCTCAGCTCCAGAGCACAGTCAGTCTCTCACACAGCCAGACGCCCACTACGTTAGACCTCCAGAGTCAAGGGGTGTCTGTGGAAATGAGCATCGGCTGTGTTTAGAGTGAAGGAAAGAGCCTGAGCCAATTTAATGCCGCATGCCGATTCCGATCCAATATTTCTGAATAATGACTGCTGCCATTGACAAGGGGGTTTTGTGCTTGTGATTCATATCTTTCATATCCTTCTGCAAGTCGTGACTTGTTGTAACAGGAACACATGCATCCTGAAGTTAGCGATGATGCTACACAACACCTCATATAAATCCCTTCAGGATGATACAAGGCCCCTCCACTGCACGCCAGTGTGCTGCTTGTCCTTTCTATCTATTTTGATCAAGAATCAGATTCAACATTGTCCCTCTCGCAACAGTGGATCATAATATGGTGCTTCAGTATCAACCCCTAAACAGACCAGGTGACTGTTTTAGATAGAAAGCCAGCTTAGCTCACAGTCTTGATCATCTCTGTACCAAAATGGCAACAATCTATTCCAAGATGTGCTCTCTTGTGTCTAAATCATCACATCTGGGTTAAGGTAGACTGGCAGCACACCTGGAAGATAAAAAAGGGTTTCAAGAGGAAAGACAATCATAAACCACCAGAGACATTTATTTATTTATTTAAAAAAAAAAACATAAAACCAAGGTGTCACCGCACCTATTTGACCCCCCAAAGAAGATATTTAATGGGTTTAGCTCCTCATTCCTATTGTACCTTTTGCCCACACGGTAATGTAGGAAATTTCATGCATTCTTTATGGAGCTGCCCAGATGTTTTTTTTTCTTTCTGGAACACTGTAGTTATTACCATATCCAATTTAACAAACATCACATTTCCAATGGACCCTGCATTAAATCTTTTGCTTGATGATTAAAAATTTTGTATCACAGAGAAAACAAGGAAACTTTGGTTAGCAGGTATGACCGCAGCCAAAAAATGTGTGGTTCAGAGATAGCTTCCACCCCATGATCTTTTTGTAAAACATTGGTTGTATACTGTATTAGACATTATGTACCTTAGAACTTTCCTAAGCAAGAATGAACCATGCAAAGCCTTCCACTATCAATAATTGGCTACATGGCATTGCTATGATTAAAGAGTTGCTTTGTAAATAGGTGTTTTTTTTTTCTTTTTCTATAAGGTGTGTGTGTGTTTATTTTGTATGATTGCTTCAAACATGTATTTGTACTCTGACTAATGCTGATCCATGTGTTGGTAAGGGATTGGGTGGGTGGGGTTAAGGGAAAATTTGACCATTGTTGACAAATGTATACTTTCCTATGTTGAAAAATCAATAAACATTGCATTACAAGAACACAATTACAACACCACACAGCGTCATGCGATGATTTTTGAAATCTGGGGCCCTCTCCCACCCCACCCTGCCACGGCTTGACTCGCCTCCATTGCTCATGCAGATTTATTGCGCATGTGGGAGGCATTTTCATCTGTAATAAACAAACATCTCTGCAGCAGCAGCAGCAGCAGCGTCCCGTCTGACTTTGATGCACAAGCAGCACCACTGCCCTCAGGGCCAACTGTACTACCGCCTTACTGGCCGGCTGACTGGCCTCAGCCATTAGCTGGAGGTGAAGACTTGGGAAAACAGTTTGAGCCTCCCGGCCATTTCCAATAAAAAAAAGAGGGCACAAACACAGCTTATTAACATGTTTTTGGTGTGCCAGGCTGGGGCGGGAGGGAGAGGGTAACCGGGTGACAGAGTGCACTTGGGTCCATTCCCGTATGGTTCCTGCTCACATCGATTAGCGGCAGCGCGAAGAGTGTAAATGTGTGGCTTGGGGCGATAATGCATCAGGATATTCCCCGGGTTCGCAGAGGTCTTCACAAACCACACTGCTTAGGTGGTGCTTTTTATTTCCCATCACACTCTCAGTCTGGGACTCAATCTTCGGCCTCTCGCCCCCTTTCTCTCTCTCTCTCTCTCTCTCTCTATCTCTCTCTCTCTCTCTTCTCTCTTTGCTTTTAATCTCTATGCAGTGCTCTCCGCTCGCTCACTCACTCACTGTGGGGAATCAGAGGGCCTTGATAGCGTTCTGAGCACGGTGTTGCTGGCTGGCTCCCCCTGGAGAGCTGACGCAGGTGTGTGGCACACCTGCAGTGGCTGATGTGTGAGTGTGCGTGTGTGTTTGTGTGTGTGCATGTGTATGTGTCTGTGTGTAGGTGTGTGTGTGTTTATGTGTATGTGTATGCGTGTGTGTGTATATGTGTGTGTGAGTGTGCGTGTGTGTTTGTGTGTGTGCATGTGTATGTGTCTGTGTGTAGGTGTGTGTGTGTTTATGTGTATGTGTATGCGTGTGTGTGTATATGTGTGTGTGAGTGTGCGTGTGTGTTTGTGTGTGTGCATGTGTATGTGTCTGTGTGTAGGTGTGTGTGTGTTTATGTGTATGTGTATGCGTGTGTGTGTATATGTGTGTGTGAGTGTGCGTGTGTGTTTGTGTGTGTGCATGTGTATGTGTCTGTGTGTAGGTGTGTGTGTGTTTATGTGTATGTGTATGCGTGTGTGTGTATATGTGTGTGTGTGTGTGTGTGTGTGTGTGTGTGTGTGTGTGTATGTGTATGTTTGTGTATATGTGTAAGTGTGTGTGTACAGTATATGTGTGTGAGTGGCGCATGTTTTCACTTCTGATTCATGGCGGCTGCTTTGTGTGGTGCCGGGGCTGAGGCCCTGAATGCTGACTAATAGCAGAGCCAGCCTGTTGTGGCCAAGTCCTTCATTACGCTTCTTACCCCGCGGCGGCTACAGCCATGTCCATTTGTTTCAGGGTGCAGCAGGCACCGTGGGTTTTTAGGTCATCTCTCTCTCTCTCTCTCTCTCTCTCTCTCTCTCTCTCTCTCTCTCTCTGTCTCTCTCTCTCTCTCTCTCTGTCTCTCTGTCTCTCTCTCCTTCTCTCTCTCTTTCTCTGGGCTCTCACTCTCACTGTTTCTCTCAGTCTCTTTCTCAGTCTGTCTAGCTTCCTCTCTTTGCCTCTATTTCTTTTTCTTTCTGTCTTCCTTCCTTTCTCTCTCTCTCTCTCTCTCTCTCTCTCTCCCAGTATCCATTTGTGGGAGCAGATGGTCCTGTCTGTTAAAAGGAGACTCCTCACTGAGGCTTAATTATGCTAGTGCGTTGTGAACATAAATTGAGCTCCCAGTTTAGCCTGTTCATTTTCAGGCGTCAGACAATCCTCCCAAGCCAAAGTCGATTCGCGAAATCCCGACTTAGCATTAAAAAAAAACAGTGTCTGGGCTTCGAAGATGAAGCAATACATGAACCACCCCCCAAACCCCGATGGATTCCTTTTCTCTCCCCTCAACCGGTGGAGATAACTACCCGAGGCACCACTCTCGTCTCCTCCCTCTTCCTGCCGCTGTGATTTAGCCGGCGGAACGTCGATGCGTGTGAATAATTCTCCGGACGCGTCTCTGGCCCCTTGATGGATAGCCCCGCGGGGGTCCGTCGAGCATGCTCAGACCGGCCCAGAAGCCGCGGGGGAAATAGGCCAGTCACGGCTAAAGTGTCTGAAAATATGAGCGCGGACACCCAGGTGTTGCGGCATCGTGTGATTTGATTCCGCCCGGGCCCCTGTGGCTGCCTCGACTGGAGCTCTCTTCTCATCGGAGGCCTAATCTGATTATGATTTTATGGCCGCAGCAACCGAGGGGGTCCCGAATCTCCAGGAACACACTGCGCTTCAGAACAGATTTCCTTTGAGCACAACTAACAGAAATGAAACCAAATGCAAACAAAATGAGAAAAGAAAAAAAAAATATGAGGAAGAGGAGGAATTTCATTTACCACTGGAGTTATGTCCTTGAATCCCTGCTATTTTCAGTGTCATTATATTTAGTTTACTCCTAATGGTGTCTGATAGCAGCAACCACTGTTGTTTAATGATTCAGATGGTTCAAGGCTAATGACATCCAATTAACCATGGCCTGGAGAGGGACTTATTTATTTAATATTACACAGACAATTGTGTCTTCCATGAAGCATGGGTAATCATGGCTATATGTATCAAACACAGCCCAGTACGGGAATTACATTATCTCGATTAACATGTGAGGCTTCTTCGAAAAACAAATAAATGGCAGCTTCCTCACCCATAGGCTATTGGGATAAATGAACGCTTATCAGGCCGAAACATTGCTGGCCCACTGATTTTCATTACAAGCGCTGGGTTCATACTTCCAGGGGAAGTGAATAGTTTAGAGTAATTAATTCATTTGCCACATCACTGGTTAATTCATTAGGGCTTGCTTCTATTGGCAATCAATCTCTTTTGGTGTTTCCCTCCGAAGTTTGTCCCAAAAACTTTTTTGGCTGTGTTGGTTACACAATCAGGAGTTCAATAGGAACATAATGAAATAAAACCAGTCGTCTCATAAGAGGAAGAATACATAGCAACTCCTTGTTGAATTTTTCTACCCAACCATAATTCTGACTGTAAATGTCAGTGTAAATGACTCATATATATATATATATATATATATATAAAAAAAACATAACTAAGAACATCAGGACATAAACTACATATGAATATAAAAATCTGATTATTCTCAGCACACACAACCACAAATAGATATAGAAACACACATGTATACACACTGGGCATTATACACAATTACACAATACAAATATACACAAAGACACACACTGCATGCTACACACACACACACACACACAAACAAATATGTATATGTAGCTGACAGTGACACACACCCAAGCACACACACACACACACACACACAAAGACACACAGGCACACACACATACACACACACATACAGTACACATGCACATGCAGGTTGAGTCACTCGTGCATGTATTTTTCTATACAAATGCACAGAGACAGCTACCGCGCCCACTCTCCGTCTTACACATGCGTAAACAGTTGTGCACATATTTCATTTTTATGAGCTGTCATACACATACACAATACTTTATATCCATCTCAGACATGCATTCACACACATGTCTCATGTGTATGTGTGTGTAGTGTGTGTGTGTGTGTGTGTGTGTGTGTGTGTGTGTGTGTGTGTGTGTAGTGTGCATGTGTGTGTGTGTGTGTGTGTGTGTGTGTATGGTGTGTGTGTGTGTAGGTGTGTGTAGTGTGTATGTTTGTGTGTGTGTGTGTAGGTGTGTGTAGTGTGTGTGTGTGTGTGTGTGTGTGTGTCTGTCTATGTGAGTGAGTGAGTGTGTGTGTGAGTCTCACACATTGCCACTGCTAATAAGCTCTGCCATGTTTTATTTCATGCCAGAAACGAGGGCACAGCAAGAGTGCAGGAGAGAGGGAAAGAGAGAGGGAAAGAGAGAGGGAGAGAGAGAGGGAAAGAGAGAGGGAAAGAGAGAGGGAAAGAGAGAGGGAGAGAGAGAGAGTGAGAGTGAGGAAGGGAGGTAGGAAAAGAGGGAGAAAGGGAGTATCCCATCACCAGCCTCCCTCTCCAATTCACCAGTGGCCTCTCAAGCTAGGAGCCACACCGAGACGCCTGTCTGTTTTGCATTCATCCCAGTGAGCTCTGAAATGGAGCCATCATCACCGAAAACACCTTCAGAGGAGGAAGCAACTCTGCATCAGAGTCGTCAAGATGGAGTAGAGTATATCAACATCCGCACAGTACTGGCGCTTCTGGGCCCTCGGCTTGTCTTGGACGTGTATAAATATTAATAATAGCTCATTGGAAGAGGCGGCTTTTGTGGGTTCTGACATGAGCAAAACATTGCGGCACAGCTCACGGCGGGCGTGATTGACAGATTTGAACATTCTCTCCCCGATCCTGCCTGCCGGTCAGCTGCCGGCTCACCTGTCAGGCAGGAGAGAGAGAGAGAGAGAGAGAGAGAAAGAGAAAGAGAGTGAGAGATAGATAGGGAGAGAGGCATAGACAGAGAGAGTGAGAGAGGGAGAGAGAGGGAGAGAGAGAGAGTGAGAGAGAAAGAGAGTGAGAGAGAGATAGGGAGAGAGGCATAGACAGAGAGAGTGAGAGAGGGAGAGAGAGAGAGAGTGAGAGAGAGATAGGGAAAGAGGCATAGACAGAGAGAGTGAGAGATAGAGAGAGAGGGAGAGAGAGAGAGAGAGAGGGAGGCATAGACAGAGAGAGTGAGAGATAGAGAGAGAGAAAGAGAGAGAGAGAGAACAGAAAAGGAAGGGGACTAGGCATATAGCCAGTGGGGAAAAGAAAAGGATGAAGAAGATGAATGAAAGTGGAGATGCAGAGAGGGGGAGTGTGTGAGGGAGGAAGAGTGAGGGACAGAGAGGGAGGAGAGAGGGGGAGTGTGTGAGGGAGGAAGAGTGATGGACAGAGAGGGAGGAGAGAGGGGGAGTGTGTGAGGGAGGAAGAGTGATGGACAGAGAGAGCAGAGATCTACAGAAGAGGAAGAGCACTAGAGAGTGATGAAGAGAAATAGAGAGGGAGAGCAGGGAGAGAAGGACAGAAAGTTGTGGGGGAACGAAAAGAGAAAGATGTTAGCCTGAGATGTGAATTCTACACAAAAGCAAGACATATCTAGCCTGGGTTTCCCCATGCTGCCTTACATGCGCAATTTTATTCGCTGCTACAGGCAGCCTGGATTCCATGGACTTGATTTTCACCTCAACAAAGGAACCAATAACAGAGCGGAGGGGGGGACAGCAAGACGATGACGACACACCGAATCGGTTATGAGCTACGAACAGACGCATTTGATAGACATTGGCAGCGCCCAATAAACGTCTCTGGGCATTTGTAAACCACGTCTCAAATACGAGAAAACAAATGTGTAGTTCCCAGACCCCATCTCAATGAGATGAGGTGTGGCGTTAGCCAGGCTAAGACATATCTGCCCAGAGTTCGCAGAACAAAACAAATGAAGGAAGAATGAAATATATATTAGGAGAAATTAAAGAAACTGCACTAGCAGCAGCAAAATATGTATCGGCATGCCACAAAAAAAATAAGATAAAGATATAAAGAGATACAACCTCAAACCAGTGAGGCCACCCTGCACACATGCACTTTTAACCTCTCATTCATTCATTTATTTTGGGGGGAAATTGATCCCTTTTCTATACTTTATTTATCCTCTAATAATTTATTTTTTATTTCATCATTATTAATATTACTATTATTGAAAATCATATATTTTATTACTATCATTAACATTATTACTGCTGTTTATTTTACTGTTCTTAATGATCTGGCAATATTGTACAATGCACAGTCATGCCAATAAAGAGCGAGAGAGATAAAGAGAGTGAAAGAGTGAGAAAGACGAGAGAAGGTCAGAGTTGAGAGAGTGAGAGAGAGAGAGAGAGAGTGAGAGAGAGAGAGACAAGGGAGCACATTGGCACAGTGACTGACAGATTGAGGCATTAAGATTCAGATCCAGGGCCGGCCTTTGATATCTCCTAGCCGCAAGCCGGCACAGTTCCGGAGTCATCCCACTCTCCGCAGGGGAAAGAACACAGGCATCCGGCTGTTGCCCTCTGTCTTGCATCCCCCCCCCCACACACTCACACACACACACACACACTCACACACACACACACACACACACACACACACACACACACACACACACACACACACACACATTCCTTATAAAACTCCTCATCCCCCATCTCTGTCTGTAATATCGGCGCAGCCCAACCGCAGTACCCTAGTGGAGGTCTCTGGGCATGGGGGCTCCTCTTGAACACGCGCTCTGGGCCGGTATCCAATCCCCCCTCCCAGCCTTTACCCCAATACTGAAACAATATCAAACCCAGCTTGCTGCACTAACAGTGGCAAAGACACAGAGTACTGGTTCAGTATTTCGGTCCAAATCCGATTTTTTTCCCCCCTGCATATCTGACCAGAATCCAATCTCGCCGATTGACTATTTTGCATAATGTATTGCAAGTGGTCCGTTCTGTGTGTGCGTTTGACAATCTTCATTTTTTGGTCTTATCTACATTGGTTGTTCTAGTAATTACTCGTCCATGGGTTGTATGGGAAACGTGTGAACCGTAAACACAGCACCATGAGCGAGCTGGATATGTTGGATGCCTACTTTCTGTGTGCGTGCTGCTTGCCGAGCCTTTGCTCATTTAGACGTCCGGTTCTCGTGACTCAGGGCTAAGCCATTCCTGTTGGATGTGGGGGCGTAGGGGGCGGAACAAATCTCAGCACTAAGGGAGAGAACCACAGCGCAAGGTGCTCGGCCATGATACGTAATTAATAATGTCCGACTCCCGGCCTCGGTCCACTCACTTGCAACTCTGCCTGTGTGTGTGTGTGTGTGTGTGTGTGTGTGTGTGCGTTTGTGCAGGCCATTAAGTGTCACCTAATGGCACGTCGATCCATCTCTGCCACTGGTTCAACGCTTCACTGGCGTGGCGTGGCTTGGTGTGGCTCTCTCATGCCTTTTGCATGGTAGCATACATCAGCACGGAGCGAGTCGAGGCTGGTTTGAGTCGAAAATAATAGGCCCCTCTGTGTGGTTGAGCGCTCCGCTAATAAAGGAGCACGGACAAAAACCCAAACATGCGAAGCGAGCAAGGGAGGCAGCAGTGTGGTGTTCTCACTAGATACCCCCACAACTCTCAGGCTACGGAAGATTTCTGGATGGCTTGCTTCTTTAGCCCTATTTTTGACAGCTCATCACCCCTTATTGAAATCCCGCTAGAGGACGGGGGAAAAAAACTTTTCTAAAATTAACAGATAAATAAATAAATAAAAACACCACAGCATTTTGTGTGCCTTGCACCCTCTCAGAAAAAGAGATAGCCGGTCTTGCCATTGGTAAGTTTTAGCTCAGCAGCTTTGCTGTTGACATGATATCCAAGCTTTACACTCTGCTGTGTCATTACTGATTAATTATCAGATTCATTTGCATCAGTGCGTTTCAATGGGACTCTGGCACTCTAGTCTCTGTGGGGATTGAGGCCATGTAAGCATGCTCATGTGACATTGTTATTAGTTGTCCAATCAGATTGGCCAAGAAGACACAGGGCTGTATAATGTGCTGATTACTGTGTTATTGTGGGAGTGAATGCTCTATGTAGAACGAGGTTTATGCCCTCAGGGTTTATTAACTCTAAAATAATTACTCTGACTGTGGTGCAAACACTCTAAAATGCCATGTCCCCAGTCATTTTTTTTAAACTTCAGTTGCAAATTTAAGTAATAAAAATCAAATATTCTTTTGTGTTTTTAACTATAATTGCAAATAACTATTTCTATACATCTCACCACATGTTATTTGTTAAATTAAAGAATATATTTAATATTTAAAATCTTGAAATATGGTCTGTCCCTGAGTTTTATAGTGGCTTACTGATGTACCCCCATTACCTTTTTTTGCCAAGAATAACCTGAATATGTATGTAAATGAAAAGTAGTGTTTATTACATATGTAAGTACAGTGTAATAACAACATTAGAGTTGTTTCCCCAATATGGACACAGCACACCTTTCTGAGCCATTACTGCTGGACTGGAATGGACTGGGCTGTAATAGTCGAATGTTAATACAAATGGATATGTAATTTGTTTATCATGAAACATACTTCTGAAAAATCGCTGTTTACAACGTCACGTTGTGTTTTTACCTTGGATTTTGGCACAAGGGATTTTAACATCTAATCCTGTGTATTAATGTAACGTCATGTCAGTAGAATATTGTTTGTGATTGACAGTGATGTTAGGCTAAAGATGATGTATTTCCATAATGTCACTGCAATGAAGCTTGACAAATTGTGCCCTTCCACTCTTATTATGACCGCCGCTAGCGAAGCTAGCGAAGCCGTCATATAGGGATTGTCAAAGTTTTTTTTTTTTTTTTTTTTTTTTTTCCCCGTCATCTACTTCCTGAATTTCTGGTCAACGATACCCGGGACACCGAACCACCGGGGCACATGAAATTTGGTGGGTATGTAGCCCCACTAGACTTTTACGGAAAAATTTCGTTTCGTCCCTGGGGTCCACTCCCTTCCCGTGCTGGGCCCCCCGAACCGCAAAAAAAGCAGTTTTTCCTAAATAATTACCTGAACCGTGGCACCGAGGATGAAGAATCTGTTATGGTATGTTGGTCTCAAGGGCCCACATCAATCTGGCACATAATCACTCATTTGTGATTTGCACCCCCCCAGTAAAAAATGAAAATGCAATATTATTCTGCTTTAATCGCCCCTATCTTCAGTTAAGATGTTCAGAACTGCACCAGTTTCGTAGAATTTCATCCATGGGGGGGGTCTTAAAAAAATTAGATTATGTGTACATTTAGTGACTGTACACTCATTGGCCTGTAGATGGCGGTGCACACATATACACATGCACACACACACAGGCACCCACATACTATCAGTATTAGAACGGCCGATACATAATTACAAATTCAGTAGGATTAAAAGAAAGCCAAAATAAATATTCATCATCATCATCATGGCTGCATTTCCAGTATTGGCGATAAGTAGTCGTTTGTCCACTAGATGGCGCATCGTTGCAGTGAGACGTAATTTTGTTGGAAGTTAAACGTGGGTTGGAATAACAATGGACGCTTCCTACAAGGACTATAGTTTACCGCAGAGAACGTCTAATAAGGATAGGATGATGTTCACATGAAATGTAATTCCCATTTCTTCTTGAAGCCGAAATAAATCTGAGGATGTTTATCGGACGTGCTTGGTTTTTACTGCAGGTACGTTAATCTTATAATATCAATAAGGACCTAGGTAATGTTACCGTTAGCGTTGGTTGAGTGATGGAGGCCAATTTGATTGATTGCATTTGTAGAAAACTATAAATGCGGTTATACCAAGCAAATTGATAGCAGCACTGTAATTGTATCTTTCGACTGTCATTTGTTGCACGTGCTACAAAAATCATTCTGTGCAATGGAAGATTTCCCAACGTTACACCGGTCTGATACAGTTTTGCCTATACATGCGTGAGACTGAGACGCCTGTTTATTTTGTTTTAAGTGCGTGCAGGGTGTGAGAGGGGAATCGATGTGCTTTGATTCCAGCTTGGTAGTTGTAGTCTGTGAAATTAAAAAGCACGTGTGTGTGAAGTATCCAAACAATGACACCTTCATTTCATTATGGCTGCTTTAGCAACACACCTTAAGCTACTGTGTAGTGGGTCCCATTTAGAAGTGGCTACTTCATTCGCGCTTTCCTTGACTCATGGAGCTGCGTGAATTTTATTACAACTTTTCGCCACGATATGGCAGTTTAAGTCCGCTTGATACTGTAAGGCGTAAGCCATTGGTTTCCAAAGGAGATTTTATTTGTGTCGCCAGCATAGCCTATTGACAATTTATGTTGTAAATAGGCCTACCTTATAAGCCTACCTGTAGCTTAGGGAAGCTAACAGCTTTCTATTAGGATCTAGTTTGTTAGTTACAGTTTTGTCATAACTCCCTGATGCATTTTTGCATTTAGAATAGCCAGAGCGTGAACAATATCGGGTGCCTATGGACTAGGCTTGGTGAACCCAGCCTGATCTGCCCGCTATTTATTTTTTGATTTCTTAAAAGATTGAGCTTGGTCTGGTGAAAGCCAGACTAGCCATGGACCTCAGTTACACAATGCAAGGGAACATGAATCAGCCTATATTTGCACGAACAATAACGGACAACAGCTCTTCAACTTTGGCCCGTTAAAATGTGTATGAACAGTCTAGCGACGCATTTCATCAAGGCCCATTTGGACATGTCAGTTATTTGCACCACTAGATGTAAAACAGCATTTCGTTTCAGACTACTGTTACTTAATTTGTGCATTAACAATAACGTTTCAGACTACTGTTACTTAATTTGTGCATTGACAATAAAGTATTACATGAACTAAAGATGACTAAAATCTTATGTAGAAGAAGAAACATTCACAAAAAAATCCATCCATCCAAAAATGACCTTTGTTTTTGATAGCTGTTGAAAACGGCATGGAACTGACAGATGTTTTTGTTTATAAATAAATAAATAAATAACATTATGCTGATACCTTTTGCTTTTCCCAAATACAATGTAGCCTACAGGTGTAAGTGACCTTTCATCAATCCAGTTGCAATGGATGAACTGTGATGACCTGCCCTACTTGTGATTGTTTAGAGATTTTAAAGGTTTTATAACAATGCTACATCTTCTTTGGCTATTCTACAATCTATTCACCTTTTCAGCACCAGTAGGCTACTTTCTGTGCAGCTGCACACACACACTCAGGCATGCCAAACAAGCATACACAAAAGTTTCAAGAGTGGGGGATGGAGTAAAATATGGAGACAAATTGAAGTGTGATTTATTTTCGCGGAACGGATGTACAGGACTGAGCGGCGGTCATGTTTTGTACCGCTATGCGGTACATCTAGTCTGATATCAGTGGAAGAGAGCGTGTTGAAGTAGTAGATGTGAAATAAATAATGGTGGAAAGGGAAAGACACGTCTGCTTTATGATGACTTCTAATGAACTACCCTGTGTTTTTTAGTTCTGCACCGCATGTTGTTTGAATCCATCGTTTTCAAGCGCATACTGTAATTCAGTTGTGAACCATCTCTCTGTTGCGCTTCACTGTGCTCTGTATGTCCACAGCTGTACAGCAGCAGGCTATATGTGAAGACCACCAGTGAAGTGTTTTCTTCACTTTATTCCGAAACGTAAGGTTCTATGTTAAACCACAGTGGTAAGATAGATAGATAGATAGATATAGATAGATAGATATAGATAAATGGATAGATAGATAGATAGATAGATAGATATATACAAGGATACAAGGAAGTTTATTGTCACATGCATATAGTTACTGGATGTAAGAAATGCAGTGAAATTATGTCTGGTGTCAGCCTATTTGTGCATTTAGGGGGGGGGTAAAAAGTGCAGTAGAAGAGGGGTTTAGTAGATTAAGTGGCAAGGGCTGCATAAGAAAGGTGGGGGAGGATTGGGATGGGGGGGGGGGCACCAACAAGGTGCACCCAAGAGCAACAGGGGCAAGGAAAAACTCCCTTACCAAGGAAGAAACCTTGGGCAGATCCACGGCTCAAGTGGCTAACCCAACTGCCAGGGGTCTTGGTGTGTGTGTTGGGGGGATGACAAGGGAGATGGGATAGTGTGCTGTGTATGTGGGGAGAGGGCAGTGTGCAATATGTGTGTTGGAGAAGGCTAGGCAATCAAGGACATGGGAAAGATAGATAGATAGATAGATAGATAGATAGATAGATAGATAGATCTTACCACTTACCACTGTGGTTTAACATAACAGGAGAACCATACGTTTCTGAGTAGGGAAGAAAACACTTATGTTAAACTACAGTGGTAAGTGTTAGGGTGAAGGGAAGAGAAAGGGGACTGGATAGTCATTGGTTCAGCTGGATCATTAAATGGCAAATTGCCACAACCATCCAATCAGAACGCATGGACAATACCAGACTGTCTGGCTACACTGCCCATGTATTTATTTATTTTATTTGTAAGGTACCATTTAATCTTTAAACATAAATGTAGCCATGTGATGTGTTGTACCAGAGTTAGCCTTATAGGCTAGCTGCATGTGCAGTATCAACGCCTTAACTGATCTAGTCCATTAGAACAGATGACGCCGGCACCGTGGCCCAGTAATGGCCCACAATTAAGGTTGTGTAGGACTGATGTGCCGTTTATTATGTCTTATCTTTATTTTATATTATTCTTTTCACAACATTGCTATTAATGAAAAGATAATTAGGATAATGCAAAGGATTTCACTAATAACTGAAACTGAAACTTCAATAATGATCTAATTCAAATGACAGCGATTCTTTAATGGCATAGAGTCAGTGTGGCTTTTGCTGAGATGCTGGTGATAGAATGATAGGCTGCATACACTTGGGCCAGAATTCAATCACACTTTTCTTTCTTTTTCTCATACTTTGTTGAATGAGTGAGCGTGTGTGTGTGTGTGTGTGTGTTGGGGAGGCCGCACTCAATTCCAAATGCATAAGGCGGATTAGTTTAAATCCCATTCCATACCTCCCTAATATTCACACTTCACCCAGAGCAGGATGAACACACACCTTTTTACACGCACAATGAGCAGTTGCTTATCATCAAGGGAGAAAAATCATTTTATTTAAGTTGTAAGTAAAATGTTTTTGTTTTTTTTAAATAATATATTTTTTTTTAAATAATGGGAACAATATTAGCAGAATGCCACATTCAGAAGTGATGACTAAAGATGTCATTTATAATCAAATTCTTGCTGTGATGACAGGCTGTGTTTCCTTTTGATTTTCACCCAATTTCTTGCTTTGTCTCCTTCCTGTAAAATGACATTAATCCACATTTTAAGTGTTTGTAAGTGCAGACTGCCCGTTTGGAAAGCAGCAGGAGGGCAACATTATAAGCAACACATAAAAAACTTCCCTTCTTGAGAACACAATGTCAAAAATGTCACTCCTAAAAAAAAATTAAAAAAAACATTTGTTTGGCAAGAACATTACAGATACATGCAGACCAACCCACTGACTGTAATGGAACAGAGAGACAAAGATGGCTATATTTATATCACACTCTATGACCATCTCACAACATCTCTGTTATAATTATGAATGTATTAGATGCTGTATCTTGTCAAGTGCTGTGACATGTGTCTTCAGTGGCTCCAGTAATTGTAGAATGGCACAATTAAAGGGACACCAGGCAACGTTTTCGTGTTAATTAATCATCTTCGTAAGTCGGTATATGGTTAAATGACTCATTACGGGGCGAATGAAGGCTCTCTCGCCCGCCCCTACTGCCTGTAGGAAGAATATCCCACTTGCAAGTTCGGTGTATCCTACCCGCCGACCGAAGCAGGATCAGTTTACAGCACAGAGGCAGGCTAACAAAATGCTAGAGATTGTTGCAAACGTGTGTATAATGGTAGAGCCGGCGAAGAAGCAGCGAAAACCCTTGACGGAAGACGCAAAGAAAAGGAAAAGAGCTTCAGACTGAGCCAGAGGGAGTTTCGTAGAGAAAAAGCATCAGGCTTGCCTGGTGTCCCTTTAAACCATATTTTGTCATATTTATAAAGCTGTTTGTGCCATCGTCTTCCATTTTGTTGGGTATTGGCAGGGTGCGATTTGTAGGGGGGGATGGTGAGGATTTCCCCACCTCTGGTTTTCCTATCCCTACCTCTGCTAAATTATTTTTATCGTCGGGGGGGACAACATTTATCCCCCTCTGCCCCTCATATTGATTAATGCTACTTCATATAAGTAAAGCGCTGCAACGTGAGAACAGTCTAGTAGGCTAGCCTACATAATAATCTGACATCAGAAACGCACCGTCACCGTCAGCACTGATGCTGCTGACACAGTGGCTGCGTGATAACTTAATTTGGCCTTGATCGTGCAGGACATTTCAGAATGTCAAGTGTGTAATCCATCATAAATGGCTAGGTTCAATGGAGAAGTTAGCTGGACAAATGAAAGAAAACGAGAAGGATTCAGTGAAGCATAATAATGTTTTAGAACCTTCAAAATTAGAAAACTGATGCAACTTAGATGGAGGACAACTGCACGTAGAGTAGAACGTAGGCCTATTGTCCGAAGGAACTTACATTAAATGATGAGATATTTGCTGAATGTCACAAAAAGTGTTACAGAAATTGCTTGGCATCGTTTATTCAATGGCTCTCTACCGAAACACCTGTAGTTTGCGGAGGACGAACGAGAAAGCACTCGTTTGATAAATCAGCCAGTAGTAGACAAATAACTTTTAGAAATAATCTGTACTGCAAAAACGAATGTTGGTGGGTATTTAAAGTATCTAGCGGGTGTTTTAACAGCTGCAAGAAATAGAAGCTTCATGGTCTTTATGTTCTGGTTCGTAAATTATTTTCATAAAACTTCAAGTTGCCCTATAACTTTACTCTCCAAACTCTTCACTGCACTGTAGGCAATTAACTGACAGTATGATAGGCTATTTATTTTCTGTAGGCTACAATAAACACATTTATTTTTTCAACTTTTGCAATATTACGCACTTGGCTACTGAACGCAAATCAGCAGGAGAGAGAATGCACGTAGCCTACGCAGCGTGTAGCGCAATGTGTAGGCTATTTGGTTACCAACTAACACTGTTAGCCAATTCACTAACTTAAGACTTCAGTGCCATCATATACAACGTTTTTTTACACAACAAATACAGAAAGGATGGAGGCAGCAAAAGTAGAGAAGTCATTTCAGATAGGCCAAGAACAAGGTGAATTTGTATGCTTGTCAAAACGTAGTCCTACCCTGCATTAGAGGAGCTGATCATCATACCAAGCACACTCGCTGTTTAAAGTCATACACCACGGTAAACTAAAACTAAAATGTTACAAAGGTGGCAAAAATAATATAGGGTATTATTAGCCATGACATTACTAGGCTATGAATCGTTCGTTCGTTCATTTTTTTTTGGAGGGGGGGGGGGGTTTACAACCCTTATTGTACTTATTCAAAATCATCCCCCATCTGGTTTTTACACAAATCGCACCCTGGGTATTGGGTAAGGGTATTGACTGTTGGGTGGATCCGGCATTCATTTGGCCCAGCGCCGGCCCAGTACTGATTCTGACTCATCAGAGGGAAAGGATGCTAAAGAGAAGCTTGATATTACAGAGGCAAAAAAACTAAGTGAAATGATTTTGTTACTTTGACTGATTATAGTTCACTGTGAATGATTTGAGTTATGGCAATGTGTAAATCTGTAAACTTGAATAAATGTGTAAACTTGAATTCATAAAACTTCAGTCAGTCGGAGAGAAAAAGAAGCCTTGACTGGGTTATGTTGAGTTAAGTACATTAAATCCTCTTTCACAGTCACAGGAAACCCACTCTTGCATTAATAGCACACAGCCCAGTGCTCACAGAGTGATCTGGAACATTCCTAAATCTGCATTTCCACAGAGATCATATCCGCGGCTGGCGCATGCGGAAGCGTTTCTGCTTGATGGAAACGCACGCCTTCACAGCTGCCTCCATCCCCTGGTCCTCCGTCAGACGTCAAGCCTGCCAGCGGCTGATTGGCTGGCTCAGGGATCCAGGACGGGACTCATGACGGCGCGTTGGGCGTATGACGTGCTGCACTTGGCTACGCTGAACGTGTGGGAAGACAAGGGGGATCCTCAGTGAGTCAGAGAGCGGTCAACGAGGCTGGACACTTCTGTTCTGCAGTGATCTGAACGGATGAAATATGCCCATGTCATCTCCTTGGAACACACCTTGAGAAGAGACGCCATCTTGTCGGGATTTGAAGATATATAAATGATAGATTAAGTTGATTGACAGTATAACTACACAGGAGGATTGACAAAGTGACCTAGCTACATCTAAATGGGCAGATAGTGACATGAAGATAGACACACAAATAGTTGTCAAGCAAATTCTACATAAAAACATGCCAAGAGTTCTGCATGTTGCATCCACGCATATTTAGTTCTTTCACTGGCAGAGACAGGAACAGTGATGCATAGAATTCCAGTAGTGATTCCGACACAGGCTTATGACCACTGTTACAGCCAGCTCGTGAACAGACCGCAACATAAAGGGAGACAACAACAGTTTCAAATGTAATCATTTATTAATATTGATCGCAACATTAACAAACTATAGTGTCTAGGGAGATGAATGTTGAAGAGTGTGTGTATGCGTGAATGTAAATGGCAGTAGGCTATCAGCATGTAAGATGAGTAAGTGAAAGGCAAAAGGGGAAAATAGAAATAAAGAGGAGAGAAAGAATAATGTGCCAGTGTAAAGGACTATCAAAGTGGCTGCAAGAAAGGAGGAAAAAGTGCCTACCGAGAGAGATACAGAACCCCTTTTATAGCCCCACCCAATACAGGTGCATCTAATAACACTGACAGACCAGGACCTGAGGGGGGCACAGGGGCTCGTAACACCACACAGAGGTAAGATAAGAGCACGTGTTACACGGTACACTTCAAAATCAGCAGTCGGTCAGCAGAGTGATCATCAGTCTAATTAGACCCTGAAGCCACAGTGGGCCCCCAGGCTGTAGCCAGAGGAAAAAAGGCCTCGGAAAACAACAACAACAACACATTAGCATCGGAGCTACACGCTCCCTCTCCAGTCAGTCAGTCTTTATGGCCCTTCTTTCCTGGGTTGGAATGCCTGGCATTGCATTGCTTGCTACAGTACAAATGGGCTTCAAAGACACAGCGGGTCGGAGGACTTTGGTGGTCAGCAATTTAATTCATTGCATAATTAGAGCAACAGAGACTTACTATCACATTTGCATTCAGTTTATATTGACAGCCATTACTGTCAATGTCGTGCTGTCCTCCAGCTTAGAAGCCACAACATGGACGGTAAAGTTGATGTTTTGATAACATCTGCTCCTTCCTGTCATATGACTAACATAAAAAGCCGACATAACGTTAAATAGTTCAGTTCTCGTCAACAGTAGCACAATTGTGTGCTTTTGTGATTATGAAATGGCATGTCACTAAAATAACTACTTAATTTTACAGCTCTGATGCTGCTATTAAAACCTATTAGCAAGGTGCACGGATGAATGTAACTAGACTCATGATGACATAAGGCGTATAACACTGTCATTGTCAGTCTTGGGATTAGAGTTTCCTTGCTTTAATTATACTTTAGACAACCTTGGCGAGGCAAGGAGTATATGATCAAAGTGGTTAATTATATGTCCTAGCTTTGATGTGTTTCTTTAGAGGACTATGCTTTGATTCAGTTCCACAAAGCATGCATTGCTCTTTTCTTCTTTTTACACCAAACACCAGCACAGGTGCAACCCTATCTATACATATACTGTAATTCAGCTGTAGAATAGACACTTTAATTACTACAGCTATAAAAAATAAATCTTTCTTTCTTTCTTCTGATTTTATTTGGGTGCACATCGGGGCAGTATCAGACGGATATACTTTGTCTGTCTCCATCTACTGCAGAGAACAATTAATTATCTGCACTGGTTAGCAAAGTCTGTGCAACGAAACAGCCACAGAGCTGCCACTAAACAGTAAGGGCATCACTTGAAATCTGTTGCATTATTTTGTTCCCTGTTTTTAACACACACACACACACACACACACACACACACACACACACACCCCATTCCCTCCACCCCCACCAGTCCCTTTCCTCGTTTGGAGTGGCTTGATTCCAAATGACGGTGGCAGCACAGATCTGCCTCAGAGGAAATAACAAGCTGGCCGCTTTCTGTGAACGTATTTGAATAATCAATGTTTGCATGATTCAGCAGTCGACTTCGCAGGGAGTGCCGCTCTGCTCTGCTCCTCTCCGCTCCTCTCTGCTCTGAGTTTGCTTTCAACAGCTCATTAATATTTGCCTCCCAACTTTTCTGTGTGTGCCACCATCATCTCTTTCGCATACAGGTGTGTCTGTTTGTGTGTGTGTGTGTGTGTGTGTGTGTACATGTTGTGTTTGTATGCTTAGGTGTGTGAGTGTGTGTGCTGTGTGTGTGCCTACCTTTGTGTGCATGTGTGTGTGTGTGTGTGTGTGTGTTTGCCTTACATTAACATGGGCACCCTATCTCGCAAATTTGCTTAATTAACTTGCACAGCAAACTTTATGCACACCACACGTCCACACACACTGGCAGCATTCCATTCAGCTGCAGCCAACTGGTTAGTCTCAGGTGGATTCTAATTATTTTATAAACCTAATAGACTGCTTTGCAGATCCTCTTTCCTCACTATTACTTTGTAGAGCCTGGCCAATGTCTCTGTGTTGCAGGTATGTGTGGCATAGACAGACAGGGTTTTTGTCTATTCATGTCTGATGAAGATGGGGGTTCAAAATCATAGGTTCACCTTATGTCTTTTCACATGTGTTTTGTTCTTCTTCTGATGATCATCTAAAACAAGACACCCATGACAATGATTACATTCCCAAGATGCACACATAGGTTACTGATAGGGGGAAAAAAACTCACTTACTTGCTATAAGGCACGTTGGATAAAAGCCAATGTTCAATGAAAATAAATGCAGGCCCTACTGTATCAGGTCCAGTGTACTGCAGACCTCATCTCACAGCAGGGAACTGGCTGGGTCATCAACAAGACTGAGTTCTCTCAGCACATCATGAGAGGCATCAAAGTGACGACTGCCCGAACCAAACCGAATCATGAAATCCTGATTTCTGCACCATAGCCATGTCCGGCAGGCACAAATCAAATGGACCTTTCTCAACAGCACATTTCTCTTCAAATACTTTTTTTTACTCACGGAGAAGAAAGAAGGAAGGTGTTTCCCCTCTAGTGATGAATCCCAGCTCTCCACAAGGCCAGAGAATATCTGCAATGTGCCATGAAATCACACAATCCGATTCTTTAATATGGTGTGCACAGCAGAGAGGGAGCACATGGTTGCTACTGTTACCGTGCTTTCTGCTGAGAGGTGGAGATGTGTGTGTGTGTGTGTGTGTGTGTGTGTGTGTGTGTGTGTGTGTGTGTGTATGTGTGTGTGTGTGTGTATGTGTGTGTGTGTGTGTTTGTGTGTGTTTGTGGGTGTAGGGGGGTGGATGGGCTTAATCACTCTAAGAGCCCAGAGCCGTAGGAGTCAGTGGTCAGTGTAGATGTGCTTTGAATTAGGTTGTTTTTCTTCGAAGGGTGACTGCAATTTGAAAGCCCAGTATTTAGCAGATGCTATACTCAAAAGCAAGCGTTGGCATATTTGTTACGGTTTGTTACAAAACGAGGTCTCACACTTTCTACGCAGTGACAGCAACTTCTACACCACCAGCCTCATACATTTTCAATCTCTATCTACATCACTGAATGGAGTGGCTGCTTGTATCTGCACAGTTGGTGTCTCAGCTGAATAATTAAACAACTGGATCGATAAACAATTGGCACCATTCTCGCAAATGACAGGCAGACACAGCTGACTATGGGGGCATGGAGTAGTCCTATACTCAATGATAAATAACACCTGACTATGGGGGCATGGAGTAGTCCTACTCAATGATAAAAGACACCTGACTATGCGGGCATAGAGTAGTCCTACTCAGTGATAAAAGACACAGCTGACTATGGGGCATGGAGTAGTCCAACTCAATGATAAAAGATAATGGAGAGAAAATGGAGCCACTTGTGAAAATTTTATTGAGCTTGCATTGGGAGAGCTGCACATGGTGCATATAGAGTACATCACAGCACAGCACAGTTTAGCACAGCACAGCTTAGCACAGCACAGCACAGCACAGC